>NC_059149.1:3695322-3995322 GCF_020740605.2 Lemur catta | reverse complement strand
CACACCAGGCCCTGAGCTGGGAGTCCCAGTTCTGCCAGCTTCACGGTGCAGCCGGCTCCAAACCCCGAGGGGTCAGCCTCAGCCACGTCCAGCTGTGTGATGTTGTCGGTGCCCATTCACCACCGGGACCCTCAGTTTCCTCCTCCTCAAAATTGGCCCGTGCAGCCCCTGCCCTGCCGTGCACCGCGTCTCTCTCAGCTGCCACCAGGCAACTGCTGACCGGGACGTGAAGAGCCTGGGCCCCCCCACCGCCTCTCAGCCCCAAATACCACACCTTAGGCCCCTCAGGGTGAAATGCCCTCAGCTCACATCCCTGTGGACTGTGGCCTCCTTCTTAAACACACAGCCCTGCACGCTTCTGTCACCCACTCCCCTGCCCCAGCCCTCCCCGCCCTCCCAAGCCCTGGGAGTCAGCCCCACCCTCACCTTACTGACCCCCAGAAGAGGCTGTTCCGGGTCCCCCCTGCAGGGACTTCCTCCTCCCTGGGCTCCCGGGCCCAGCTCCAGCTTGCCAGGAGCTGCCCCAACCCCCGATCCCCGTTTCCAACACAATCCCCCTCCCGAGTTTTAAAAATACAACAGTTCTTTTGAGACAAAATTCGTATACCATATAATTCATCCTTTTATGTGTATCGTTCAGTAGTTTTTAGTACATCCACAGATAAATGTAACTTTAAAACATTTAGCTTTAAAACATTTCCATCACTCCAGAAAGAAATTCCACAGCCATTATCAGCTCCATGTCTACTCCCTGTTCCCCTCGTCCAGCCCCAGGGGCCACTAATCTACTTTCTTCTGTCTCTGTGGATTTGCCTGTAGCAAACTTTGCATATAAATGGAATCTTACATGTGGTCATTGTGTGTCCGGCTTCTTTCACTTAGAGTAATGTCTTGGAGTTTCATCCATGCGGTAGCAGGTGTCAGCCCTTCATTCCTTTCTGTGGCTGAATAACATTGCATTGGTCCAAAACGGATAGAGCAGGTTTTGTTCATCCACTCATCCATTAATGAACTCTGGGGCTGTTTCCACTTTTTGGCTATTATGAATAACGTTGCTATTCATAATACAAGTGTTCATGTGAACATTAGGTTCTCAACTCTCTTGAGCACACACCTAGGAGTGGAACTGCTGGGTCATGTGGTCACTCAGTGTTTAACCATTTGAGGAGCTGACAGGCTATTTTCCAAAATGGTCAAACCATTTTGCAACACATGAGGGTCTGATTTGTCTACACTCGGGCTATCTCTTGGTGTTTTCCATTAAAATAAACTATTATTCTAGCCATCCTTGTGGATATGAGGAGGTGTCTTGTGGTTTGGATTTGCATTTCCCTAATGGCTAGTGGAGGTGAGCGTCCTTCCCCTGTTGACTGGCCACTTGCACGTCTGTCTGGGAGAGATGTCTATTCGGATTCTTTGCCTGTTTAAATTGGCTTACTTGTCTTTTTATTATTGCACTGTAAGAGTTCTTTATATATTCTGGATCAAAGCCCCTAAACAAATTGATACGGTTTGGATGTCTGTCCCCACCAAATCTCATGTTGAAATTTGATCCCCAGTGTTGAAGGTGGGGCCTGGTGGGAGGTGTTTGGGTCACAGGGGTGGAGCCCCAGAAGTGGCTTAGTGCCCTCCCCTCAGTGAGTGAGTTCTTGCCCTACTGGTTCACACAAGAGCTGGTTGTTTGAAGGAGCCCGGCACCCCCTCCTCCCTATGTCGCTCCCTCTCACGCCCCCTCCACCTCTGCCTGGACTGGGAGCTCCCTGTCACCCTCACCAGCAGCAGATGCTGGTGCGATGCTTCGTGTGCAGCCTGCAGAACTGCGGGCCAAATAAACCTCTTCTCTTTATAAATTATCCAGTTTCAGGCATGTTCCTTATAGCAACACAAATGGACTAAGACACAAACATATGAATTGCAACATTTTCTCCCATTCTGCTGGTAGCCTTTGAAGCACAAAAGCTTGATTTTGATGGAGTTCAGTTTATCTAGTTTTTGTTTTGTTGCTTGCACTTTTGATGTCATATCTAAGAAGGCTTTGCCCAACCCAAAGTCACAAAGATTTAATCCTACGATTTCTTCTGAGAGATTTATAAACTTAGCTCATACATTTAGGGCTAAGAGCCATTCTGAGTTAATATCTGTGCATGGTGTAAGGCTGGGCAACTTCCCGGAGTCTCAGGTAACTGGAACTTCATTTATTTGCATGTGGAACTCCTGTGGTCCCAGCACTGCTTGGTGAAGAGACAGCTCTTTCCACTTTGAATGGTCTCGACGCCCCCCATTACTGTGTTTTGTCCCTCCACTGTCCTGCTCTGTGTCCCTCTGCAACGATTCTGGTCCTTTCACTTCCTGGAGATGCCAGGCCTGGGCCTCCACTTTGTCCAGCCATCCGTCCTCAGCGGGCTTCTCTCCCTCCCCGGGCGGCTCATCCTCCCTTCTTCAAGCAGTTCTTGCAAATCTGTCCTCTCTTCCTCCTCCTCCTCCAGCTCTCCCTTCTCTCTCCCTCTGCCCATCCTGATCATCTGCAAACACCTGGGGAACCTGCACAGCAACTTCGTCTTCTCTCACCCCAGGGACTGGACCTTGCAAGAGTCTCCTGGCATAGCTTGACCTTGACGGCCACCGGCCTCGCAGGCAGCCCTGCGCATCCCTGGTGTGGCCCCTCCTGCTCCGCAGTGGCCTCCTAGAATCTTCTCCCGACTGCTTGCTCGCTCGGCTGGGGACCCTGCCTCATGCTTTGCTTAGAAAACTGGAGCCTTTGGCACCTCTGGGCCAGCCCTGCGCGTCTCCCCGCTCCCTCCCGGTGCCTCCCCAGGGGCTCCTGCCAAAGGGACCCTGTTACTGCTCCAGCCTGCTCTGCAGGCCCCTCGGGCCCAACCCCGCTGGGCGCTGTGGGCGGGCCCTGCCGGCTGCGTGGTCGCCCTGGCACAGAGGTGGCCCCGGTCTCCCCTCCCCTGCACGGGTGAGGCTCCCGGCCGCTCTCACCACGTCTCCCTCCGAGGTGCCCCTCCTGCCGCCTGTCCTGAGCTGTTTATTGTGAGGCCCAATAATTACAGTTACAGAAAAGTTGTGAAAGTGCCAAAGAATGCCACCTTCCGCACAGTGCCCAAATGTGCACCTTCTATCACATCTGCTGTGTCCTTCTCTGTCTCCCTCCGTCTCCCTCTCTCTCCCCTCCTTGTCCCTGTGTCTCCCTGCGTCTCTTGTCTCTCTCCCCGCTTGCTTCTCTGTCTGTCTCTCTCTGTCTCTTTGTGTCCGTGTCTCTCTCTCTCTCTCTCTGTCTCTTTGTGTCCCTGTCTCTCTCTCTCTCTCTCTGTCTCTTTGTGTCCCTGTCTCTCTCTCTCTCTCTGTCTCTTTGTGTCCCTGTCTCTCTCTCTCTCTCTCATGCACACACACACACAGAGACATGTATACTTTTTCCTGAGTTGTTTCAGGGTGAGTTGCAGACATCGTGCCCTCCATTCTTGAACCCTGTCGTGTGTGTCCCCCTCCTGGGAACGGGGTGACAGGGCCACGCTAAGAGGGAGAGGGGCTCGAATCACTTGCCGGTAACTCTTCGTGTCCCGGTGGGCCCAGGAGCGGGCAGTGAGGGGGGCTGGAGAGGGCACCCAGGCCGAGGATGTGGCCCTGGCAAGGGTTTGGATTTGATGCGACATGTGGCATGGCCCCGAGCGCTGGGGCATCAGCCACCTTGTGGGTGGGTGGACGAGGGTGGAGGGGGGTGGGGGGTAGCAGCGGGGGCTGAGAGATGGCGGTGGCATCCACCAGGGCTACGTCCCCAGCCGGCATTTCTGTGGCACCCGGAGGTGCAGAGGATGCCCCTTTCCCCTTAAATACCCAGTGGGGTGTATCACATTCCCCACCGTGGATGTGTCCCACGACAAGCCCGTCAAGCCGTGGCACCCAGAGGCTGCGGAGGAAGCGCTGGTCACCCAGGTGGCAGGCCTGTGCCCCCCACCCGTGGTAAGGGCCCCCGTAATCTTCCCGTACGGCGGGCAGGAAGCCCAGTCACCGAGGCTTCTCTGCCTGTGGCTTCCGGGCCTGAGGGTCCCCTGCCGCACTGTGCCTGTTGGAGTCTGGGTCACCAGAGGTCACGGCGTCCTTGCGGACTGAGCACTTCTGGTCCCCGGCGTCACCCCCAGGCATCCCCCTCCCTAGCACCCTTCCCACAGTCAGGGGCTGAGGTCTGCGGCCAGCCTGGCCCGGCCCGTGTTCCTTGGGCGGGAGCTAAGGCCCCTCGTTTGTCTCCTGTGGCTCCCCAGCCCCCAGTTCGCTCCTTCCCCCCTCCCCGGGATGCCCTTTTCACTTGTGTTTGCCTGGAAAGTTCTTCCCCACCTTTCCATGGGCATCGCCCCCCCCCCGGGCTGAGTCAGGCATCCCCTCTGCACTCACTCTGCCCCTGGGCCTCCCCTGAGCACCCCACGTGGCCTGTGGCACCTGCATTTTCCCTGCCACTGCAGCCCGGACTAAAGCACAGCCCCAGTGTCCCTGACCCCAACTCCGTGTTTGCCCTGAGCTCCGCCGCTGGGAGTGTCGGGCCCAAGGCAGGCGTGCTCGCAACAGGGACACGGAAATGGTCCCATGGGATGGGAAGAGGAGCTGCAGCCTGGCCACCTGGGCTCGACATCCCACTGGACACGTGGGCAGATGGGGACTTTCTCTTTGCCGGGGCAAAGGCTCCTGATTCCCAGGGAGGAGCCGGGTCGCTGCTGCACCACAGGGCAGTGAGGGCTTCGTCCGGGAGCTGGGGACTTCCTGGGGTGCCTCTTGGCACTCACATGTCCTGTAATGAAAGTTACTGCAAACATACGACGGAAAAGGTAGGACCACGGCAGACTGAGAGCCTTTGGGACCGGGGCGGGGCTGCGTCCCCTGAGCAGCACCTCCCGCCACGGCACCTGGAGCAATGTCCCACAGAATGCCCTGGAAGGACGCCATCCATCCGCCCTCTTCGGCTCTTCCCGAGCCCCTCACCCCACAGTCCGGGTCGGGGGTCCCTCGTCATGCACCTGCCTCGCGTCCGGGCCAGAAGCAGCCGGGGTGGGTCGCAGGCACCGCCAGCGGGAGGCCGCGTGGACGCCGCGGGTGTGCCCGGGCGCGACCCCCCAGCACCCCTGGCCCCCGCCCCGGGCTGGGCGCCGTCGGGGCGGCCGGGGAGAGCCGGCGGAGAGGCGGGAGAGACCCTCCGGCAACTGAGGGCGACGCTGCTCCCGACCAGGAATTCATCCCCGAGACTGTGCTCGAGGCTGGGCACAAACGCTCAGCCGCAGGCCGGGCCGCCGCGCTGTTCGTGGCACCGAGGGACCGAAACAGCTTACGTGCCTCGTGGGGGGTGTCTGAGGAAGCCGTGTCCTGAGTGTCCCATGGTGCTGCATGGGTGGCATGAAAGCTCAGCCCCAGTCACCACGTGAGACTGTGCCACAGGGCACGTGTCGAGTCACGGTATGTCCTCGAGTGAAGAAAGTAAGTGACAAACCCACAGGGGTCACACAATGCCAGTTTTATAAAAATTAAAAAGGACACATGCTATATGTCCTTCAAGCTAAATCTGGAAAAATATTCTCCAAAATGTGCACCGTGGTGGTGGGATTCTGGGTGGGTTCTTTTATTGATTGCTTTTTCTACATGAACACGTACTGAGGGTGTAAGTTCTAATAGTTATTTTATGTTGTTATTATTATATATTTATTATTTTATATTAACTATTTATTAATATATATTATTATTTATTATATGTTATTTTTTTCAGAGACAGGGTCTCACTCTATTGCCCAGGCTGGAGTTTAGTGGCATCATCATAGCTCACTGCAGCCTCCAACTCCTGGGCTCAAGCGATTCTCCTGCCTCAGCCTCCCAAGTAGCTGGGATTACAGGCACACACGACCATGCTTGGCTAATTTTTAAAAATTTTTTTGAATGGGTGGGGTCTTAATATGTTCCCCACACTGGTCTCAAACTCCTGGCCTCAAGTGACCCTCCCACCTCAGCCTCCCAAAGTGCTGACATTACAGGCAGGAGCCACTGCACCCAGCCTATATATTTTACATATAAAATAATTATGATATTAAGTTATTACAGTAATTTTTGTGAAACCATGGATAAGTAAAAAATTCGTGTTATTTTTGACTGTGAATTCCATATTCAAAACCAATGTGGCACAGACAGCTCGAAATATCAACAAAGTGTTTGGGAAGGATGTGGCTAATGAATGCACAGGTGGTCAATAGTTTGAGAAGTTTCATTCTGGTGATTTTTCATCTTGAAAATGAGCCACTTGGGAGACCTGAGACCAAGGTGGGTAATGATGAGCTGAAAGCTGTAGTGGAAGCGAATCTATCTCCACCTACACGTGAATTAGCAGCAAGGTTTGATGTTACTATTCCAACAATGTGAGGCATTTGAAACAAATCTGCAAGGTAAATAAGCTGGATAGATGGGTACTGCACGAATTAAATGAACATCAGAAGAGAAGTTGTCTCCAAGCTCACCTTTCTTTGCTGTCACGACATAAAGGTGAATCATTTCTACACCGTATTGCTACGTGTGATGAAAATGGATTCTTGTTGACAATTGCAAGAGTTCGGCACAATGTTTGGATAAAGATGAAGTGCTGAAACACAGTCCAAAACTGAATATTCATCAAAAAATACTAATGGTGTCTATTTGGTGGACCAGCACTGGTATTGTCCGCTACAGCTTTGTGAAACCTGGTCAATTGATGACAGCAGATGTCTACTGCAACCAATTGGATGAAATGATGAGGATGAGATTAAGCAGCCGAGATTGGTCAATAGAGACAGGCCAGTCCTCTCGCAGGACAATGCTTGACCACATGTTGCACAAACACTGCTCAAACTACAGAGGCTGGACTTGGAAACTCTCTGTCATCCACCGTATTCACCAGACCTTGCACCCACTGACTACCACTTCTTCCAGGCTTTGGACTACTTCTTGCAAGGAAAAATATTCCATTCTCAACAAACTGTGGAAAACGCCTTTTGGGATTTCATCACCACTCGCTCTCTGGGCTCCTTCACTGCCGGCATAAACCAGCTACTGTTAAGATGGCAAAACTGTGTGGATAGTTCAGGTGCATCCTTTGGTTAATTTTACTGCTTCTTATTTGAGATACAATAAACTACGCTTTTGATTCAAAATCGGACATTTCATATTTAGTGACTTAATAGTTATGTTAAAGTCATGAGTGTGTATGTCATGTGTGTATGTGTGTATGTGCAACATGTGTATGTGTGTGGCATGCATGTTTATGTGGTATGCAAGTGTATATTGCTTTGTCTCAGTGTTCGCAAGCATGTGTATTGTGTGTGCATATGCAAGCATATGGGTGCCTGCATGTGCAGTGTGTGCATGCGTGGTGTGTGTGTCCGCATGTGTAGGCATATCATGTGGGGGGTATGTATGTGCATGCCTGTGTGGTGTATGTGCACATGCACACATGGTGTGGCTATGCATGCATGTGTGTGTTCATTGTGTGGGTACATGTGTGTGTATTACACACATCTCTGTGTTGTGTGTGTGTCCATGTGGTACATATGTATTGTTTTGGGTGTGTGCATGCCTGCACATGTGTATGCATGTGTGAGTATGTGTGTGCATGCCTGTGTGGTGTGTGCATGCATGCATGTGTGTGTGTGTGTGTGTGTGTGTGTGTGTGTGTGTGTGTGCTGCTCTGTCTGGGAGTGTACTAGCATCTCCACGTCCATCACTGTCTCAACTGGGCAAACAGTCCTGGTCCCTGAGGCCCATTTACAGGGCCTGGGTGAGAGTTTGTCCCAGACTTGCTGGCCTGGTTTGTTCTAGAGGGAAAGGGGATGGGGAGGTGGGTTGCCTTTAGCTGGGCCCGGGGGTGGGGGGTGGCCTGGGATGCTGGGAGCTGGGAGCTAATTTACAGTTCCGGGAAGGCTGGGCTGCCGATGAGCCAGGGGCAAGAAAACTTGCTTTTCCATTTATCACCCCAGCTCGGAGGAGCAGAGCATGGAAGGGCCTCAGACAGCATGCACCTCTACTGTGCAGATGGCGAAGCGGGGGCCCAGAGAGGGCATGAAACTTGGCCCATCATAGAGAGAGCAAGTGACACTGTGGGACATCTAAATATATATATTGTGTGTATATATATATATACACATAAAAAAGGTCTTAAAGTTTTCATTTTAGAATTTTAGTCATGAGATAGTAAAACATATAAACTCACCAGTTTATAAAAACCAGTTGGATCTAAATCATTTTTTCTGACAAAATGGCATAAGGTTAAGATTTTTTTAGTAGGCCATCTTATAAAGTCTGTGAACCCAATTTTGAGTAAAGCAGTTTGATTCAGTTATCAATATACTGGATTGTACAAACAACAGTTAACTGTGAAAATGTGACTGAAATATGTGAGAAGGCTGAAAACTTATGAGTTTAGAACGCTTATGAGTTCTTCTAACAAGGTCTGACAGTAGTTTCTTGGACTCATTCTTTGTCCTTGAAGATAATAATGTCACCATTTCCTTTAGTATAGGGAGGGTGTCTTTATAGGAATTTTATACTTTACTTTTTAAAAAAGTATGAATGGAAAAAATATTTCTTAAAAAAAAATCTGCTGGTTTTCAAGAGGGTTTATGTTTTTGATAAGCAGTCTGCCAGAATAGCTAAGGATTTTGTAAAAAGAAGAGGTTAGCTAAGGGAACGATTAAGAGGAGGAATTGTAAAAGGGGAAGAAGAAAGTTCCAGAAATAAGAGCCCAAGCTTGCTTTGAGATATTTTGTGGCCAGGCAATCTTTGGGTCTTGACTGATTTTTTTTTTTCAGCTTCAAGGTATCAATGAGATGTGCGTATCTTATTTAGAGTCTACAATTTTATAGCCATGGTCAGCAGAGAGAGACCAAAAAGCCACAGGAGTGTACCCCTGTCAGTTCCCTGTGACCCTTCCTATATGACAAACACCAGGTCAGGGACTTTAACCAGACCCAGGCCCAAATGCCATCACCCAACAATGAGAAAGCTGTCTATTGTTCCGAATCTTGGAGGATCATATTTTATTCTACCTCTCCACTGACAGCCTCTTTTCCCACCACTCATAATGAAAGGTAATTGTCTGCACCAGCTTTAGGTATTCAAAACAAAAACACATTTTCTGATATAAAGATTTGGAAAAATAGACAGCTTTATTTAGAGTCTATAATTTTATAGGCATGGTCAGCAGAGAATTCAGGTGGCTGGGAACCCACAGGCCCAGGGGTGCCACCCTCAGAGAGCCTGAGGCAGCCCCGGGGTGAGCTCCGCCAGCCCACGTAGGGGCCCGAGTTGCAGCCACACATGCCGGCCACGTGGCAGCAGGGACAGAACAGCCCCGAGTGGCGCGTTCTGGAGTGTGTCACCAAAGGGGGGAGGGGGAGGGGTGGGCGGTTTCCCGCTGGCAGTTGTGCGCATGCGCAGTAACGGCTCATTCTCATGCGCACGTGAGCAGTTGCTTTAACGGTTCTGGCGGTGCCTGTGGTCGCTTGGCTGTGCTTGGCGCTGCCTGGCCATTTACAGCTGTCAGAAGTTGGAGACCGGGATTTCCCTTGTTGGAGGTCGTGGTCATATCGGGTTGTCTTCACTGCACTGGACTCCCGAGGCGGGGAATAGGCAGGGGTGGGCTGGGGTGGGGTGTGGGGTGAGGGTGGGCTGAGGTTCCCCCGAAGCCGGCAGCCGCCACCATGAGGAAGATCTTCTGCTTTGGGGCAGAAAAGGGTGGGCCGCCCTCCGGCCCCTCCAGCCACCGTGGCCAGACCAGAGAGGGCCTGGAAGGCGAGGCTGGTGACAGCGCCTTCCTGCAGCCACGGTACCACATCCGGAAGAAAGATCTCGGCCAAATCCACCAAGCTGCCAGCGCCGGTGACATCGCGAAAGTGGAGCAGATCATTTCGCTGAAGAAAAAGGTCTTGGATGCCAGAGATAAAAAGAAGAGGTAAGGGAGTGGCCATCTCGGGTTGGGGGCCAGGCGGGTGCTGGGGAGATGCCTTTCCCAGACTGGCGGGAGCCCGGGGTCCTGTTGGCGAGGGCGCCCGGCTGTCCTCTCTGCGGGGTCTGCAGCGCCTGGGATGTGGAACCTGGGAGGGGTCCAGTGCCAAGGCCAGCTTCATGGGCAGCAGCACAAAAACAGGACTTCAGCTGCTTCCCCGTCCACTCATGAATCCCCTTCTAGGACAGCTTCTTGCCAATTTTAGCTACTTAACTAGCACAAGTATACAGGGTGTTTTATTGTTAATGTACACATTTTAAATCATTATGTTATATACCTTATAGAAAGGTACATAGTGAGAGGAATAATAAGTATACTATAAATAATTCTGTGCTAAAACATCTTAGCAAGAAGTTCAATATCCATTTCATGCCACTGTACACCTATGAAAATGTGTTCTTTACTCAGGGAACTTAGAAGGAAAATTTGAAGTGGCTGTATGGTACCATAGTCTTCAATAGGAAGACTCATTTTTCTGAAAATATGAGCTCTTTCTATTTTAGCAGTTTTACATGAGCTAAATAAAAGTTATAAGGCTTCCAAATTTTTTAGTTAACACACGCTGTCTCACTTTTACTATTGTGATGACATGAAGAAAAATTTTGTAATGGAGTAAGACTTGCTCTCCTAGACATCCAAATGTGCTATGAATTTCCACAAATTAATCATTTATTAGCTGTTGAAGAGATAGATAAATGAATGGAACAGAATAGAAAATCTAGAAACACCCAAATGTATGAAAGAATTTAAAATTTGATGTTGGTGACAAATCAAACAAGATAAAAACTGACGCCTAATGTAAAATTGGGCAAAGTACTTTTTTTGCAGATCTACAAGTGACCTACAAACATAAGAAAAAATATTAAGTGTCCCTGCTAAGAGAAGGATTTTAAGTTAAAAGAGAAATGAGATAATGTTAATCTATCCACAAAGTTTGTCAGAATGAAGACATTAAATACTAATATTAAACATGGAAAATACTTATACTGGTGCTTACAGTTTATGTTGCTGATTTCTTTTCAAATAGACAACTTGGTGGTAACTACATACAAATGAGACTGACACGCTGCCTGCCTACTGCACTAAGGAGGCAACTGGAACTACACATTTAAAAATTGTATATGCCCTTTACCCATCAATTCCATTATAGTAAAATATCCTCAAGAAATAGAGATCATACAATTTGTTTTTCTCAGCACTTAAAATAATAAGGTTTTAAGAGGAATGCATATGATGGATTTATAAATCAATATGATTGTGTCCATAGATGGAATAATATGTCACCAGAGAAGGTGGCATAGATACATATGTGTGCTGATATGTAAAGAGTATTTAGGCATATCAAGTAAGAATAAAAGTCAATTTGATCATTATACATATACACACACACTGTGGTCTTGTGTTAGCTTAAAATATGTACACAATGTGATAAAATTTGTTATTTCTGGGCAATTAGCGTGTACGATTTAAAAGTTCTAGCAAAAGTTTGTCATCAAGGATAAAATCCCTGGGAAGAGCAGTAATATGAATCTTGCACAGACAGAAGTAATTTCTTAATTTCTATGAATTTATTTTAAAATTATTTTGTGGATTGGAATATTCCACCAACTTTTATTCCTTCAGAAGTAAAGGGAATCTTTTCATCTGTGCTTGAACATTTTATTACATACACAGTTTTTTAATGTGCATCTGTTTTGTTATATAATTTATTACTTACATGCAAAAATTTTAGATGAATCATTATAATTTAGGTGTATCATTATGAAAACGAAAAATAGGAAATATAAATGTTACTATTACAAAGGTATTACTTTATAGGGGTTTTCTTTCAAAATATTTAACTCTTGTACTCTGTTTTCTCAATGCATTTATTCATCAAACATACTATGAAGACCTGTTATGTAGCGGACGTATTCTATTAACTTTCAGGACACATCCATCCTTAAAACTTATTTACCTGACCAGGCTGAACAATTTGAGAAATTTAAAATTGGAGGATTAGGACTTAATTTCAGTTAAAGTCATTGTTCACTCCTTTCAGACAAAACCATTTGTGAAGGTAGACAATTGTAAAAGATGACTTTAACTGCCCTTTTAAAATTTGTAACAGTATTAATTATTAACATTAAACGTTCAAAATATCTGATTCTCACACAGTGTATAAATCTATCTATTGAACAAATGAGGCATACCTATTCATTCGAGTCCTGAGTTTCTTTTGCTCTGAAGTTATTTGAAAATCAAAGTAAAAATTATTTGGTTTTAAAAATTTTGTTATTTCAACCTTCTTTTTCCATAGTACTTTTAAGAACTGAAACTTACATAAATGCCAGTGATATAACTAGAACTTCCATAGACCTACTGTATATGTCCTATTTCCCATAATGTAAGGCAGCATTGATTTTGTGATGTCCCCTTATTTTGCTTATCAATGAGATAATTTTTCTATGCTGCCCATTGTAGTTGAAATAAATCATGAATAAAAGGTGCTGTTCCAGTATCAGTGATGTTAAAATGTGAGAAAATGAGCACCCTAGCAGCACTGAAATACAATGTTATCTCTAGTCTTTAAATGAACCACAAAATAGGTATAATTGCATTATTTTGCTTAATTAAAATGTTATCTTTGTTAAGCAGTAGTAATAATTACATTATGTAACAGTCATTGAGCTGTTATTTGCATTAGGAACTGTTCCACATACTTCGTACAGATTCTCATTTGAGCATCACAGTGATGTCCTATGAGATAGCTACTATTTTTTTTTTTGCCTATTTTATTGAAGAGGAAATTGAGGCACAGAAGGGCTAAGTGATACATAATAAGTTTTTTTTTTTTTTTTTTTTGAGGCAGAGTCTCACTCTGTTGCCCAGGCTAGAGTGCCGTGGCATCAGCCTAGCTCACAGCAACCTCAAACTCCTGGGCTCAAGCAATCCTTCTGCCCTGCCTCAGCCTCCTGAGTAGCTGGGACTACAGGCATGTGCCACCATGCCCAGCTAATTTTTTCTATATATTTGTAGTTGTCCAGCTAATTTCTTTCCATTTTTAGTAGAGACAGGGTCTCGCTCTTGCTCAAGCTGGTCTCGAACTCCTGAGTTCAAATGATCCACCTGCCTTGGCCTCCCAGAGTGCTAGGATTACAGGCATGAGCCACCGTGCCTGGTCAATAGCTCATAATTGATAGAGCTTAAAGTAGGATGCAAATCCAAGTTGAACTGATACCAAAAGCCAATCTCTTTCTATTAAAATAGGCTGCTCTTTTATTAATCTAGTGAGGAATAGCAGCTAATAAATATTGTACTTTCTTCACAAGAAAATTAAATATTTGCTTTAAAGGTAGAAGAAAACATGCTGTTTAATATTTATAATTACATGAATCATTGTATATTTTAAGGTAGTGCACTACAATTTCCTAAAAATCTCTCTCACTTTCATAGGACTGCTCTCCATTTGGCCTGTGCCAGTGGCCATCCAGAAGTAGTTACTGTCCTGGTGGACGGAAAATGCAAGCTCAATGTCCCCGACAGTGAAAAAAGGACAGCTCTGATTAAGGTATATAGCAGCCACCTATTGCAGCATGAGACGGATTTCATTTCAATATACACAATAAAAACAAATTTGTTTCATTTAAATGTAACTAGTCGGTGGAATCTTTGGAATGTTTCTTTTGAACTCTTAGAATTTATGATCTATTTCTTGATCTGATACTGATAGGCGGTACAATGCCTGGAAGAGGAGTGTGCCACCATCCTGTTAGAACATGGTGCCGATCTGAATCACAGTGACGTGTATGGCAACACAGCTCTTCACTATGCTGTCTATGGCGACAACCCATCGATCGCAGCAAAGCTCCTTTCACATGGCGCAAATAAAGAAGCCATAAACAAGGTAGAGGTCAATGAACTGTATTTGAAAAATATCAAACGCTGACATATGTAACTATCAATTTTCCATATTTGGAAGCTCAAACATTCCGTGAATGAAAATATTTTGAAATACCTTAATTGTCTTAAAATTTTACTTAAAATGTTTATACATTTAAAGAAGCATTAGAAGATGCAGTTTTCTTTTCTACATTCATGGTTAATATTTGTGAAAACCCTGCATTTGTTAAAGGAAAACTTGTTAACTTTTTTTTCAAACAAGTGTTGTTTTTTTTTTGTTTGTTTGTTTGTTTTTTCTATTTAGTATAAAACAACCCAGGGGAGCCAAATTTGCCCTGGAAATACACTTTATCTTAAAATTGATAACTAAAGCATTATATAGTAAATGGAATTCTTGCTGCTGCTGCAAGTTCCTTAGAAATGCAATTTATATCAAAGTGACTTATCTCTAATTGGCAAGTCGTAAGAGAGAGAAATGGAAAGGGAAAAAGAGAACAGTCAGAAATATGCTGGCCATTTGGAAATTAGGTAATTTGGGGAAATACAATGAAGAGTTTTTTGTGTATTTACTTCTCTGTTTGTTCTCAGTTTATATGTTTAGACAAAGTGCTCTTCAGTTTTACGGAAAGTAATTCTTAGTTTGGGAAAGAGTGTTAGAGAGTTGTAAACTTGCCCAGAAATCAGTGTCAGGAGGACTCTGAGGAAAGCAGATTGGCAGTGAATAGGTGGTGAGGATGTGGGAAAGACTTGAGAAGAGGGAAGAATATCCTGCTCTTGCCCAAACAGCCACTTATCCTCCTCTTGCAGAAACAGCCACTTCGACAAGACTCTACTAGAATTTCTTGTTGGGAAGGTGGAAGGTACAAAACTTATAAATAGCAAAATCAAGTTGCATTTTGAGTTTCTTAGTCCCTGTTCAAACCCTGTGCAGCAAGACTAAATGGAGTTTTCAGCAAATGACTCCATCTCTCACTATTTCCTGTTTTGGGCCAGATCTCCAAGTGATAAAGGGCCTTGGCCATGTGAGAGAAACAGGACACTGAAGTGACTGCCTGCTCTGCTAGTGCTCAGCTAGAGCCGTGTCACAGTGACCGGGGAAAATTTTTTAACAATCTAGAAGTCTAGGCTCAGCCCTGCAGATTTTAATTTAGTAAATCTAAGAAGGCCTGGATATGTATATTGAAACATTTCCTCAAAGCTGGGTGCAGAAGCGTGTGCTTATTGTCCCAGCTAGTCTGGAGGGTTGAGGCAGGAGGATCACTTGAGCCCAGGAGTTTGAGTCCACCTGTGCAACATAGTCAGATCCTCTCTCTAGCCAATAAAAATACTTTTCTTGAGATTCTGATGCATTCCTATTTAAGAACCACTGAATAAACAAATATAATATAGAAATTCCCATGTTTCAAAAACATAAGAAATCTCCAGAAGAATTGGAGTTTGATAGATGCTACTTCCTTCAAATCTCTCCTTTCTAATAATATTAGCCTGACTTTATCTGCCTCTCTCCAGCTCTGTGGTTGAGCAGTTCCAAAGAATATTATTGGCAACATCTATCAGCTTATGGAATAACACCCTTTTCCTGCTGTTTAGCAATCATTCACTGCCAGTCAGAGGGTCTTTAGAAATCTGCTTATGGACAGTCTTTCAATAAGTAGTAACGGGCCCTTTCGGGATTTCACATTTCTTTGTTATCATTCAGGGGATTAGTTCAACAAATGTTTAGTACAAGCAAGGCGTTCTCAATTAGCACAGTAGCAAATCTTGAATCTTTTATTCAGGTACAGCTGTATTATGGACTATCTCTGTATGTCTGTTAAGTTCATACAGCTTTGACGTAATGAGGATGGCAGTTTTAAACACTTAAAAGCATGAAGTTTCCAAGAACATAGAGAGGAATTCTTTTAATAATTTAGTTTTAGCAGTCCTATGAACTAGTTAACAATTTGGGTAACAATCTGGGAAAAATAAACACAAGTAGATACTAAACGAATAGATGTTTGAAAAATTCTTGTTGTGGGTATTATAAATCTTAATAGCAATTTTTATTCCATATTGGGGCTTGATATTTTGGTAAAACCTATGAC
Organism: Lemur catta; assembly: GCF_020740605.2. Taxonomy (NCBI): domain Eukaryota; kingdom Metazoa; phylum Chordata; class Mammalia; order Primates; family Lemuridae; genus Lemur; species Lemur catta. The sequence continues at coordinate 3,979,350 of NC_059149.1, read as the reverse complement.
ACTAAAGAAAACAAAGATTTCACATGCAAGTACTTGCTTTATACATGACTATTTGGAAACATCATTAGTGAATTTTAGAACATGAGACTATAGTCAAAATGCAGCCCATAAGTAGGTTTACTTTGCCTCGATAAATTGAGTCCGCATGTAACATTTGGGAGACATGAAGGAACCTGGGTTTCAGGCTTCCCTAAAGAGTCAAGCCTATTGTCCCTTGAGCTCATATGTTTGCTGTGCTGTGCAGAATCTTCCCCCTTTATACAAGGTGTATGTTCTCCAGTTTGCTACTGTGCCTATCTAGGTATTTCACAGGCTCAGGACATCTACTTGCCTACCTAAGCATTTGAGAGGACAAAGCTTGTTTTTTAGTATTTTTTGAAATAATTTCAAGGTTTTCAAGACAGTTTATACTTGTTTAGAATGTATGTCATCTATATTATAATATACATTTATCCATTAGTAATAGGTTGGATTTTAGAATATAGAAATTTTTTTTAAAAATCAGTTTTTTATTATATATACCATAAAAAAATCATCATCCTATTGGAATACCTATAAGCTTTTTAGGTTACCCATGGTGAGAATGCCGAATCCTAACCACTAGACCACCAGGGAACTTTACCCATGGTTATAGTTGGCTAGGCTGTGTGTAATGAAGACAGCATTATATCTTTCTCCTCAGCATAAACTCTATAAAATGCAAATGATTTAGTGGCTTCCATTGTGCTAGCAATAATCCATATAGATCAGTATTAGAACTCTAATTGATAAGCCATTATATTTTTATTTCTGATTTATATTTTGCATGAAGTAAAAACCAACTCGAGTACCAATTAAAATAGAAATCAGAATACAAGTGGATTAAAATAAAGCAGATAGGCATTAGCATCCCAGGATCATCAGGATAATTGAGGAAAAAAATCATAGTGAGCCTTCTAATAACTAAGATAAAAATCTGTCACCTTGTCACAGGAGAAACAACATGGACCATGAAATAATGAGTTGAAATTCATTTGAAACCTCTCTCTTTTATTCAGAGCCCATTTCCTTAGTGACCCCTTGGAGAAGGAGTACCTGACATTGGTACCCTGGGGTCCTACGCTACTGTTAGAAGAGAATCACATGAGTTTGTATCACCTGGAGGAAACCTCCACATTCACTGGAAAGTTGTTAAAACTGTATCTCTAAAGATTTAATTCTTCACATGTTGTTTACCAAAAAAACTAAATAATAATAATACTTGTCAAATAGAGATCAGGCAAAGCTTGAGAGATTTCTTTAATACTGGACATACGATGCACAGTTTTGCACTACTTCTCTAGCCTGGATGGTCATGGAATCTTCCTTTTGGGGTACAGTGTTTAACTTATGGTATCTAAATACTCTTTGGAATATCATTTAAAAAACGTTGCTGTAGGTACAATAATTGATATTAATTCAATAAAAATCCTTGAAGCATTTATTACTACATCTTAGGGTTTGGGAATATGGAGATAAAAGATACAGCCCCTGCCCCCAAGAAGCTCTTGGTTTAGATGGAAAACAATAAATTAAGTACAGCATATCATGGTAAATGTTGTGATAGAAACAAAGATTCTTAGAACCTGGAAACGTTTGAAATGAGTTTTGGAGATGGCAGGAGTTAGCCTGGAGAGGCAGAGGAGGGGAGTTTCTAAGGGAAGCAGCAGAACAGATGGGTGAGTGGATGAAACTACCTTTCATTTACTTTCTGTATGATACATTTAAGTTCATAGGCTCTTACATCAAATGTTCAGTTCAGTTGAGAAATATGAAATTTTTTGAATGATAAATTGATTTTTCTGTATTACAGGATCACCTCACTCCACTTCTACTTGCTGTAAGTGGAACTAAAGAGGAAATGGTAGAATTTTTGATACAGAAGAATGCAGATATAAATGCAGTAGATAAAATGAACAGGTATAGTATTTAGTGCTTTTTTTTTAAATGTGAATGTTATTTTAGGGTAGTAAGAGTCACTGAAGTCAGAATTATTAAATGAATGAGAAGATTAACATAATTGTTGAGAGGATAGAGTGACAAATATCAACACAAATCATCACTTAGGTAGAAAAGCAATTATTTGGACTCTGGAAGCTAAAGAACAATATGCAGTGGGATTCATCATCTCTTATGATACTGACTGATATTTGTTATTTGTAATCTGATGTTTTTGATCATGTGATCTTATATCACCTAAAGAGGTTCCATATTAGTTTTATTGAAGTGTGGATTTTAACTTTTAGATCACTTTATGACTCAATATTGACCTTCTTAATACTTTTATAGTATTTTTTTAACTTCTTCTTATAGAGTTTTCCTTCAAAAATGCTATATGAAACATAAATAGAAGTTGAAAATCATTTTTTCTTTGGGACCACTCTTTTGCCTTAAGTGCTTTCTTTGAAAAATATTGATGTTAGGTGATCTGTAAAGGATTATTAATTGCTATAACTAGATACTGTGAGTTCATCAGTTGTTTTCCTTTTTCATTTCTAATGTATTTTGATTTTTTCTTTTTAATTGTTATGAGAAAAGGGAGAAAGACCACTTTAAGTGGATAAAATTTTTCTTTAATGAAGACAAGTCATAAGTGGATGATAAAGGGAAGAGACAGCTTTTCATTCATATAAAACCGGGTTTAAATTCTCGCTTTCCCACTTGCTAGGCGTGTGACCTTGGGAACACCACTTCCCACCAAATGTGTATTCTAATATGAGAAGGAGAATAACACTATGCCCTTCCAGGGTGGTTGTGTACAAGTAAGATTATATATAGAACATTGAATTTAGTCCCCAGCACATGCTCATCAACATCATTAACCGAAACTACTATGGCTACTATTTTCACCATTACTACTAATGTTATTGTTTAAGCCTGCAGATAGCTCTTACTTAACTGACCCCTAGTTGACTCTGAATTACAGTCCAATATGTCAAAATAGGGAAGACATGGAGCATACTTCATGCAATGCTTTGCTTACTTTAGATAAGTGATCTCAGCAGAGAATGACCAACTTCTACTATGTCATACCTTAATGGGACAAGAAGCTACGTTTTTGTCCCTTCCTTTTAACCTAGGTGGTAATTTACAAAGAGGCACGCTTGAGCACCCAGGATGCTTGTGTCTGTTAGTACATATAAAAGGCTAATTCTATACTGATAGGCAAAATATTCAGCTGGCAATGTATATCAAATTAGCATTTTAAATAACTTTATTAAAGTTCCCAAGGGTGAGGTTATCTCTTTGTTATTTTAGAACGGCCCTCATGCTTGCTGAACATCACAACTCACCAAGTATACTACACCTTCTTGAGGAAGGTATGGATGTTTTTTCTGAAGATATCTCTGGAAGGACTGTTAAGGATTATGCCACTACTAGTGGTTTTAATACGTAAGTATTTACATTAAAAGACCAGTGAACACTAAATCAAGGTTTAAAATAATTTCAAATTTTGTATCTTATACATCAGGTGAGATTTCATAGTGTGTTTCAGGTAGTGTTGGAATGGCAGTGAATTAGTCGAATTCATCAGCCAGAAATCAAACAAAAGGCTAAACGAGTTAGAAGTAGTAATGGGCACAGAATTCATCATCTCAAGACTTTCAAGAAACCTTTATCATTAGGGATGGTATCAGCATCATCCATTTCATTTGAAGAATAACTCTTGTGCATGGGATAATATGCCACATGTTTGATCCTTCTAATTCGTTATTTGGGTCTTGAAATGTCTACTTGACAGATAATGTTGTAGTGTCTTCTAGGGGCTATTTCCTATAGCCTCCTCCTTGAATTTTTCAGGAAATGAAATGGTTCTCTAAATGCAAAGAAGACAGTTCTTTTTACAAGTCTGAGAGAGGGGAATGAAAGGACACTTCAATCATTCTATTGTTTCATTTATTCTGTTATTCCATTTGACACTGGTCTTGCTGTCTGGAAATGATTGACCTTTGCAACCAGGATGCCCTTACAGATTCAGATCCCTCAGTCTTCATATGGTGATCCATATTTAGACTTCAAGGCTACATACACATTTTTTGAGTTCGTGCACATATGCTCAACCATTGTTCCTAAACCACCAGTACCCTGCTCTGGCAGCTGGGCCTCCTAGCTAGAGCCACACACATAGTGAGCAAAATGGCCCTCCTCCACACTCCAAACCTTATGTGGAACCCTCATCTCAGCCTAGACTTAGCGTAGGTCTTTATGGTAAGTTATCCTTTGATGCCCCTGATTGTCTTCCCTCTAGCAAATAGTTGAGATTGTTCTAAACTGTCAGAGAGTTTCAAATATCATTGTAGGAAGACATTAGAACTTCCTTTTTTCTTTGCTACCAATTTGTATGCCAAGGCTCCTTTTGCCTGTGTTTAGTGCCTTTTTTTTAAGTATTGGAAAGTCACATTTCATCCTTCTGCAGAGTAATGGTCACTAACTTGTATCTGGTCTCTCAAGTGATGTGTTTTCCATAATAATGAAAATCTCCCAAGCTACTTGGACCTGTACCTGAGGTTTCTTAAATTCTTTCAAATTCTACCTCTTAGGGAAACCATTCATCAGAATTCTCTGAGCTAAAGGTAGGTTAATTGTTTGGCTCTTCTGTTAATACAATACATATATACATACATACATACATACATACATACATACAGGAGGTTGATTGGATTTAACAGGGCCAAACCTCATCCCTGACTCATCAGTGTCCATATAGGGCTTTGTGCTTGCTTCATCAACACATATACGAAAATTGAAAGAATATAAAGAAAATTACCACGGTCCGTGCCCAAGGATGACATGAAAATTTATGAAGCATTCCATATTCTGTGCAGTCCTGTGAACATCATTTGACTATTTGCTGACTAGCTCTGAGGAAACAGTGTATGTCAAAGCAAAACAGGTATGACCTAATATTAAGATTGTGAGTTTCACTAACAAGAAATTTGTGTAAAGTGATGTATGAAATGACAGTGGAGTTGAGTGTTGAGCAACATGTATAATGTCATATGCAAATATGTTGTTGGTACTGGTCTCAGACATGAGAAAATATGAACCAGAATCTCCTTCATTGAATCTAGTAAAAATAAAAGTAAGGTTTTGCCTTCCCCATCACTTGGAGAGAACATGGAGATTAAGCATCTTGCTAACGAAGATCTGCTGGTTCAGAGTTTGAGTAGGTAGAGAAGGAATAGTAGCAGTCCAAGGCAGGTCTTGACATTTGTTGATTATTCTGCCTTTGGTGTGATTGATTAGCTCAGTAATGGGGGTAGAGTTATGTTATCTAATTTAATGAGATAATATATTTATTAATAAATTTTGTCACAAATTATGAAATAGCTGAGATACCCTGAATTACAAGCCACAAAGAATAGGACAACTAATAATCAAAATTAGGACTTAATAACATTTTCTTGAAACTTCAACATTTCATTTAATATTGCAGTCTAGGGAAAAATGCAGAATGGGTTGTATTTGGGATTCTAAAATAATTTCAGCAATTAAATTAAAGAACAAAGTAATCCATTACTTGACTATTTCTTCAAGCATTGTAAAAATGTTATAGTATTAATATTAAATATTTATAAAAATGTCTATTAAGAGTGACACAAGGAAGAAAAATCGTCATGTTTTGAAGACATTGAGCCTAAGACAAGCAACTTTTCCATGAACAAATAGCTGTTGGTCATAGCGCCTAAGACTTCTTTTAAGTTCAGGACACTTTTTGTGATGTCAAGCGTACTCTAGTTTGTTGACTGAACTATGCTGCTCACACTTCATGAGGACTTCACCTTAGTTTTTTATTCTTTAAATCAAAGCATAATAAGTTTGCAGTGCTTACAGATTTGAAGTGTGTGGGCTAATTAAAGTTCTGATATTAGCCCTGATTTTGTTGAAATACTCTGAGAATTTCACATATTTGGTAAATGTTTTCATATCAGCATTAAAATAGTAATATTACTTATTACATTTTTATACATAGCATTCACCACCAAATTTCAGAATATAAAGAAGAAAAGATACCTGACGATCTTTCTGAAAACAGCAATCCAGGTAAGACTTCTGATAGTGAATTACTCTTGGTCGTTCTACCATGGATAAAAAAATAAAGAGTAAGGAAGTTTTGAGCACAAAAAGGGCAGTTAAAAAGTCAATGTGTAAATTGTGTGCATATTTTAAAAATTTGTTTCTTAGTAATCTAGAATTCGGAATTATGTAAGAAGTTAATTGTAGGGAGTTTATAATCACAAACAGTATTGTCTAAAAAAAGTCTTCATTTAATTATGGTCCCTAAAATGCTCTATGATATTTTTGTATAAATAATAAAATAGGTTTTAAAGTTAGTATGTTATATGTTTCCTCTGTGGTGACATTATAATCAATTGGATTTCTTATTAAAATGAGTTATTTATATTTTATAATAAATGTTTCTGTCTAGGAAATGAATATTAATTAGAGTTGACCTGAACATTGAAGGGGTTAGGGGCACCAATTTCCTGTGTGGTGAAAAATTTGCGTGTAACTACTGGCTCCCCCAAAACTTTACTAACAGCCTACTGCTGAGCAGAAGCCCTACTGTTAACTTAAGCAGTCAGTTAAAACGTTGTGTATATGTATCATATACTATATTCTTACAATAAAGAAAACTAGAGAAAATAAACCATTATTAAGAAAATCATAAGGAAGAAAAACTATTTACTATTCATAAAGTGGAGGTGGATCATAAGAAAGGTGTTCATTCTCATCATATTCACACAAGGTAGGCTGAGGAGGAGGAATAGAAGTTGGTGTTGTTGCTTCTGTGTGGCAGAGGCAGAAGAAAATATGCATATGAGTTGCTCCCTATAGTTCAAATCCTTGTTGTTCAGTGATCAAGGGTATTACATAGTGTTTCCTGTCACTAAGGAAGTAATTATCTTTAATACTGGCAATTCAAAAATAGCTTTCTGGTGTGAACAAATAGCAATAAGAACTGTAAAAAGTAGCCAGTGTGCAGTAGTGTCATAGGAAGATTCTTTTTTGAAGATACTGAGTACAAAAGTCAGATATTCCTTGTTGAGAAGCACAAGTTATCTTACATATTTTTATACTAACGTGGTCTCACTATTATCGACCTCATCCCAAATAAATTGAAACTGCATGAGATATATTTACTTTGTTAAAACAAGATATATATTCTTCTATCTGCCAGATAACTATCATGATAACAGTAATTTTATTAGAATAGGATACCCTGTTACCATTAGGCAAAAGATTACCATAGTCAGTATTCCAACAGACTTACTTTGGGCTCAACAAATTGTAATAAAAGTACACAAACATTTCACAATAGCAAAAATGGTACTATTCTCCCTAGGTGTGACAACTTAAGCACCTGCTAATCTGAAGTGTACGAGACACCTTTAATTTAGTACGTCTTTAAGAAAGAGCCTTTATAAGTTAGGTTTTGCAAGTTGCAGTAGACAATGATAGATGTAGTTTCAGTCCTTAGGGTTCTCATAATAAAATAGAGCTGTCCTAGGAAGTAATGTCTGTGTTTTTTCAACAGAATTGTCAAAAATCATTTTCAATCATTTACTTTCTTGACCAATTGACAAATAACGCTCAAGAGTCTTTTAGGCAATAAGCATTTTTGTTATGTTACCAAATACAAATGTCAAGAAATACACTCAAAAGCTTTATATTTTTATTGTCATTTTTATTATTTATTACTTTATTCAGTGCTTGCTATGTGTCTGATGCCCTCTGTGAGCTCATAACTACCATTTCTAATGTACTTACCATGTTACATATGTGCAAGGCAGTTCAAGTCCACAGCAAGGAATTCATGCTTTAAAAAATTGGGTAACATGTCAAGTAAGCATGCCAGGTAGAGTGGCAGAAGAATGATGCTTGGCAGAAGGAACAGCTGACAAGATTGCATGTTTGGAAGAAGGATCAGCAAGTGCAAAATCTGAGATCCATGTGTGAACTTTGCAGGGTGTGTGCGCAGTTCAGTTTTGCTTGTGCAAAAAGCATAAAATTGTAATGGTTGGGAATGAGATGAACACTTAGCTAAGACAAGATTGTGGAAGGCTTTTTAATGCTTCCACACTAAAAAGTAGAAATGGAGAGATCTTATTTTTTAGGCCATGGGAAATTTCTCAGGTTGAATGCATTTGGCTGCAAATAATAGATGACCTAAGGAACAGAGGCTGAAACAATAGGAACCAAGTTGTTTTGGTGGTTCCGTAATGCCACCAGGATCCACTTTTTTGTCCCTCTTTCAGGGGTGCTCTTGGCACTGTTGTGCTTATGGCTCCTTTCCTGGTTGGCTCATTAGCACCAGTTCCAAACACAATGTTCTTACAAGACACTATCTAAAGGTGGGAAGGGCTGCTTTTCTTCATATGTTTTTTGTAACTCAGGAGAAAAGTGGGAAGGATGCAGTGGTCTCCCTGTAACATTTTATCAGGTGGGTCACACCATATGCTCATTTTTAAATCAGTCACTGGGAAACAGATGTAATTACTGTGATTAGCTTAGAATAATTATTTCTCTTTTTGGAGCCAGGGAGGGGTATTAAAATGATAAATATTGAAATAGAATTGTGTTTCTCCAGCAAGAGACAAGAAGGAATGGCTACTGGGTAGGGAGCCATTAAAGTTTGTTGTAGTGATTCATTGAAGAATATTGAGCAGGGGAGTCTTAAGGTGGGATTTCAGTTTTAGGGCATTTTGTATATGGTCTAAATCAGGCATGGGCAAGCTTTGTCTGTAAAGGATCTAGTATTAAATATTTAAGGCTGTGTTATCTCTTTCACATCTACTCAACCCTGCCATTGTAGTGTGAAAGCAGTCAGAAAATATGTAAGCAGATGGGCATGACTGTGCTCCAGTAACATTTTGTTTTACAAACGATATGGCAGGCTTGATTTGACCTGTGGGCTATAGTTTGCTGACCCTTCATACAGAGGATCCATAGAAGTTAATCTGGGAGACAAGGCAGCTTTTGCAGTAGTCCAAACCATAGTTTCCTGGTTACCAATCCTTACACTAGTATGAACCTATTATGAGGCTTTCACCTGCCCCTGGTGAAGTAGTTAGCAAGGTGGGTTTATTCATTTTAAAATGTTGTATTTTTACTGGTATTAGACCTTTTTCATTTGTTTTGCTTAAAATATTTTTTTCATGTAAGAAATAGTAATAATTGTTTCTGGTTTTGGTTCTTCTTTTCCCTGTGAAAGCCATCAGTTAAGAACCCATGCTTAACCTGGAACTATAAACATAAAATGAAGTTAATTAAAACTTAAGAAGTATGATTTAACTTATATTTGTCATGGCAGTGAAAATATAAAGCAGACACAGAAGGGAGGTACAGTTAATATGATTTAGTGATTACTGAATGTAAAAGTTAGGGGGTGGAGAGAAATCTCAGATGAGGCATAGGTTTCCGGGTTGGGCATTAACATTTAAACTGGATATGAGGAAGGAGTAAGAATTGTCAGGTGCATAGAGAAGAGCAGCAGATCAACAAGGAAGATCAACACTTTTCTATAAATGTTGAGTTTCATGGATATTCATATAGAGTCTTTTTAGTGTTTTCCAGACTCCCAGAAGTAAAGCTGCTCTTCAGAGTAAGTCACATTGTTTATACGAAGAGTTTTTAGGCACAGTGTGCCTCTCTTTTCACTTAGGGAATGGTGGGAACCCTCTCAAGGCCAATGTCCCGGATCCCAGCCATGGGCCAGCCTTGCAAGCAGGCCTTTCTAAGGATGGCAGTCTCATCCTTGCTGTATAAAATCTGTTCTGCACAGCAGTTACACCCCAACTTAATTTTTGGTGGTTTTAAAATTTTATTTAATAGCAGATAATATAATGATATAGCATAACATGGTAGTTGTTTTAGTTGCATGATCCATATTAAGTTGCAATGCTGTTTACTTTTTTTTTTTTTTACTGTTAATGAATGTTTAACAGATATTTGCACATAAGTTACTATGGCAATTCAGGCACTTATTTTCTGTCCTTTTCATCTGATTAACATTTCAGTAAAATTTTAGGTAACATAAGTATAATGATTTCAGATTTAACATTAGAATAAAAATTCTCTTTTATGTTAACTATAGGAATGGTCCAGGTTCAATACATCTTATATGAATTCATTGTTTATAATTATTTTATTATTTATTGTCTTGCCTAAGTTACAATTAAAGTTATTTGATTTATGTATTTTTGCATATTTCAACTTGGGAGGTGATACACATATTCTGTAACTTTGATGATTAAATATCCCGAATTTTCAAGGTGACTACATTTTGCTACAATATTAATATATGGTAATAGCTGGTTCACTGAATCTTTTTTTTTGTTTTTCAAATAAATGAGTTTATGTTAATAACACCTCTAGGTTCACAGCAAAACTGAGAGGAAGGTACAGACATTACCCATATACTACAGCCTCCTCCATTACCAATATCCCTCCCAGAGTTGCACATTTGTTACAATTGATGAATCTACATTGACACGTCATTGTCATCCAAAGTCTATAGATTATATTGGGATTCACTCTTGGTGCTGTGCATTGTATAGTGTTAGACAGATGTATAATGTCATGTATCTCCGTTGTTGTGTCATATACAGAATAGTTTCATGGCCCTAAAAATCCCGTATGTTGTGCCTTTTTCTCCCTCCCCCTTTCTTCCTTATGAACCCCTGGCAACCACTGATCTTTTTGCTGTCTCCATAGTTTTGCTCTTCCCAAAATAGTCACATATTTTTCAATAATACCTTAGATATCTTTTTGAATTTTTCAAAAAGTAAAATTCCATGGTAATTAAAGGTATTCACTTAAGATAATTCTTTGTTTCTGATTCCTACCATTTTTTTTTTGTCGTTGTTCATCAGTATGGGTTCTGATGACATATGCTTTATGTACTGAAAAAGCATGATTTTTATAGGCATTTGTCACATAATGGGGAGGGTTGAGAAGAATGACATCATGCAGTACTAATAGCACTAACGGGACCATCTTGCTGTATGAAGTGGGTTCAGATAGACTCTAGCAATGGAAGACGGCAATCTCACAAGGTTGTATTTTAGAAAACTGGGAAGACAAAGTACTTCGTACTTACCATGGAATTGGAAATGAGACCCAACAGTGAATACTACAGGTGAATAAATATGTTCCTCCCTGATTCTCTTCCTTTGAGGGATGAGTTTGACAACAGTCTACATAATTATATCATGGCTCACAAACTAGATTATCAGTTATGAGGAATGCCAAGAGTGTCACACTGTTTAGCTTTACTTGTAGTGAAAAAGCACTTCTTTTCCTCCCACTATGGAGTTGGACAATGGTTGGCCCATTTTTGGAGTTTCAGCAAGTTAACAATTTTAGCTACATATATATTTTTTCACATCAGAGAGTACTCCTTGACAACTTACCATCACCTCCCCAGTATTTTGTCTTAAGCTTTCCTCTGAGTATGAGATACAGCTCAGAGTGGATAAGCTCTTGCTTGAGGGAGTGATCAATCCGGTGGTTCTTTCGATGAGAGATAAAATGGCAGTTGAATTTGAGCCTTGCTTGCAACATACATAGGGCAGATAGATAGCTAGAACTAAGTATAAACTTACCAGCATCTGCCTCAGAGTAAGATTAGTGAGAGCAAGTACATTGATTTCTCTTGAGAATTTTTCCACTAGCAGCTGAAAAGTCTTTCAAGGGTCCTTGTCCCAGGCTTGTTTCCTGTTTTGCCTTGCAGAGGAGGTACCATGTTCCTATCCCTAGCTTTCCCTCAGTGGGGTGTTTTATCCTAAACTGAACAGTTTGAACTGAATCTGGAGAGCCTGTGTTGTGTGATAACAAAATACGTACTGTAGTCCACCCTTATCTGTGGATATGTTCTAAGACTCCCAGTGAATGCTTGAAACTTTGAATTGTACCAAACCCTATATATACAATGATTTTCCTATATATATACACATACGTGATATATCCACACACATATATCATAAAGTTTAATTTCTAAATTAGGCACAGTAAGAGATTAACAATGATAACAATAAAATAGAACAATTACATGATAGTCTGTGCTGTTATAAAGCCATGGAAATGTGGTCTCTCAAATTATCTCCTTGTACATACCCTTCTTCTTCTAGTGATATGTGAGATGATACAATGATACAATGCCTACATGTTGAGATGAATTAAGTTGAGTAACATAGCAGTTTTAGGCTACAATTGACGTTCTGACATCAGAAAGATGAGCATCTGCTTTGGATGATCCTGAATCGGGAAGCTGCAATCATATTGATATTTGGATCTTAGGAGCAGAGCATTTTGATGACTATTAGGTGGATAGAACATCGAGTTTGGATACACTGGTCAAGTGAATGATTCAGGTCCTAGACAGGATGGAGTGGGATGGCTGAAGTTTTCAAGATGCTACTTAGAATGGCATGATGAATGGCATCTGCATTCCACATTTCAAAAATTTTCCACCTAACGTTTTGGAACCATGATTGGCCATGGGTAACTGATACCACAGAAATGAAAACAGGGGATGTGATATTGTGAAATATATATGTGGTCTTTGATCTGGTTTCCTGGCATGCAACTCCTAAAATTTTTGTACTCTCCAAAGTGATTATCTTTTTTGTGAAGGATTGACTGATGGCTGGCAGCCACCAGGTAGCTGCAGGATGGAGGCTGGTCATCACAGACCAAGGCATGATTAGGGGGCTGGGACTTCCACCCTATCTCCAACCTCCAGGGAGGAGAGTGGGGCTTAAGATAATGTGATTTTCAATGGCCCATGATTTAATTTGTCATATCTCTGTAATGAAGCTTTCATAAATAGCCAAAGACTGAGTTCAGAGAGCTTCCAGATAGCTGAATATGTGGAAGTTGTTCTAGGGCAGTGCCCCAGGAGGGTATGGAATTGCTCTACCCCATCCCCTATACCTTATCCTATGCATCTCTTCATCCATATCTTTTGCAACATGTTTGCCTGAGTTCTGTGAGCCATTCTGACAAATTAGTGGAACCCAAAGAGGGTATTACAGGAACCTGGATTGAATCTGATCATTCAGAAGTTCTGGAGGCCCACATTTGCTACTGGTGTGGGAAAAAGCCAGCCTTGGGGACTGAGCCCCAACCTGTGGGATCTGAAGATAGTGATGGAACTGGATTGGAGGACTCTCAACAGGCGTCTCCAGCAGAATGAATTGCTTAATTGTTTATGGGGAGCCCCTGAACCACCACCACATTTGGTCAAAGAAGTCCTTTGTGTTCATAATTGCTGTTGTGGTGTGAGAACATATAGCAGCAAGGGGGACTGCTGTATACTCTGTGATTACATCTCCCAGTCTGTTCGTCCAGAAATCATGCTGTTTAAGTTTGACACTGTCTTCTTACAATACTGACTCTACTAGTGAGACCATTTTCTGTCACTCTGGTACGTTTCAGTTGGGATTATGATGATTGTACACAGCGGTTCACCTGTAGGTATCAGATTTTGAAAAATTCCAGTCTCCCTTGCATTTGATAAATCAAAGGAGGGGAGGCAACTGTTACTAATGTATTGATTGCCTGCCAATAGTGTCAATAATATTAATACTAGTATAGTCCTCAGGTATGACCCCAAAAGAATCCTTTGTAACAAAGCATGAGTCTTTTTCTTATTTTGGTCCAAAATCTAAAACATATACAAAAGTGTGCATTAATTATTTATTTTTTGTGAAGGTGGAGTCTTGCTGTGTCACTCAGGCTGGTCTTATTTTCGAACCCTTCAAAGGATCCTCTTGCCCCAGCCTCTCGAGTAGCTGAACTTAATGCAGGTGCCATTCATCATGCCATTCTAAGTAGCATCTTGAAATCTTCAGCCATCCCACTCCATCCTGTCTAGGACCTGAATCATTCACTTGACCAGTGTATCCAAACTCGATGTTCTATCCACCTAATAGTCATCAAAATGCTCTGCTCCTAAGATCCAAATATCAATATGATTGCAGCTTCCCGATTCAGGATCATCCAAAGCAGATGCTCATCTTTCTGATGTCAGAACGTCAATTGTAGCCTAAAACTGCTATGTTACTCAACTTAATTCATCTCAACATGTAGGCATTGTATCATTGTATCATCTCACATATCACTAGAAGAAGAAGGGTATGTACAAGGAGATAATTTGAGAGACCACATTTCCATGGCTTTATAACAGCACAGACTATCATGTAATTGTTCTATTTTATTGTTATCATTGTTAATCTCTTAGAACACCATACTCTTCAATGCTTTTAATATTCTATATTTGTCTGTTGTTGATTTAAAAATACTTTGCTTTTTTTTTAATAGTGGATGGAATATCTGAAGACTCTACAATCAGGTAGGGTTTTGCAGATTTTAAAAAATTGTATGTTAACTAAGGGAATGCAGAGAAAATAACCTAACTTTTCAGTGTTCTATTCTGGGCTGCAGATCACATTATGTGCTTAACATTTCATATCTTCTATAGTCATCACAACTGCTTCTCAAAGAATCCATGCTATTACTTTTTACTGATTAAGTAACTGTGGTTCCAACAAGTTAATTAATTGCTCCATGATCCCATAGTTTGATTATCAGCCTGACTGGCTCCCAAATGTGTTTGCTTGTCCTGTAGCATAGATCAAGAGAAACCTGTGCAGTATTGTATCAAGGTACAGGTACAAATTAGATCAATTTAGAAAGTCAGATTTAGTTATATATTAATTCTCATCAAGAGTTCTTCTTATAAATCTGGTTATTCCAAGAGCATGTCCTGATGTATTTGAGAATGACAGTGGTCCTTCCTTTTAACATCAAAGGTTTTAGGACAGATCTCACTTTGCTGTGGTTGTAGGACCAGAGGTTTACATAAGCAAGACCAGGCAAGTCCTAGAGAGGAATTGTTTTACTTTAAGTGAAGGTTATCTACATATAGGCTATGTTATGTTAATTATTTATCAGCTATTTAGAATTTCTTTCTAATTGATTTTTCTACTTAATGACTTACCAGTTTAGTTTTCCCATTAGGCTGGTATCCTTGCCTAATCCCATGAAAGTTTTTTTTTTTTTCTAGAATCTTTTTTTTCTCCCATGATTTTCTGTAATTTTGTCTTAATATTTTTTTACTTTCTACTTTGCATTTCTTGGTTTTTTATTGTTTTTTTTTTCTTCCAGTTAAATATTCCCTGCTTTTCTAAACAGAGAATGCAAAGCACATAGAAATTCATGATTTTAAGGAATCTTAGGGACTAATAAAAATATCCTCTGGTACTTTAATCTGTGTTTAACATCCTGGTCAAGTAGTTGTTTAGATAGCATACCTGAAACTTTTTACTTTGGTAAATAACAAAGGATTGAAACCCAAGATATTTAAGTGATTTATTTGAATATAGTCAGAGGCAAAAATGAGATTTGAACTCGTGTTTCTTCATTCAAGCCCAGTACTGTTCCTTTTTCATCATCTTTGTAGGTCAGTGTTTTAATAATAGAAATGGAGAGTAGATCTAGGGAACCCAAAGGAAGAGAATAAGAATGAAATTATCTGCTGAACCCAGTGGCAGTGGATAAGAGTGGAATTAGCATTGGAAGGCCAATTTTGAAGAAGAACAATGCTGGGTTGGAGAGAAATACAGGTTTAAGAAAAGAGATCAGAATATTGGGGCTTCTGACAAGTGTGATAAAGAGAAATCATATGAATGAATCAAAAGGATGTTGGGATTTATCTAGAAAGGCACATTAAAATAGAAGGTTTGAGGGAGTTCTGAACAGGTTGCTGTGTTTTCGTTTGTTTAATTGGAGGAACTGGCAAACTTGAAATTTCTGTCAAAAGATGTTAAAAGAATTTGAGCCACTGGGAAGAGTCTCTGTAGCAGATAGGAATGTGGTATCATCTACTTCCACTCCAACCTACACAGGGGTGGCTTAGAGCCCCTTGAGTACTAGGGGGCTAGCGGTTGCTGAATTACATAGGTCTGTGGCCCATGGCACGTGTCCCCTCACCTCTGTCTTTTTTCCCAGTTCACTGATGTCTTTCCCATGTACATGTAGAGTAGAGACGGGGTAAGATTTGCTGGGAAATCAGTCATGGAGCTGGGGTAGCTGGTAATGTGCCTATCCTGGGAGAGGATGACTGAGACTCATTTAGCCTGCTTATCAGGATGAGGGAAATAGAGGGTTTCTGCTCTTGGTCATTTGAGCCTATTTTTCAGGAACCTGTGCTGTATTAGACTGAAGATGAAAAGTTTGAAGACTGCCATGGAGTCCTCCAGAAGAAGGATCTGGAATCAGGAGCCCATAAGAAGGTATTTAGATAGTACTTTGGGAAATAGAAGTATGACTACCAGGATTCTCCTTTTCCAGTAGTCTCTCTCCTTGAGTATCTGAGTGTCTATGAAGGTTTTTAAGGGCTTCCTAGTT
This sequence comes from Lemur catta, assembly GCF_020740605.2. Taxonomy (NCBI): domain Eukaryota; kingdom Metazoa; phylum Chordata; class Mammalia; order Primates; family Lemuridae; genus Lemur; species Lemur catta. The sequence continues at coordinate 3,962,916 of NC_059149.1, read as the reverse complement.
TATATAGAACTGAATAAGGAATGACCTGTATGGGCAAAATAATCGGGTAATATAATTTTTAATTTTGTACTTTTTCTTGGAAGAATATCCCCAATAACAACATATAATTTTTTTTTTCCTTTTGTACATTTGTCTTTCAAACATTTCAGATGTTTCCTGGAACTCCCTGTATGGTTTTAGAGTAAAGGGTAGATATAGGGCCTTCTTAGGTGCTTTCCTTCCTGAAGAAGCAAGCCTCCCGATTTTCTGAGTTACACAGATTAGTCTTTGAAACAGAGACATGTAATGGAGAAAGGACAGCAGATTTTTTTACCTTGTTTTAGGTTATCAGGTTTCTTCCAGTTCAGGTAACAAAAGTCATATCAGTCACTAAGTGAACAGACAATTTGTGAAGACATATTATACTTGGGATTTGCTAATATATTGGCGGTCGATATCTGTTATGAAGCTAAAAGTAAGTCTTCATTGACTACTTCATAGACTGTGAGAGGTGGAGACAGAAGTAAGTAACTAGAATATGTCTTAAAACAGAGACCAAATTTTACTAATAATTATATCAAGAAACATCATTTAATATCTAGATAGCTGACCTTTCATGTTATTTAAATTATTCTGGGTGGGTGCACCTAGATAGAACCCTGTAGATGTTTTTATTTTAAGGAGATAACCTCATTTATTTTTGTTGTATATTTTTTCTCTAAAGGATGTCCACCTACCCAACTATTGATGATTTAAGCAGTGTCGATACCAAGGTAAAGTGGTTTCTTGTGAAATTAATTTTACTACTCTGAATCTCCTTTTGTATAGTATTTTCTCTTAAAATTTAGCTTTGGTTTACATATGACTTTATAACAGAAAATTGGTCAGAGAAAACCATTCCACATAAGTTTGATGAAACCCTTGTGTTACCTCTGACCTGTTGTCTTCATCTTCACCTCTTCCCAATGGAGTGTAGGGAGTTTGGTCCCCCAGCTTAAGCTTCAAGCTTGTGGACTGTACTTGTGGGTACGAATCCACTGCTCCTTACTAGCTTGAGATGGAAGGAACTGTGTTTAGCTATGGGGTTGTTCCTGCTGTCATTGATTTTAGTTTGTGTGGAGGAGCCAGTTACTGAGGTAATCCTTTGTACCCACGGTAGGCTCTGGTCCACCAGGTGGGGTATACGAATGCCTTAAGCTTTGGGAGGGGCTGTTAGCTTCCAGGTGTTGCTTGGACCCTGCTCTCTTCTTAAGTAGGGGGCGGAGCAAGATGGATCACAGCTGGGGTGCAATAGCCTGGTTGTGTGGGCTTCCATGGGGCTCAGAGGTTGCTTATCTGGCCATTAGGGGGAGCCACTGATACAGAGTTGAGAGTGGTCTCTGGAAGATTAGAGGGCTGCTCCTGATGGCAGGTGCCTACTCATGTGATTGCTGAGGCCTCTGGCCAGATTTTCCATTCCTATCCACAAACCTGGTCACTTTCCCCTCTGATTGGTCCACCTTTGTTTCCTCTTCACCCAAGGTGGGCTCTCAAGCTTCCCCACAGTTTGTGTATCTGGCCTGTTGGCATGTGTCTCTGCACGTCACTGGCAGATAGGGGGATCTCCAATTGTACACTGCTTTTCTGCCACTAGACCCCAACACAAGGTGGGTGGGCCTCTCTACCCCCCAAAGTCACCACTAAAGTGATGCTCCCACTGGGAGAATAATGGCAGCTAAAGGAAATTTTGGTTCAAGCTTAACTCTCTATTAAAGTGAGTGGGGATAGGGACAGTTGCTCTGATTCAGCCTGTGGCACTCAAGGCATTTGGTTTCCACAGGAACCAGTACTTATGCAAATTGCGTCCCAATGGCACAGCCAACTCCAATATGGCACTTCTCAGTGGGGAAGGGGGCATGGGGCTCACCCATAGAACCCTGCTCTCTTGTGCTCCTCCACACCCTCCCAATGGGGATGGGTTCTCACTTGCCACCTGAACTTAGAACTGGATCTCTCCCCCATGGCCCCTGCCCTTCTGTCTGCACAATGAGCAGCTGAACACACCAAGCACCTGTAGGCAGGAAGATCACAAACTGAGGGCTGTGGGTGGAAAAGTGCCCCTGGCACTGAAGCGTGCTACTGAGCACAGAGAACTCCAGGGCTGCTATGGTTTGGGGAAGGGGCTGTGGACTTCCTGCACCACTCTGAAGTTTGGAGTGGCACCTGTCTGTCTGCCTCTCTGAGCCCTGGTGGCAGCTCTGCTGACCCAGGCAGGCTCAGCTTGGCATGGGCTCTGGGAGTGCGCTTCTCTGGCCCAAGGCAGGCTCAGCTGGGAGTGTGTTGTTGTGTGGAACCAAGTCACTCAGTACAAGGTGCTTTGGTGGTTACTATGGGGTGGGTGCAGCCACATGGCTAGGAGTTGCTTGAGCCAAAATTACTTCCTGTGATGCCAGGAGTCGGGGAGTGCAGAGGAGATGGCATCTGGATGCAGAGATGCCAACTCCCTTGTCTCTTCTGGCCCTCCCCTATTGGATGAGAACCCTGCATCTCGTTGCTGCCCTGAAGCCCCTGGGTGGGGGAGGGGAAAACAAAACCCTTACCATTTCCCTGGGCTCCAGGACTCCCTGGAAGTAGTTCATGCCCATAACTCCCTTCTGTCTTCCTCTCTCAGCAGCTCAGTTCTTCTTGGTGGTGTTCCTGGACTCCAGTGATATCTATCCCTGAAGTCTACTTTCAAGCGGTAATCACTCTCTGCTCTCCTCAGTCCAATCCTCAACTGTTCTGCTGGGATGGTCCAGCAAGCTTTTTCTCTAGTCAGCTATTTTGGCTTTCTCCCCAAGGACTCCTATGACTCTTATGTTAGGCCTTTTACAGAATCCCATATTTCTTGTAGGCTTTGCTTGTTCCTCTTGCTTATCTGCTCTATCTCTTGACTGACTTGTTCAATTAACAAGTGTTGTCTTCAAGTACTGAGAATCTTTCCTCTGCCTGATCTAACCTATTCTTAAGGTCTTCCACTGTGTTTTGTAATTCCTTGAATGATTTTTTCATTTCCAGAAATTCTGTTTGATTTTTTTCTTTAATATTTCAGTCTCCTTGGTGTTTTTTTCATTCATTTTTTGCATTGTTTTGGTCCTTTCTTTGTGTTGGGTTTCCTTGTTATCTTCTATTTCATTGAGCTTCCTTATAATCCATGTTCAAAATTCTTTATGTGTCATTTCAATATTCTGGTTTTGGTTGTTACCCATTGCCAGAGATGTGGTGTCCCCTTTTGGGGGTGTCCTTTTGCTTTGATTCTTCATACTTCTGGAGTTCTGTCTCATATTCCTTCTCATCTGGAGCAGGTATTGCTTCTTACTTTTGGATTTTCTTTTGTTTAGAGAATGACATGCCCAGTTTATTCTCTGAACCAGTAGGTGGTGCTTGGAGGTGAGCATCAATTACAGCCCATATGATGAGTCAGTAAATGCAGTAAAAAGATGTACAAATTGACTTCACTGTTAGTAGGTGGTGCTTGCCAGAAGGAACAAGCTGCAATGCTTTTTTGAGGGGTCATGTGACCAAGTCTAGTCCCTCAGGAAAAGCACTCTCATGCCTCCAGTGGTTGGAGGAACCCTGGGACTTCCAAGTGTGCCCTTACTTTCTACCACAGCAGTTGTGGGTGGGGGACTGAGGCTGGGCATGTTTGGCTTGGGTGGTGAACTTGCCATCAAGATGAAAAATGCTATTAACAGGGGTTGAAGATCTGCTCCCTACCTCTGGACAAAGCTGCCAGGGAGGGGCTCAAGTGGCCCCATTCAACCAGAAAGTCTGTGTGAGGAGGCAGGGCTATCTGAGTCCCTCAATCTGGCAGTCTAGAGCATACCTCACTCCTTTCCACCCTCCTTTACTACATGGTTTCTCCCAGGCCTCTGCCATTAAGCCCTCAAACCAGCCAAGCTCCCCTACAACTGTTGTGCAAGCCAGGATGTTCCCTTCCCAGGATCCTGGCCTCAGCTGGAGTGTGGTCCTCCCATGTAAGAAGGGGTGCCCTTAGAGCACACTACATCTAGGACCCACACAGCACTCTCCTCCTTGTCTGTCCCTGCAGGCACCCACATTTCATGACACTTATTCACAAATATTACTTCTGTGCCTCCAGGCAATATGATTGAGACCTGGGCATACATGATCTGGCATGTGGGCCCATCCCTGGGATCGAGTTCTTGACCATACCAGGGATGTGGATGCTGTTCACAAGTCATCCATGGGGTACCCAAGCTGATTCTATGTCCCCCCACCTTTGGTAGTTCCGTGCTTTGCTGGAGTTGCTGGGGAAATATCACCAGGGATGGCTGGCAGACAGGGAGCTCATGGTCTGTGTTACCCCTCTGTCCACTGCAGGACCAATAAGGAAAAGTGTGCACCCTGTTTCCTGTAGAGGCCTCCATGTGGTGGCCCAATTGTTTCTCTTGGCAGCGATGGGTTGGGGAGGGAAAGGAGAGAAGAAGAGTTTGGCTGGAGGAAATCCACTCTGGTCATCTCCAGCCCTCTCTCCAGGAGGCAGTCTGTCCAGAATGATGGGGATGCAGATTCATGCAGATCACCTGGGACCCACAGGACCCCTGTGGCTCCTGTAGTCTGGGACAAAGTTGAACAATGTCTATGTGGGGGTGAGTAATATGCAATCTGAGGGGTTGAAGCCCTCTAGGGAGGACAAAGGTGTCTGGTGGTAGAGAAGAAATATGGCACCTACTGTCCAGCTCAGATCTGTGGGGTGTTGTTGGAATACAGAATTAAGAGACATGGAAAGTTGCAGGAGTTTTTCAGGGCTTTGCTTGAAGGAAACTGAGCATATTAGTTCACATACAAGAAGCTGCTTAGCAACAAGGGAGGCATTCCACTGACCAGGGGCGACTGCAAGGCTATGCTTGTCTCGAGGCCTGCAGGCCAGCACCTGGAGCTTGTGTAAGGCGGAGCTCGGCATAGGGTCACAGGTTAAGGAATTGATCAAAGGACGCCAGCCCAGCAGGCACCTGTAGCTAAAGCTAATTAGCCTCATGGACAGTTCCTGCTTCACTCTGGACCACATGTCTCAGTTAATGACAAACTAGATAAAGAAATACATGGTCTCTATATTTCTGTTTTAGCTTTATTGCTAATTGGTAATTTTATCTTTAACTTGTATACTCAGCTAGGTCTATTCTTAACTTAGTGCTTAAGAAGTTTATCTTAGAAAAATTTTGTAACATTTGCTCACGTAGATAGAATTAATTAAAGGATCTCTTGAAACCTTTGGGGAGCCTTTAAACCTAAATGAATGATCTGTACACATATATCTGTAACCGCTAACAGCTAATTGCTGTGCCAATAAATACTGATGCAGGATTTCACTCAGTGACTCCTGGCTCACGGGAATGCTGGAGGACCTCTGCCTCCCCCATCATTTTAAACTACACTTTATCTCTGTCTCTATTATTTCCAAATGTCTTGCGAGGATCCTGCTTGGAACCTGTATTTCTTGGAGAATAGCTGACTCCCAGCAGGGCAGGAGGTGTCCTGGGGGGCTGGGAGCCTGGTTTCCTGTTTTTAAGAAGCTCCTTGCTCACTGGTGGCAACATTCTCTGGGCTTAGGTGGGCAGAAGGACACTCCAGCAGCTCTGGAGCCCACTGACAGTCTGAGATGTGAGGGAGGGGAATGTTAACTCCTCCTCCACCTACCCTTCTTGTAGGTTTCCAAGCCTCTCATGGCTTAATTCCCACTGATGCATTTCTCCTTCCAGTGGTGTTTAGCAGCCTCTTCCTGTGGAGTCTCCTGTAGGATCAGGAACCCTTCCTTTAGACTGTCACTCAATCTGTGTTCGTTTGTCTGTTTGTTCTTTCTCTTTCATCTAAAGCTCCTCCTTCTTACAGAGATGCTCTGGCTAGTGGTGCCTCTGGTTCACCATCTTGCAGTTATTTATTTTAAACTTCTTGATCTGGGCTCCATTTAACATGACCTTCTTGGGAAGGCTTTCCAGATATTCAAAAGAAATTGAGTGTTGTTAAGTAACTTGTTGGTTACTACAGGTGAATCAGCACAGGGGGAACCCCACGTCCAGTAATGATATGACAATTGCTAAATCCTTGTAGTACTGGCTTGGTGGAGTTGGGAATGATATAGGAGAATTTCCTGGATTACAAGGAAAATTTCTCATTCTCTTTCCTCACTCTGTGTGTTGAGTTGGTGGAGGAGCAATGTGGGCATTCCCTCATGGTCACCATAGCTAAGACTTTGCTTAGGTCACACTGGAACCCAGCCAATCTCAACAAAAGCCCTTGGTGACTGTTGCCTGGCTCCCTCTGATGTTTATGCTAGCCCAAGGGCTCCTTAGTCAGTGAGTTGTGAATCCTGCCAGGACTGGGTCTTTCCTTTAATAGCAGAGCGTATCTTTCTGGCTCAAGGTGATTCCAGGAGTGTAATTCATGGACTATGTTCTTAAATCCAGGGCCTTAGGAGTCTGCTATGTACTTTATTTTGCTGTTGGCATGCAAGTTGCAAAACAAAGTCTTCTGAATTTTTTCCTTTCCTTCCCCAAATGGAAGAAGACTCTCCCTGAGCTGCACTGCCAGGGTTTGTGGGAAGGGTGACATAAGCACTGTCTTGGCCACCACCATTAGTGTATCTCTGGGTCATGTGTACCTCAAGCCCACTGGATCGGAGCCAGCACAGGCACAGGAACTACCCAAGGATGGCGTCCTTTGTGAAATCACTGCCTTATGAATTTATTTTAGGCCCCAGGCTGCTTTTTCTCAGCCAGTTGATGGACGTAGCCAGAACTAAGGTTTCAGGACAGAAAATTTCTCTTTGGCTGGGAGGGTCCAAATGCTCCCTCTGTGGGCACTGGCAGTATTCTGACCTGTGCTATGTTCCTCAGAAATTCAATACAAAGTCCCACAATCACTTCATTCTCTCTGACTCAGGGAAATGTATTCTCTTTGCTTGATGTGCTGGTGTGGCACTGCCTGTGGATGGAGAAGGGATAGTGTGCAAGGCTCTTTACTGCCCCAGTCAATGCCTCTTTCATTGATTGAATGTGAAACCTGGTACTGAGATCACTCACATGATTTTTGGTTTTCCTGAAGGTGCTTCCTTGCGTGTCTAGTTGTTGAATTTGGTGTTCATGTGGAGGGATGATTGCTGCAGGTTTCTATTTGGTCATCTTGCTCTTCTCAGATCTCCTACAGGTGTCCTTTTTATAATATGACTTCTTTTCCTTTGGGTAGATCACCAGTTGTGATATTGATGAATCCAATGGTATGTCTACTTTTAGTTCTTTGAGAAATCTCCATATAGTTTCCATAGAGATTGTTGTAATTTATTCTCCTACCAAAAGTGTATAAGCCTCTTCTTTTCACCACCTCCCCACTAGCATCTATTGGTTTGACTGTTTAATAACAACTATTCTGACAAGGGTAAGGTGGTATCGCATTGTGGTTTGGATTTGCATTTCTCTAATGAATAGTGATGTACAATGAATAGTGATGTGTTTTCATATGTTTGTTAGTCATTTGTTTCTTTTCTTTGGAAAAATGTTCATTTATTTTGCCTACTTTTGATGGTTTTGTTTCTTTTTTCGTGTTGATTTGAGTTATTTATAGATTCTGGGTATTAGGCCTTTTTCAGATACGGAGCTTGTGCATACTTTCTGTAGGTTGTTTATCCTGTTGATTACATCTTTTGCTATGTAAAAGCATTTTAGTTAACTTAATTTCAATTTATTTATTTTTGATTGTATTGTATTTGCTTTTTGGGTCATAGACATGAATTCTTTACCTAACCCTATGTTGAGGATAGTTTTTTCTAGTATTTTTTTTCTAAATTTTTTTTTATGGTTTCAGGTCTTACATTTAAGTCTTAAATCCATCTTGATTTAATTTTTGTATATGGTGAGAGATTGAAATCAAGTTTTTTTCTTCTGTATATGAATATCCAATTTTCCTAGCACTATTTATTGAATAGGGTTTCCTTTCCCTAATCTATGGTTTTGTCTGCTTGGTGAATGATCAGTTGGTTGTAGGTATTTGGCTTTATTCCTGGGTTCTCTATTTTGCTCTATTGGTGTATGTATCTACTTTTATTTTAGTAGTGTGATTTATTGGTTAATATTGCCTTATAGTGTAAATTAACATCATATAATGTGATGCCACCTGATTTCTTTTTTCCTTAACATTGCTTTGGCTGTTTGTACTCTTTTCTGGTATCATATGATTTTTTTGGTTTGTTTTTTCTAATTCTGTGAAAAAAGTGACATGGGTGTTTTGGTATAAATTGCATTGCATCTGTAGATTACTTTGACAATGTTGACATTTCCACAACATTTATTCTTCTAATCCATAATCCTGAGATACTTTCCCAATTTTTTGTATCATCTAGGACATTTTTAAAGTAGTATTTTGTAGTTCTTCTTGTGGAGATGATTCACAATCTTGGTTAAGTATATCCCAGATTATTTATTTATTTATTTGTTTATTTTGAGGCTGTTATCAATGAGATTGAGTTGCTGATATTATTCTTACCTTGTTTGTTGTTAATGCATACAAATGCTAGTGATGTGTATACATTGAATTTGTAACCTGAGACTTTACTGAATTTATTTATCAATTTCAGGAATGTCTTGGAGGTGTCTTTATGTTTTTCTTTGTATAAGATCATATCCTCAACCAACAAGGATAGTTCGACTTCAATTTTTTCTAATTTGAATACGCTTTATCTCTCTTTTTCCTCATTGTTCTGGCTAGGACTTCCAGTAGTGTGTTAAATTGAAGTGGTGAAAGTGGGCATCCTTGTCCATTCCAATTCTTAAAGGGAATGCTTTCAGATGTTCCCCATTCAGTATGATGTTGGCAGTGAGTTTTTTATATATGGTTTTCATTATTTTGAGTCATGTTCTTCCTATGCCTAGTGTCTTGGGGGTTTTTGTCATGAAAGGGGTATTGGATTTTGTTGGATGTTTTTTCTGCATGTATTGAGATTAGGCTTTGGTTTTGTTTTTAATTCTTTTCATGTGGTGAATTACAGTTATGGACTTTTGTATGTTGAACCACATTTGCCTCCCTCAGGTGAAACCCACTTGATCATGGTAAATTATATTGTTGATGTGTTTTTTGCTAGGTTTTCTTTGTTTGTTTGTTTTTGAGGAATTTTTAAATCTATTTTCATCAAGGACATGGGCCTATAGTTTTCTTTTTTTGTTGTTGTGTCCTTACCTGGCTCTGTTATCAGGATGATATTGGTTTTGTCAGGTGAGTAAGGGAGGATTCCCTCCTTGTTGTAGCACAATTTCTGTAGGATAGTACAAGTTCTTTTCTGTAGCTCTGGTAAAATATACCTGTGAATCCATCTCACCCTAGGCTTTTTTTTCCATGGGAGTTTTCTTGTTAATGACTCAATGTTATTATTCATTATTGGTCCATCCAGGATTTCTATTTTATCCTGATTCAAGCAGCGGACTTTGCATTTTTCCAAAAAATGTGTCCACTTCCTCTAGATGTTCTAGTTGATGTGCATAGAGGTGTTTGTAGTAATCTCAGATTTTCTTTTAAAATATGTTTCCTTTTCCATTTTGGAATGAGTTTATTTGAATCATCTCTTTTCTTGGCTAATCTGGCTCATGGTCTGTCAATGGTTTTATCTTTTCAAAGAATGAATTTTGCATTTCATTGACACTTTGTATTTTCTTTTTGGTTTTACTTTTGTTTAGTTTTGCTTGGCTATTTGTTATTTCTTGTCTCCTGCTAGATTTGGCATTGGTTTGTTTTCATTTTTTCTAGTTTCCTGCGGTGTGATATTGGGTTATTAATTTGTTATCTTTCTCATGTAGATATTTTGTGCTCTTATAAACTTCCCTCTTGTTACTACTTTTTCTGCATTTTACAAAATTTTATAGCTTTTGTTGCCATTGTCATTCAATCGAAAAATATTTTTTCATTTCTGTCGTGTTTTCATCTTTGGCCCAAAGATCATTTCACAGGAAGTGGTTTAATTTCTATATATTTGTACAATTTTGAGAGTTCCTCTTGGAATTGTTTCTCATTTTATTCCACTGTAGTATGAGACAATAAATACATGATATGATCTTGATTTTTTAAAGCTTTTCTGAGATGTGTTTTGTGGTTTAGAATAAGTTCTATCTTGGAGAATGTTCCATGTGCTGATGAGAAGAATGTGCATTCTGCAGTTTCTTTGGCAGAATATTCTGCGAATGTCTCTTAGGTGCATGTGTTCTACCATCTTAAATCCATTGTTTCCTTGTTGATTTTTCTGCCTCAGTGATTTATCTAGTTCTGTCAGTAGAGTGTTAGGGTCCCCCACTATAATTATGCCCCTATTGATTTCTTTTCCTGGCTGTAGTAGCATTTGTTTTATGAATTGGGGAGCTCTGGTGTTAGGTACATATATATTTAGATTTGTTAAATCTTCTTATTGAATTGATCTCTTAATCATTATATAATAACCATTTTTGTATTGTCATTATTGTTGTTTTAGAATCTATTTTACCTGGTAGAAGATTAACTACTCTTGCTTGCTTTATATATCCATTTGCATCGAATACTTTTCCAGACCTTCACTTTGATTCTGTGAGAATCTTTATGAATTAAATGTATTTTTTTGAGACATGATATTTTTGGGTTTTGTTTTTTCATCCATGCCACCAATTGATATCTTTCAGTGGGATATTTAGAAGGTTTACATTGAATGTTAATATTGATTAGTGAAATACTGTTTCAGTCTTGTTGATTTTTACCGGTAGCTTTGTATTCTCACTTAATTTACTATTTTGTAAGAATTTTGAGTTTTAACTTCTGCTTATTTTTACACTGTATTGACTGCACTCTGATTTTTAGAGCACTTTTGAGCATTTTCTGTAGAATGTAGCATTTTCTGCTCTGTAGAGCAGGTCCAGTGCTGTGAGTCAGGGGAGAAGAATCTGAATGGAGGAGAGCTGGCACTCTGGTCCTCTTTTTCCCAAGGTGTACCCTGCAAGGGATGCACTTTCCTCTTACTTGAAGGGAGCTCACCCTGTATGTCCAAGCTCTGGGATCACACAGTTCCCTCAAGACCCACCAGTGCCCTGTGGCTACTGCAATCTGACTGAGTATTAGAGAATATTTGTGTGGGTTCCAGTGTCAAGAAATGTAAAATGCTCAATTCCCCTGGGCAGGGCAAAGGCACACAATAGCTGGAAAAGCAGTATGACAACTTCTGCCTCACCTTGGGTCTGTGGTAAGTGTGAGTGAGAACCATTGAGCTAGAAGCCTGGTGCTGTATTGTCAAGAAGCTCTCAGTTCACTGAGGGCAGCAGTGCTGGGCTTATGAGGCTACAGGGTCTACCCAATAGTTTGGAGCCTTAGGACTGCCAGAGGTGTGAAAGGAGGAAAATCAAACACACCCACCTACCCTTTCCATGGGGCCACTAATTCCCTGGGGGTTCATTTCTTCTAAAATCTTGTTCCTTCTTGTTATTTCCTGTGACTTCTTTCCTTGGTGTCCCTGTCAGGTTCTGGCACTCTTCCTGCAGAATTACACCTGGGCTATGATTTCATCTGAAACTTTCTCTTCTTTCTGAGATGATCTGGCTTCTGATGTCTCTAGTCAGCCATCTAATCTATATCCACTCCATGTTTTTCCTAGTTATTTAAATAATAATTTTATAACTCCTGTATTACTATGAGTTACTACAGTTTAGGAAACATATTTATGTGTGTGTTAGAGTACGGAGAATGTAATCTGGCATGTATAAAATGTTTTAATGTATTTTAATGGGAATAAATGAATAGATAAATGAATTTTAGTGCAAAGAAATGTTAGAATATTAAGGTTATAATGGAATGTTAAAAGTAACAATATCCATAATATAATTAATAATTAAATCTATTGAATTTTTAAAATATAATTTAAATTTATGTTCCCCTTTAATAATTAGAATGTATAACTTCAGGAGAGTTATTATGAGAAAATATTTCATAAAAATGAACAAATTAGCAACATATCATAAGTAGGAAAGAGAACTATGGTATCTTTTCTAGTATCATCCAATTGGAAGTTTAGATTAGGATTTCAGATTAAAATTTCTTAAGTGTTCCTTATCTTCAACCGAAGTTCTATTAAAAAATGTCTTTTTAAGCAATACATTAATCTTTATAATTCTAATTACTAATTTTTTTCTCCAAGTACAAAAGAGATGGAATATTTCTTTTTCTGATTTTTTTTATCTCTGTAGCAATAGTGTCACAGCTTCCACATAGTGGAAGATGATTATGTTTCAATAATTTATTGTTTTTTGGTAATTAAATTAAATTGTTTCCTAAAGAAGTATATAGGAAAATAAATTGTAGAGTAAATATTAATCAATTATCAGTTTTATCATGGATATACTGTAAACTAAAGTCTCTGTTTTATTCTCATATTTCTCCATGTACCTTATCATACAGAATATTTTTCCTTTTCTTCCATGGTTTAATCACATATTAGGTGGAGTGGTCATGTCTCTTTTTGTTTGTTTGTTTTTTCCTCCTCTTCCACCTTGCAAAAATGCTTTTCCCCAATCTAAATATTTCCTTGCAGAATGCATTTCCTCAGTGTGTACCCTGTCAGTGCCTCTTTGTTTTCATTGTCATCATATTTAGTGAAAGCTTTCTACTGAGTAGCTCTTTGTGGCTTTCATTCTTCAATGATTGCCCCACAAGGTTTATTATTGTTTTCTGTCTTTCTTGGGAGAACCTGAATCTATACAATAATTTATCTTTAGAATTTTGACAAACATAATAGAAGTGATTGATAATATTTGCAAAGCCAACCCATTAAAATAAGTTATTAGTAAAACCTAAACTCTCCCATTTTCCCTGGCAAGAGATAGTTAATCCAAATGTAAATCATGCAAACACATTTCACAATGTAACACAAAATTGATTAATTTAAGTATCTTAATGATAGTTACTTTAATAATCCTGTAAGCTGACTAGGTCCATTTTTGTCTCAGGCTATTTTGGCTAAGAATATAATCTAATGGATATTATAGCATTTGTAGAATAATCAATTATGGGCAAAGGGAGTAACAGTCTTAGGACATCTGTACCATCTCTCCTAATCTTCACCCCATGAGAAGATGTAAATTAGTAAATGACAGAATTGAGGTTGAATCTACATCTGAGTGACTCCAAAACCTCTTTTCTTTGCATTAAGTCATACGGTAATGGTGAATATTATAATTATTTTACCACTTTGATACTTGTTATTCTTAAAGCTATTGTTTTTTGTTCTAGGATGTTTCTGAACCAAACTTAACAAACTTAACTACTGCTTCTCAGCAATCCAGGAAAAATTGTAAGCTCTTTAAAGATTGCCTATTTTTGTGTTATCCACTGATTCTTCATTACAAATATCTTTATATATTATTTACTTTCTTTTTACTGTAGTAGAAGCAAAATATGCTACTGTGAGAACAGGTAAGGGAAACGTGTTTGAGGACAAGATTTCTGATCATCCAAAGGAAGATGTGTTTGAATGCTTTCCCACAACATCAGGCAAAGTCCAGGGCTTTTTAAATCCTTCCTTTCCACCACCTGAGCTCAGCGGAAACCTTCCTCCGGGTCATTGGAAAATTGTGGTCTTACAAAGGCAAGTTATTATTTGAAAAACTTTTCTCCCCCATATTTTTATGTACCCCTCCCCCGTCCTCATAATGCTGACAAAAATACTGCAAAGAAATGGACCTCCTCAAGGCCATAGTAGAAAACAAATGTAATAACAAAATGAAGGATGGACAGGATTGAGATTTGTAAAAGTGGAGGGGAGTAAACAATTCTTAGGTTAGAAATTGTAGAAGGAAAGAATTAGAAAGCAACCCAAAGGAGCAGCTCACAAATGTGGAAATGAAGAGGGGGATGACAGGGAAGAATTCATGGAGGAAGGGCAAGATAAATACAAAGTTTGATTAAGAGAGTCAAGATCACACAAATTATTATGAAAAGATAACAGAAATAGTGGAGATAAATGATAGTGGGAACTCTCTGTATTGTAAGGCATGTTAGAAATTGTTTTCATGCAAATCAAGAAAAGAAAGGCAATGAAAAAGAGGCTGATATTCTTTTAAAAAATTATATATTGGTTTAATGAAAAACAAACAGAAAAGTTAAGGGTGGCTATAATTAATATATTGTACATTTAAAACTAGCTATAAGAGAATAATTCAAATGATTCTGCCATAAAGAACAGATACTATTTAACATGATGCGTATCTCAAGTACACTGATAAGATTCTAGAAATGTATCAAAATTTATGTCCCTTCAAAATTTGTACATCTATTATGCTCAAATAAAAACTATGTAAAAAGGAAAAAAATGAATCCTCATTTTTAAAAAATTATTAAGGTAATACATTTAATCTAGTAAATTATTAAAGTAATATATTTAATCGAGTAAAACCTATGTTCCTGGATAATGCAAAGTGAAATATATTTCAGGCCTTATCTGATATTATGAATTATTAATTTTTGACTCTTTCATTTCTTCTTTAAGGTTTATAACTTATCTTTTGCATATCCATAACTTACTTAAATAATTTGTATGACTGTTTGGTATAATCTTGACAATCATTTTAGATCTGTTTGAAAATAGAGAAAGGAATAAACATTTTATTTGATCTTTTTAAAAATTTCAGGTTATATAAGGGAGGTTCTTAATTGGTATTCATTAAATAAGAATATAAATTTTGAGCTGCAACCCTCTTGAAGAAATAAATGCTACAATTATTTTTTTCTGGACATGTGATTTATCTTGTGCCAATAATTTCTACATATACCAGACACACATATGTATACATCACATGAATGCAATCATAATTGATTACTGTTCCCTAGAATAAACTACTTATTGTCATAGCATTATAAAGAAGAGGGGACTGTCAACAGAGCATACACATTCATCTCTGGAAGATGGTTGTTTACTTTTAAAAAATATTTCTAGCTTTGGGGACATTTTATTTTATTCTTACGAAGCTTTATTAAGTTTAGTATTCATAGTTGTTATATCTTGCACATAAATTTTTTCATCTGCAAAACTCAGAAATCCTGTAGACTTGATTTTGTAGTCCTCTCTCCACTCCTTATGTGAATATTGGGGCCTGTTTGACAATTGTGGATGTATTTGAAGATTCTTAAATCTTCAATTTGGGTAATCACAGCTTTATGTTCTTTATAGTAGATGCTCTCTCCAATTTTTAACTACTGTCCTATATGATGGAAATAGGAAATTAGAGCTATGAGTATGTTGCTTACATGGGAGTAAGAAAACAAGGTGAAATTTAATGGAGGGCTTTATGTTTCTTTCTTACATGATCACAGTACTTAGAAATGCATCATAATTCTGCATCACATAAGCATTTCTCTTCTACAGTTTAAAATTTTAAGATTAATTTTATTTTTTTTAGTGTCATTCCTTTTTTATTTTAATTTTTTAAATTCAGGATATTTTGGGGGTGCAAACATTTTGGTTACATGAAATATTGTTTGCCTCACCCTAGCTAGGGCTATAAGAGTGTCCTTCCCCCATACAGTGTACCCCATTTCCATTAACTGTGGGTTTACTCCCCTCAGTCCTCCACCCTCCACTTGACCAGCACCCAGTGAGTATTACTACCCTGTGAGCACCTTAGTGTTTATCAGTTAGTACCAATTTGATAGTGAGTATATGTGGTGCATGTTTTTTCATCCTTCTGATACCTTACTTAAAAGGATGGGCTCAATCTCTATCTAGGATCACATAAGAAGTACTAGATCACTGTTCTTTTTTGTAGTTGAGTATTATTCCACAGTATACATGTATCACATTTTATTAATCCACTCATGTAGTCATGGGCACTTGGGTTGTTTCCACAGCTTAGGAAAAGTGAATTGTGCTGCTATAAACATTTGATTGCAAATGTCTTTGTTCTCTTCCTTTCAATAGATGCCTAGTAGTGGGATTGTGGGATCAAATGGTATCTCTATTTTTAGCTCTTTGAGGTATCTCCAAATTACTTTCCACATGGGTTGTACTAATTTGCAGTCCCACCAGCAGAATAAGAGTGTCGCAATCTCTCGTATCCATGCCAGCATTTGTTATTTTGGGCCTTTTTATTAGAGGCCATTCTCACTGGAGTTAGGTGATGTCACATTGTAGTTCTGATTTGCATTTCCCTAATGATTAGAGATGTTGAGCACTTTTTTATATGTTTGCTGGCCATTAATCGTTGAGCACTTTTTTATATGTTTGCTGGCCATTAATCTGTCTTCTTTTGAAAAGTTGCTGTTCATGTCCTTTGTACATTTATTGATGGGGCTATTTGATTTTTTTCTTGTTGATTTTCTTAAGTTCTATATAGATTCTTGTTATCAGCCCTTTATCAGATGTGTAGAAAGCAAATATTTTCTCCCATTCTGTAGTTTGTCTGTTTGCTGTAATGATAGTTTCCTTGGCTGTGCAGAAGCTTTGTAATTTGATCAGGTCCCATTTGTTTATTTTTGTTGCTGCTGTGATTGCTTTGGGGGTCTTCTTCATAAATTCTTTGCCTAGGTGGATGTCTAAAAGACTCTTCCCAACATTTTCTTTCAGAATGCTTAAGGTTTCGTGCCTCAGGTTTGAGTCCATTATCCATCCTGTGTTGATTTTTGTAAGAGGTGAGAGGTGGGGATGCAGTTTAAATCTTCTGCACATGGACATCCAGTGTTCCCAGCACAACTTGTGGAATAGAGATTCTTTTCCCATATGTATGCTTTTGTCTGCTTTGTTGAAGATTTCATGACAATATGAGGATGGTTTTATGTCTGGGATCTCTGTCCTATTCCAAAATTCTATATCTGTGTTCTTGTGCCTATACCATGGTGTTTTGGTTACTATAGCCTTGTAGTAAAGTTTGAAGATACTTTCAGACCCAAGGTCAAGGGCTGGAAAACAAACTTCCAAGCAAATGGAAACCAAAAGAGAGAGGCCATAGAGATTCTGATTTCAGACAGCATAAATTTTAAAATAGCAAGACTAAAGAAAGACAAAGATGGTCACAAAATCATGGTGAAAGGAAAAGTCCAACAAGAAGGATTAACAATTCTTAATATCTATGCATTGAACACAAGAGCACCCAGATACATAAAGCAAACCCTGTTTTATCTAAATAGCATGATAGACAGTAATGCCATATTAGGGGGGGATTTCAGCACCCCACTGACTCAATTGGACAGATCCCCAAACAAAAAGTAAGCAAAGAAATAATGGACTTAAACAAAGCTCTAGAACAAATGAGTATAACACACATCTACAGAATATTCCACCCAAATAAAGCTGAATATACATTCCTCTCATCATCTCATGGAACTTTCTCCAAAATTGATCGAATGCTAGGCCACAAATCAGACCTCAACAAATTTAAAAACATAGAAATTGTACCATGTATCTTGTCAGATCATAGTGGTATAAAACTAGAGATCAATTCCAACAGAAACACTGCTTCACAAGGTCATGGAAATTAATCTCTTGCTGAATGATTACTGGGTCAAAGGAGAGATCCAGATGGAACTTAAGATTAATTTAAAAAATAGTCTTCTTGCAGCATCTTTAATTGGTACTTTAGAATTAAATCTTTTTATTCAATTTAAAAATGTATGTTATGATAATATTCCAGAAATAAATATTTTCTTATATTAGTACTATTATATCTCACATTCTTCAAATTTTTAAAGGTATAGTTGAAACAATTGAACCATATTTTTCCTCCTCTTGTTCTCATTTTCAAAATTTCTGAGTTCTGTATAGAATTTCATTATTAAATTCTACCATTTTCATATACTTTACAAATACTCATCCTTTTTCTCACATTTCCCTGTCTTGAAATGCTTCACACCCATTCTCAGCACTTTTTCTATCTTTCATAATGTGGCCATATATCTTTGCAGTATTTCCTGACCTTCCCAGGCAGAACTCACTGCTCTCTCCTTTGTGACCTTACTGCCCTTTATTCACTTTAATTGTAGAAGCAGTGAATTATTCTTTTCCATCTTTCTTTCATACATCTCATACTCCTCTTGAATCTAGGGCAAAATCCATCCTTTTTTTATATTATCAGCTTCTGCCAGAATAGTGCCTGTGCTTTGATAGACAGAGTAATGTTCATTGTCTTATAGACTAATTGAGTGAGTGAGTGAGGGAATAAATGCAATGTTTTCTGAAGTTGGGATTTTTTTTTTTAATAGGAAGGAGCAACAAAGCCAGCATCTGGACAAAAGGAAAATGGTATTGGTATTATTGAACATGCTCCATGAGAGCAAAAAGTAATGTCAATTTTATTTATGTGCACAAAAATAACAGAAGTGGTAAGTTAGCGAATATCTATGATACTCTTTAATCCTTAAATTCCATCACAAAAAAAGACATTTAAAGTATGCAGACCCAAATATATTATCCATTTCTTTTAAATATATTTCTTTTGCTGTCTTTCTTCATACTGTCTACTTTTTTCTTCCTAAAACTGGTTCAACCTTGAAATTATTTTTGCTATTAGTTTTATTTTATTGAAATAAAAATGAATGGTGATAGACTTGTATATGTATTTAAAATGTATGATAAAAATGTTCTCATGAATGTATCTGTGAATACCATTTTATAGACAAGATGTCTGCATTAGAGTCTGGAAAAAATGAAGATGCAGAATCACCTCAGGATTTGGAGGTACTGTCTATTGTTGTTGTTATTTTAAAATATAAGTATCAAATGATGTTAGAACCTAAAAGGAAATGTTTAGACTTTATGTTCTCAGCTCTGTTTATGCCCGTAAAGAGTTATTTTCTTGTATTTTCAGCTCACAATTAACAAATTGGTTATTATTGCATAGTACAATTCTTCTCACCTGTGGGATTCATTTAAGAAGCTACTATAGTATAGTGCAACAAAATAAAGCTTAGAAAAGGAATCAGTTTGGGTTCCCAAGTTAGGTTTTTCTACAACAAAAGAATTATTCCAGGTCAACTTATGATCAAATGAATCATTCTATGTTATATGTGGGTGTGTAAAAGTCCTAATGATAATCAGAGAGAAACTGTTTGAACGATTGTCTTTTCCAACGTGGAACTTAAAAAGATAATATCTGCAACTTGAAGGTGTTCGTATAATTGGTTTGTTAAGTATAGATCTGCAAACAACATTTCCAGAGAAGGAAAAGTGTGGGAACAGTAAATATGCAGGACTATAGTAACAACAGTTCAGTTTAGTGGAGTTTTAATAAGTAGAATTCATTTTTAAAAATAGAACACATTGGATATTTTTGTGGCATCCATGTTTGTACTAGTGTCAGCATAATATAATGACAGTGTACATTGAAGTGACAACTGTGGAAAGATATGGGAAGGGTCTGATGATAGAACAGCTGCTGCACAGTGGTACCAGCACTGAGTGGAAGCCAGAAGACATGTTAGTGTCCTGGTGCTGTCGCTTAGTAGCCATGCAATCTTGAAAAAAATGAATGATGTATCCTATTCAGATATCAGTGACCTTCTTCATAAATATGGTACTAACATCTATTCCTTAAGTACACGCAATGAACAAATGTGGTAAGAAACATAAAAACATTTTGTAAACTGGAGAGAGTGTTTATACCAATGAAGGACCAAATGATTACACTGATATTCACTGACTTAATAAACGCTGAAAGTACTTTTTGCAAACCAGAAGGCAGTAGTCCTAAGAAAAGAATGGAAGTTATAGCAAGCATATGGATTCCTAATTTTGGTTATGTTAAGTTTCCCAGCAGACTATTACCAGAGATGTCCTGTAGGAATATAGTGATTTGATGCTTGAGACCTTCCTGATGGGATTTTAAATGTTTTGACGTTGATTAAATGTCTGTTATTGAGTACCAACTACATGCTGGGAAGTAAGACACTGAATATACAAGATGAGGGAATATTCTATAGGGGTAGGAAGAGAAAAATAAATAAACAACAAAGACCTATAGGTCATTATAAGTTCTGCATATAAAGAAAACCGAGACTGGTTAGAAAATATTGAGGTAGTTTGTAGTTAGGATGGGGATGGAAATGTGAATAGAATTCTGTAGTCAGAGAAGATCTTTCTGAGAGTGACATTTACATCACCGACTTTCACATGACTAGGAATGAGCAAGCCACGTGAAAGTCTAGGAGGAGGACATTCTGGACGGAGAGATGAGTGGATCACATCTCTTCATTTTACCCTTAACATCCTGGAATGACCAGGAAGCAGGAAATGGGACAACCACCATCCTACTCAATTATTATTAAGTATAGAAAAAATGTACAAATAAGTGTCCAGCACCGTTTAGATGCTTTGTGAATAAATATTCTTATTATTCTCTCTTCATTAAGGTTTGCTATTCTTTTTTGCAGTTTTCTTTTTAATTGGGAAAGAGTTACATGTACATTACTTTGTGTATCTCTAATATTTGTTTGCTTTACCTTGTACATGTGTAACATTTCCTTGGTTTTATTGAAATATGACATAAAAATATGTTTTCTTACTACTCCATCATTTTATTCATCCGTTTATACTATCAGTAAAAATTTTATTAAAAAATATTTAGATATTTGCAAGCCCTTGTTTCCAAAATGATGCAGCTTGTTAAATGTGCTGTTCTTCCTGAACTTGACATACTCTGATGTTTGTTATCATGCTAGGTATCTTATTTTAACACTAAACATTTGTAAAGTTAAAATTATTCTAAATATTTAATTATGTAATTATTATAGTAGGTGTATTGTATGTATGTATATATATTAAATACTCTTCTTATTTTTGGTGGGGATTGTAAAGTACAATCAGGTATTTTGAAGTTACTTCCTTGTTGAAATGTGCATACCCATTAATATTTTGTCTGTGACCATATTGCCTTTTTCCTCCATTCTTGGTTTTCAGAGTCAATAGCCAGAAATAGATAAAAGGTAACCTTGAGCTGGATAACATATGTGAAGTTCCCTGTACAAATGTTTTGGTTTTTCAATACATACTTCTCTTATTTTTCAGTCTAATTGCCTTTACAATAGGAAATTCAGGTAGTTTTAAGAATATGATTGGAAAATTTTGATGGAATTCATTATTTTCATTTTTTAATTGAAACTTATTATTGATATTAATTTTAACAGAGTGTCTCCACGAATCTCCCACAGAAGTATGGTGGTGATTTACGGTGGGCTGCAGTTCACAAACAAGAATACACCATAAATGGACAAGTAGAAGGTAAGAACCATATTTTATTAAAAGAAAATCATTTAACAGACTGTTTATTTAAAAACATGTACACTGATACATTCTAAAATCCAAAGAATATCATCAAGCCTCAAGAAGCAGGCATATGTAATGGAGGGTGGTCAAATAAAATAATTCTTCAGAAAAAGGAAGAGCAGAGTGTTTGAAATGTGGGAAGCATATAAAGTGAGCTTCCAATACCAGAGTGTGTCAGAGAAGTATAGCAAACATTTCTCACTCTTCTTACCTCCCTCATGTTGGGAAGGCACTAAGGATTGAGGCACCTAAACCTGCAGCACTATCTTTTCTATACCATAGAGGAATAGAAGCATATGTGGTCAGCTGTACACATGCATAATTTAATGTGGTTTGAAATGTTCTTACTTCATAGGGTAGAATTAGTACTGCTCAAGATAAAAACTTTAGAAAGAAGAAGAGAATAGGGTCAGTTATGGAGAGATGAGGGAAGATAGAGGCTGATAAGCAGCCCATTAGAAACATTATGACTTGTAATACAATTTCATTTGTAGGGACATGATAGGGAGGAACATGAGGCTAGATTCCAAAAGGGTCAGTTCAGGTAGAGGAATGTGGAAGTACACTCAGTGTAGACCAGAGCATCTCAAACTTTCATCAATCAGCTGTGTTAAAAATGCACATTCTGAGTCAGCAGCTCTGGGATTCTGCATTTCTAGTAACTTCTCAGCTGATGCTCCTGCTGGTGGGCCTTGGGTATAGACTTCTTTTTAGAGAAATCTGGAAGAAGAGCCATTGGATAACAGTTTAAGACATTACAGGATCAGGGGAAAACATTATTTTGTTATCATTTCTGAGCATGTTTGTAGCCAGAGGGGAAGGAGCCAAGTGATGAGGAAGGAGAAATTAGAGATGTGAGGTACTACTGCTAAAGGAAGAGAAAAGATGTGGTGGGAATAATAAATCAAAGATGTTGAAGGAGGAGAATAAGGGGCACAGATCTCTACATGACTGCTGTAAAGGAAGAAAGATTGTGAGGGGTGAAGGAAGGAGGAATGAAAGAAGTTAGGAAGGTGATTTTGGAGTTGATGAGGAAACTTGGGAGGACTTCAGATGACTTCATTATATTTACACTCAAACACAAGCTTAGATTCTTGCTGCTTTAAAGGTTAGTAGAAGCAGGAGGGAGTGCTAGAATTCGGGTGAACAATACTAGTTTATTTTTCCTCCCCATAGCTGTCAGACAGCAAATATACATGTTGCATTAATATTAGTTAATCAAATGAGATTAATTTGAATATAGAAGCATCAGCTGCTTTTTTAAGATAGCTAAATTTTTGGTAAGGTAATTGTTTCATAAAAGTCTTTTAAAGACTACTTGGTAACCAAACTAATTTTAAAAAGAAAAAAAATTACAGAGTTCATTCCTTGAATACTAAATTTGTTATTTCAATATAGAAAATTTATTATACATTGTTTCTTAGATGTGGTGTTAAGGCTTTTTGTATGTGTGTGTATCAAGAAAGTTTAAGATGACTAACCCAGTGGATACAAGAAACGTAGGCATACCAATGGCCATATAACTAATGAAAAAGGTGAATATTTTCATTAACTAGCATTCTGCAAATGAATCCAAGCTGATCAGATCAGAATAGTTTTTCTGATGAAAGATGAATTATGCTCTCAACTGCATTGCAGCTGAGTACTTCTAAATCGTGGGACAAATTGAAGAACATGATAACTAATTATAGTATAATGGTACAAATGATTCTGCTGGGTTGTGTTACAGATATGCTGTAGCATTCTCCCATCAGCTTTGATGGTTACCCCCTCAGGGTCATGACTTTCTCCGCTGATTAATGATCCCTTTTCCCCTCATCAATCAGCATGTTCACACAGATCTATGGCCACTTTTCTGTTCAGTTAACAGACATAGCTAATAGTTAATAGAATTTGTGAGTGAATCTTTGAGATGTTGTATGCCTTGGACCAGGTGTCTCCCCAAGTGGTTTCTTGAAGTTTGGGTTTTTTTTCTTTTTTTAATTAGAAGTATTTCTTAAAGAAGTAAGTATTTCATCATAGATTTAGCTTCATTTAAACTCTAAATTTATACAATGAAAATTTTATTTTCTATCTATTTCTATAATGACTGTCTTTTACCTCACTCTTCTAACTAATCCAATTTAATTCAATGTATGGATTTTTTAGCAGAAGAAGACCTAGAAGTGACATCAGAGAATGAGCAAGAGAGTCCTGAAGGAAGTGAAAATAACCAGCCACCGGTATGTAAAGATTTAAATTTAAATTTCTGGTTTAACATAATTTTCTTCATTTTAATAACATCATTTTGCACTAACCTGTTAGAGTAAATAATCATTTACTATTTTATAATTTTATTTATTTATATTTTTATTTTTCCAATTTATTTCTTTATTTATTTTCATTTTTCAAAAAAATTTCAGAATATTGTAGGTCTACAAACATTTTGGTTATGTGTAATGCCTTTGCATTGCCCAAGCCAGAGCTACAAGTGTGCCCATCCCCCATACAGTGTGCTGTGCGCTCATTAGTTATGAGTTTACCTACCCCCATTTATAGTAGTTATGCAACTGAAAATATTCTTACAATCTCTAGTAATTTATTGCTGATGTTTACCTTGGAGTTGAGGCATATGTTTTTCCAAATTTTGTTTACTCTTCCATTTTTACAACTTCCTTACATGATAAAGAGTGTGACATCAAATATCGAATTATAAGCAATAGAAATTATGAGTAATTTAAGAGTGATGACCACTGAGTTGTATTCATGTCAAAGGAATAACCATTGCCAGTGGTTCAGAATTTTCAGTTTTATGTTATCAGTCATTAATGGCACGGTTAAAGCTTTCTTCTGCCTTGTGGTCTGTAAGTGACTTCATCGTCTATGTCCAGGGTGAGAATAGGGTCATAAAGTCATCTGTACTGTCTGTTAAGGGACTCATATCTTTAAGAAGGGGTCCTTTGGTGTTAGGGTACAAACAACTTTCTAACTTGTTTTAATGTGGGAAATCATGAAATGTTATTATATTTTTAAATTCACTGTCATTAGGAGACTTTAGACTGTTAGTGGCCTCTGAATGGAGGTTTTTTCCAAGTTTTTGGTGTTAATCAGGAAAAGAATTTTAGGATGGACCATGAAAGTCAAGCAGGAAGCTTTATATTGAATGATTGAAAGCCACAGTGCACTCTCTCAAGAGTAAGAGAGTGGGCAGGCTTTGAAAAGAGCATCTGCATCAGGAGGAAGAGGTTTTTGGTGTTTTGAAGTCTTATTAATCGAGGGGAGGAGTATTTATGAGTAAGGGGCTGACTTTTGCTATGAATTTGGGTAGTAATTCCTAAAATTGGGTTTGCTCTCATTTTAATACTGTATATGGCTGTCTTTGAGCCATCATGGTGATTTCAAGGGTGGAGCAATTGTAAAACTCCAGTAATAATTGGCCTAAGTTCATGTAAAATGAGAGAAATCATAATGACAAGCCAGCTGAAGCTGGTTCTTGCCTATGGTTAACAGCCCCTCTAGTCAGCTCCTGTCTAAGGGTTATTTACTTTAACATCTGCTCCCACTTTGCAAGTCCCCACATGTGATCTCAGCCCTGTCTCTGAAACTTCTCTTCTAACAAGACTATATTAGAACTAGTCTTAAGCAGATTGTCCATCTAGATTCGTGACATTATCATCTTATGGTATATCATTTGAATTAACATTTAAGAAATTCCTTGTCTTTCTAATTGGTGTGTTGATTTTGGATCCTAATAATTAAAAGTGTGACACTCTCCAGTTAGCAATCTTTAGAAAAAGTACTTAAGTGCTACCCTTTCTACTTTCTCTTCATCAATTGCCTGATCCATTCTGATTTTCTACTTATAAAAGTTCATGGGTAAGATGGAGTTATCTAAAGATATAATTGTATATAGAAATAGATTTTATCTGTTATCTAAATGATAGGAGTTCAGAATATTTTTTTCGTAATCATTATTCCTTAATCAACCTGTTTCTCCATCACCAGTCTTCCAAGTGGCCTAAGGACTGGGAAGCTAATTCATTCACATGCCATATCATCTGAACAAGAATAAATGTAAAATAAGTTAATAAAAGTATGTAGTAAGGTCTAGGATTTTTTCACCCCCTAGTGACTTAAACATGAATTGCATTTATTTGAACAATAAAATGAAAATACAGTGGGAAGGAAGCAGTGACTGAGAAGAGATAAATATGTGTCTAACCTTGAGAGTTGCAACAAATATGCCCAGCCAAGTGAATCTGTTTAATGTGCTTTTATGTGTGCAAGGTTCATCTATTTGATTCAAACTGTTGGAATTTGAAATTCCATCATGACCACTTTAAATATTATTGACCAGAAACATATATAGTTCCACATAGCTTTTAAAATTGCCACTCTCAAATGTTTGTGAAATCAGAATTTACATTATGTTGCAAATACGGTATAAGATTTGACAAGTATGATTTGATCATATGAGTAGAAAAATCCCCAGCCAAAAATACAGTGTTTGACTCCAAAATGGAAAGGTGAGTTCTGTACGTTGAGTTTTAAAGCTATACAAAAATCTAGAGATACTCTTTTTTAAATGTCAATGTAGATGAGGCCTGCCCCCCAATTAAGGCATTTAGTTATTTTGCCAAAGTCACACAGTTAATTTATCTGACTAGTTTTTGAGTAGTTTAATCTCGTAATTTACCTGATTCAGCATGATGCAATTCCACTATCTCTCTTTTTTTTTTTTGTCACAAATTGCTAGGTAATGCCACTTTAGGAGCTTTGAATGAATCATTTAATCTTTCTCGGTTTTACTCCAGTTATCAGTAGGTGAAGGAGCTAAAGTAGATAATTACTTTATACTGTACATCCTCCAGCTGTAAAATTGTATGGCTATTGAATGTGAAATTTGGGAAGCATCTCATTTTTCAGGACTCCACACCAGCAACTGAGCAGTTGCACTCTGCTCCTTGTGTGGTGACAAACTTGGTTCATATACATTTGTGTGTATCTTCATCTTTTGATATTTCTCTATCCAAATGAAAAAAGAATGATAAATGGCAGTGACAAAAGATTAACTTGGTGCAGAAAAGGGAAAGCTTTTTCTCTGTTCCTGAAGCCTTACAATATTGCATCCTCTAAATCTGGCCATTTAACGTAAAATCCAGGTGATAAGACAGAAGAAGACGTGATTTATGTCTTTGTCTTTTTCTTTCTGTCTCTGCCAGTCAAATGGGGGCCGAAATTCCTATTATCCAGAGAAGAATGGATGTGAATAACAGCAAAAAATCAAGAAGGGCCCTTTTAGAAATTTGGGAAAATTCTGTTTCATTCACTCAAACAGAAATGAAGTACACTTTATAAAAATTTCAATAATACCATAATAATTATAATTATATGATAATTATGTACAATAATATTCAAGAAGTACAAAATATTTAATGATTAAAAATATGACAGTTAAGGTGAGTCAAGGGATAAAATCAATGAAAAGAGAAAAAGTTATTCTTATTGATAAGGTAATAACAATTATTCGTACTATCAAACTTTCATTAAAGGTTGAAGAAAAGGAGAAGCACAAAAGCAATAAAATGGCAGCATCAGAAAACCTATGTGATGGTGCTGGTGATGACAGTGACGATGATGCATTACTTCAAGAAAGAAAGAGTAGAAAAACTGACAGTCGGCAATTTCCTAGGATGGAGAATGAAGTGTGTGATAGGTAAGCCAGTAGCAATATTTAACAGTAGATAATTTTACTGTACTATACAATTAATTCTAATTGGACTAATATTCATGATTAACAAATTTTATGCTTTTCATAGGTATATTCAGCCTTGCTCGGTGATCAGAAAAATGCACATTTATGATGTAACATATTTTCCAATCATACTGGGATTTTATTAAAAGATTAGCAGTGTTGGCAAATGTGAGGAAAATGCATTTTGATACACTGTTGGTAAATAAAATTGACAAATCCTTTTTGAAGTGTAATTTAGTAGCATGTATCAACACTTCAAATATGTCACTCCTTTGGCCTACCAGGAACTTAGGATCTGGGACTAGATGCTGCAGGAAAACATGACTTGTAGAAACACACGTAAACACATACGAGTTAAGGACATTTATTCTATATTATATATAACGTACAAGAAGCCAATATATTCATAAAATAGATAGCCTATGTATGTCAAAGATCTATAATATATGTGTGTTCAGCATATTTATACAAGTGTGTTACGTGCATACATGTATATGCATGTTAAAGATAGTTACTGTAACATCATCATCTCAAAAACTTCGAGGTAGTCTAAATACCAATCAAGAAGGAAATAGTTACATTGTCATGTCCATATAATAATGTCATATGCAACCATTTAAACAACAAAGTTAGATCTGTAGTGTACTGATTACTTCACAATTGATGGATATTTAAAGCATATAGTTTGATGACACATCTTAAGCAAATTATGTTAGAATTCTTGTAATATCTGCTGAGGTTCAAAAGGATGCTGCATGCTACACTGCAGCTCTACCTTGTTCCCAACAGAATTGCTAATTATTGATTTGTTGGGGTTTTGTTCTCAATGCATGAGTGCTCACCTGATGGATCCTCACATTAATCCAGATATTGCCAAGGGATTGCATATCCATATCCCATATAAACATTTTCATATTTTGGGTAAAACTTACTAAAATACATCAAAGGATCTTTAATCTCCTAACCAGGTATTGGCCACCTCATTCTGTAGAAAGCCAGATAGTAAATGATTTAGGCTTTGTGAACCACAGGGCCTCTGTTCATTGTAGTCCACAAACCGTGATAGACAGTAAATAAATAGACACGGTGGTGTCCCAATTAAACTTTACTTATGAAAACAGGCAGCGGGCTTGACTTGGCCCCAAGACACTAATTTGCTGACCCCCGTGCCAACACCAAGGTGCTGCTAATGTGGTGAATCTTCTTTGTAAAGATAGCCTGAATTCATGGTATTAACCTTCCTTTTAAATATACGTCAGTATGCATCATACCGTATTTTCTACA
The DNA here is from genome assembly GCF_020740605.2 of Lemur catta. Taxonomy (NCBI): domain Eukaryota; kingdom Metazoa; phylum Chordata; class Mammalia; order Primates; family Lemuridae; genus Lemur; species Lemur catta. Next base: position 3,934,639 of record NC_059149.1, on the reverse strand, counting down.
GTGACTTTATATGTTACAAACCTTCAGTTTAAAAATGAGCTTATTTTCTGCATTTACCCCTTTTATTCCTGTCCTTGAATCAATATTTTAGTATGAGTGATTGCTTTGTATATTTGATGAGTATAAAATATCCTGCAATTGGATGATGTTTCTAAAGGCAAAAATACTACTTTTGAATGTTTTGGTGTTTCTGTGGTCTTTTTTATAAGTATGGGCAAAAGTATAAGCAAAAATCAGCTTATATGATCTAGAAATGTTCATAGGATCTTGTAATTCTATAATTTTTGTGAATTTATTCTTTAATACCTTGGTCTGGCGTTTTTTAAAATGCCATATGTATATAATTTGGAAACCTTTAAAGTGTGAAAATATACTATATAATTATTGTATAGTGATTGAAATATATAGCTAAACAAGAAGAACATTAGAGCGTCCATGATCATGCCACTTAGGTATGATGGCCTTGAAAAAACTGCCTAGTGTCTGCACATGGACTTGAATTTCTTTGCCATTCACTCTTGAACTCATTCCAGCAATTTTCACTCCCAACTCTAGTGCAAAATTGGTTTTCTCAAAGTTCCCACTGATTTTCACTTTAATAAATCTAGATATAATTTCTGAGACCTCATTTTACTGAATCTGTCAGCAATCTTTTCCCCAGTGAAAAACTCTTTCTTCCATAATCCCTTTTACCCTTGACTTTCAGGATATCACTCACTCACCTGGTTCATCCATCTTAGTCTGTTTTGTGTGTTCATCCTCACACCCCACCTTCCACACATTGAAGTGTCCCAGGGCTCAGTCCTCAGGCTTCTTTCTCATGAATTTTACTACCTTGTGTGTGCTAATGATTTTCTTAATTCCAGACCTATAGACAAAACTGCCTACTTGACCCCCATCTTTGGTTAGCTATTAGGTATCACAGCTTACGAGGTCCAAAATTGAGCTATTGATGTTCTTTCTTATACCTCACCCTCATCATGGAGTCTTTCCTACTGGAGTTAATGGGAACCCTTTCAGTTAGTCTGGCAAAAACTTTTGTGTAATCCTTGACATCTCTCTCTCTCTCATTCTCTCTTTTTTTCTCACTCTCTGTCTCTGACATCTCATACCAAATCTGTCAGCAAATCTTGTCAGGTCTTCCTTCAAAATAAATGCAGAAACCATTCACAGATTCCTTGTCTAAGCCACCACCATCTGCTGTCTAGATGAGTGTAATGCACTGCTAAATGGTCTTTTTTTCTAGTCCTCTTTCCATCAATGCTTAACCCAGTGCTCATATTAAAACAAGTCAGAGGATGTCATTCCTCTGCTCAGAAGATCCCAATTGCCTCCCATTTCAGTTAGAGTATATGTCACCATTCTTCTTAATACCTAAAAGGTAGCACATGATCTGATCTTTAGTCCCTCTGCCTTAATTTTCCATTTTTTTTTTATCCCTTTAGCTCTGCTACTGCCTCATTGAACTTCTCACTATTCCTTAAACTCTACAGGCACACCTCTGTACTTGGCAGTTCTGTCTATTTTAAATGGTTTCCCTCAGAAATCTTTCTGGCCTCTTTTTGTCTATTTCTTCAGTTCTTTCCTTAACAACTGTTTTCTCAGCAAGGCTTTTTCTAGACATGCTAATATTTCCACCATGCCTCTCTACAGGCACACCTCTGTACTTGGCAGTTCTGTCTATTTTAAATGGTTTCCCTCAGAAATCTTTCTGGCCTCTTTTTGTCTATTTCTTCAGTTCTTTCCTTAACAACTGTTTTCTCAGCAAGGCTTTTTCTAGACATGCTAATATTTCCACCATGCCTCTTCTCTGACACATAAAAATTTCATTATCCTGCTTTACCTTTTCTCCTCTAACATATGATGTAGTTTGGCCATCTGTTCTGTTTACTGTCACTGTGTGTTTCCTTCACTCTCATGATAGGACTTTTGCGTGTTCGCTGCCATACCCCTGTGCCTAGAAAACAGCTTAGCATGTAATGTCGTAAGGACCTACTCTATACACTTGTATTAACTGAGTGTATGGAGTTTACCCTGTGGGTATTGTTTTAATCATTAGACTAAATCTCACTTAAAAGTGTGACATGGGTTCATTGTGACAACTTTACCTAGCGATTATGCATTTTTGAATTCTTATGTACACTTTAATAAGCTATATTCTGTATATTTATTTGTTTCCATTTAGGGAGAAAAGCCCAATAATGTGTTTACTCAGTATTTACTCTTTTACTGTAATGGTGATTGTTTTACATATGGTAAGACAGATCAAAGGAATTGCAAACTTCATTTGTGTTTATTAAGAAAAGTAAAATATAAGCGAGGTAAATTTAATGGACTTAACAATTCTTTCCAAAGAATGGTGAGCCTTCAATATCTGAAATAAGAAGATGAAGTTGGAATTTATTGCTTTCTGTAGTAAGAGAGCTATGCTGGTGAGGCAGTTTCTTCTGACAGAGCAGTTGCTGATCTTACACAGGGTTTTGGGAAGAGTGGCATTGAAGGACTGGCGGCCTTTCAGAGGAATACATGGGTTGACATCATCTGTACTAGCACGGTTATTTGAGTGACACAGTGGTTGAGTGCTGGGCACTCCCAGGCATGTTTATTGGAATGAGTTTGTGTCTGACTGGCTGTCTCTCAGAAGCAAGTGGCTGATATTGATTGGTGAATGAGGCCAGTGGTCACTGATGGATTGACTAGATTTAAAACTACTTGGGGGTGGCTATTTGTTACCATGGCTACAGATCAGTCATTTTCTAAGTGTGAGGACCAGACATTTTGTGTTGAAATCAGCCTTCTATCAACTATGTTCAAAATGAAAACTATTTGTTATTCTAGAATCGTAGACTTTTTTTGCAGTTTGAGTCAAGAGCAGTTGTTTGATAATTGCTCTCAGGAAGATATCTCCCCAACCCCCTTTTCTTTCTGGCCTGCTTAGTCTTAAACAGAACAGTTATCTACATGATTCATTTTATAACTGTTACTTTTGTTTTTGTTTTTGATATATTTAAAGGCTCATGCTCAACTCCTAATATAATCTCTTGTGGGAAATTTTGGTTTCTTTGTAAATTCATATACGTATATGATAGTGATTTTCTTACACATGTGTTTATTCCAGAAAAAAGTAAATACACTTTTCTGTTGGTAAACCTTACTATTTACATTAGAATTAGCTAGGCTAAAAGTATACAAAAGTCAAAAAATTATTTTATTTTCAAACAAAATTATAATTCATCACAATATTACCATTTATAAATCCTATATAGAATGATATATAGGTATTCTAAAAGTAAGGATTTCCCCCAAGATATTTGCCGATTTCTTACATTCATGTTATGTGTGCTTCATGCTATTTTATAACTTTTGAAGTGAAACATTGTCATATTTAAACAGAAAACCAAAAATATAGCACAAATCTAATTATTGCTCCTATGCCTAAGAATCATTTCTTGTAGGCAGTGAGCTCCCGGCTTTCAGTGTAGCATTCAAGGTCAGTGTGGCATTCACCTCTCAGCATTTGCTTCTGTGTATTTTACACTTTTCCTTTCAAGTTCCTAAGAAACACCTAGCAACCCTGTGCCTCATCTTGGTACTCACATTCTTTCTTTAAGTTGGTTGGCTTTCTCCTACTTTTTGCCTGGTGAGCTTCTTTTATGTATTTTGTCTGTTCTGTGAAACCTTCCTTGGGCTCATGTAGAACTTTTCAAAAAGATTCAGTCTTGTGTATCACATTGTATCATAATTGCATTTGACCTTTTTTTTGAAGCAAGGAATATGTATTTCTTTGCATATTGTTGGTGCTTCATAATATTTTTTTAAATTAATAAGTGAATTGAAATGGAGAAGATGTAGAAGTTTATAAAAAATTCCCTTTTATATATTGTCAATAGAATTATTAGAAAACATTATCTCTTTTATGTGTTTTTTTTAAAGTACTGGTCCTGCATTGCATATAAGGGAAGTAAAGAAAAATGAAAATGAAAAACAGACCTCAAACGAATCTGTGATGAGCAGTGTATGAGAAGGCCAGTTTAGTACCTGGAGGTGTGAATGATGACAGCGGCTGAAGTGAAATAGAATGAAGGAACATAAAATCTCTAAGTCCTTTATGTCCTTGTGAAAGAATGTCAGCAGTGATTACTTTTACTGGAAATATAATAGTGTTGTCTGCCAAAACTAGAGAATGCTCAACTGTATCCATGCTGTGAAATGATTGATTAAGATGAGGACAAGTGAACTTGGACAAGGAGTAGAGCAGTAGTTTCTTTTTTTTTTTTTTTTTGTATTTTAAGATAAGTATTATTATTTTTCATTTCAAAATATTAAGAGAGTACAAATGTTTTTGTTACATGGGTGGGTTTTGTAAAACTTGAGTCAGGGCTGTGAGTGTGCCCGTATCCTCTGAGCAGTGTTCAGTATACCCTTCAGGGCGGTCTGTGCCCCTTTCCCTATTTCCCCCTGCTTGATTTCCAATGACTTTCAGTTCCCTGTGTGTCTGTGTGTGCTCCTTAGCTAGTTGTAATTTATTATAGAGTGGATGGAACTAGAGACCATTGTCCTAAGTGAAGTAGCTCAAGAAAGGAGCAGTTTCAATAAATGGTTACCATGGAACCCTGACTGTAGTGGACAGCATGGACAGCTCTTGAGTGACATTTTCCTGGGAAAGGCAATGGAGAAATGGGTAATAACTGAAGAACAATGTGGGATTCAAGGGAGTTTTATTTCTTTATTTTAAATTAGAAGCTTTTAGAGAATATATTTGAATGCTGTTGGGAATGACCAAGTAGAGAAGGAAATATATTTGAGATTTAATTTTGTTTACATGTCTGAGCACTAGAAACCTTCATACATTATGTTTTAAGCATTTGTAGTAAACTAATTGTCCTTAGAAGTTCTATTCATGTATGATTTTATAGTAGGATGTTATTTCTTCAGAACTGGTTCAGAAATGAAATTGTCTAATTGAATTAAAGATGCCAATGATGACTTAAAAATTAAACTGTAATAGATAGGATTTTTAAAAAGTGTAGTAAAAACACACAGACACTTAAGGCATATTTATTACAGTTTAAACATTCCTTTTTGACCATGTATATATTACAGTACCTTTGCCAGTAGCATAATGAATACCTATGATTTGGTAAGGTGCTCTAAAGTATCAGGTGTATGTGTCAACTTTATAATTATTTAGATTGTGGGGAGGGCTTTCTTCATGTACAATAAAAAAGCAAACTATTATGATCTACCACAGATTATTACTTCTGGATTATAAAGTTCTAAAGTATAAAATAAAGTTTCATTGTACCAACAATGTCATTCACATGTATTATATGCTGAATAAGTATTTGTTGAATGCATGAATGAACAGTTGAATAGATAAACGAATGCTTGCTGATGACTTTCTGTAGAAAAAATAAATGTTTAGTTTATTAAAATAGGTTTCCAAAATTGGTTGGTTATAAAACCTTTTAAGAAAACATTTGTAAGGTTCAGAAATTATTATGTATGATTTTGGAAAGAAATGGAATGATAATATGGTTTCCTCTGCTATCATCTCACTTAAAACACTTAGAAATAAATGTTACTTTCACATCACATGGTGAAACCCATGCTTTGGAGTCAGAAACCCGGGTTTGAATGCTGGGTCTGCTATGGACAAGCTTTATGGGCTTGAGCAAGTTCTGTGGCCTTTCTGTGCTTAGCTTATTCCTTTATAAAATACCTAATGTGTCACCTACCTCACAGGATTATGGTGAGGACAAAAATGAGTTGACCACATGCACAGTGCTTAAAATAATGCATAGTATCTGCATAATAAGTTCTGAATGAGCTAGCTAATACCATCATGAGAAAAATGTTTCCCTCATATAAGGACATAAGTATGATTTCCCAAACAGGTTTCAGTGCCAGTAAAAGCTTGTTTTTAGTGAAAAGGAGAATAATCACAATAAAAATACCCTGATAGATTTCTTTCTATCAAATAATGTAGCTAAGATGTGTTTCCTTTTGCTTTGAATGTCAGAAAGCTTGATCTAAATTTAATTCTTTGTTATGATATTATTAATATATTTTCTGTATCTCTTCATATTACTTTCTATCATTTAAACTTCCTTGTAAAAATTATTATATTTTATATTGCCTGTAAATATAATTACCTGTAACATTTTGAAGAGGAGAAATAAATTTACATATGAATTTTATCATATAAAAATTAGACATTTTATATATACAAAAGTTTTAGCTATTCTTTGTATTTCACATATTTATTATTTGTCTGAAAGAAATTGTTTGTGTTTTTCCAGGCCTGCAAAGAAAACACCTAATGAAAAGAACAAGGTATTTAAAAATAAATTATCAAAAATATTGTTAGAATATGTATTATACAACATAAAATAAGAAAATAGTGAACATTTTGTTGTAAAGTCATTTGCTTTGAAAAAGTGGTAAGAAGCAGTAGGCATTGATAAAGGTATCCTTCGAACAAAAATCCATTTCTTTTAGAAGAACCTATGATTTTATTCATATAAAAGTTGGATAACTAGCACTTCTGTACATTTTTTTATGCTATGAGTATTTGGAGACATATTGAAGCAGTGTTATTTATTTTGTAGGTGAAAGAACAAATACAGTCTATGGGTGACCATGATGACTTAACTTGGTCATCTGCAACGGCCCCAGAGGATTGTGAGTTGCCTTCCTCTTACTATCAGCATTTTATCTTGCTTGTTGAACAGCTTGGAATGTATTGTAAAGGTAGAACCATTGTATAAATGTAAGGCCTTCTTACATATCCTAAGTAACATATATGTACCCATTGCTTAGCACGGCACCATACAGCACTGATGTGCTATAGTCACGAGTTCATCCCAGAAATATACTTTATGTTAATGTAGAATTAGACCTAATGTATATTGTGCACTCTCAGCTGAAGAGTTATGATAATTCCCCTGTGCTTTTCTCTGTGTGAATGGCATGCCCAGTCTTTTTGTTGACTCTGCTTCTCCTCCTACCTATAGCCAAGGGCAGGTTGCCATTAACTCCCACCTAGAATATTGGAATACACTTAAAACTGTTCTCCCTTCTACCCTAGCTGCCCAAACTGTCGTCTACTCTTCAACCATAATTATATATTTTGAAAACTCCAGATGTCATCATGGTCCTCCCTTGCTTAAAACGCAGCTATCACCTTTCATTGCTATAAGGTTAAAGATCTCAATTCTCCAGCATTATACTGCATAATTTTCTACCCTTCTTTCTCTCTGTGTTCCAGCCACCATCTTAGATGCTTGTCGCTCTAATCAATGGCTTTCATGAAGTATAATTAATATATGATAAAGACATAGATAAAATATACAATTTGATAATTTTGGACGCATATGGAGACATTAAACCATCACCACTGTCAAGATAGTTAACATCCATCACTCACAAAAGTCTCCTCATGCCCCTTTATATTCCTTTATTAAGAAACTACTCAATTGTTTTCCAAAGTATTTGTACAGTTTTTTATTGCCACCAGCAGTATCTGACAGTTCTGGTTGCGCTGTATTGCCACAAACACCATGTTGTGCCATTTTTTAGAATTTTTAATTTTTAGGCATTCTGGTGGGTGTGTATTGTGCATATCATAATGGTTTCAATTTACATTATCCTAATAACTAATAACCTTGAGCATCTTCCCATATGCTTACTTGCCATCTGTATGACTTCTTTGTGAACTATCTTTTAGGAGGTTTTTTAAAATACATTTTGGATACTTTTACTTTATTAACAATGTTTTTTTTTTTTTTTTCTGCAAGGACTTTGTCCCAGTTTGTGGTTTAACTTTTCTTTCTGTTGGTAGTATCTTATAAAGAGAAAAAGTTTATAGTTTTAATGAAGTCCAATTTATCTATTTGTTCAATTATGGATTTTGATTTTCATAGCATGTCTAAAATGTCTTTGCCCAGCATAAGATCACAAAGACTTTCTCCTGTGCTTTCTTCTGGAAGTTTTCTAGTTTTAGGGCTTATATTAATATTTGGATCTATGGTTCCATTTTGAGTTCATTTTTGGTTATTGATATTCAACTGTTCTGGCACCAGAGGGTATCGTTCCAATTATGTAATTGAATTTAATTATTTCAGTGATATTGTACAGTTTTCAGTGTATAGGTTTTCTTGATTTTAGCAGTTTTATCTGTATTTCATTGTTTGATGAAGTTGTAAATAGTTTTAAATTTTTAATTTGCTTATTTATTGCTAGTATGATTTTTTTTGCAGCCTGGCTCAGGGGAATGGCCACTCTTCCTGGCTCTGTGTGAACACCAGGCATGGTTTCCTCTATTTCTTTTAACTGTTTTTCCCCCCTTGGTCTTAGGTAGTTTCCTAGCACACATGCACTGTTCATTACTCTGCTAAATACCCCACGGGGGATCTCTGCAGATCTCCCAGTTTCTTTCCCTGTGCTGCTCTCTCCTCTCCAGTGTTTTGTCCCGTGATCTCTGTCTGCCTTGGTTTTACCAGACTGTCAGTTTCATCAACTCAACTCAGGGAGTGTGGGAGGCTGTACCTGAGGTTTTTCCTCCCTTACTCATGGCCTGGACTGTGGGTCAAGGCAGAGAGCTGGGGCATTCATAAGGCTTACTTCACTTGTTTCCTTTCTTTCAAGGATCCTGGTCTCCATTGCCTGAAGGTCCACTGTCTTGAAAATCCTTGTTTAATGTACCTTACCTGTTTGGTTTTGGTTCTTTCAGGTAATAAGGACAGCCAGCACTTGTTACTCTAAGTTGGCTGGAACAAGATTGCAGCGGAGCTTCACCACAGTCCATAGAATGTTTTCCTTCTCTCATTTTGATCGCTTCTTTTCCATCCTTCCTTTCTCAGGGTAGCCACTTCTTGCTCAGAGAAAGCTTCCCTGGGCCCAGTGTAGATCAGTTTTTCTTATGTGATCATAGAACTCAGTTTTCTTACAGTATCTGTCTGAGTTTATAATTGTCACTTACTTTGTCTTTGTTCTTCACCACACTGGAAGCATTTAAATAAGAACAGATGTCTGTTTTATCTGCAGAGCTGAGCATAATGTCTTCCACTTTGTAGGCACTCAATATATGTTTGTTCAGTGTATGAATGGGTGAATGTTAAGCATACAGTGCTTCATATGCAAAAAGTACTCATATCGTTTATGTCTATCTTGTTTTCTCCCTAATACAGATACAGATTCTGCTAGCGTCTTGAGAATGCAAGATGTGGTTCTTTCAAGTGCTAGAGAAATAGAACTTAAAAATGTTCTGTGTGAAAGACTTACAGGAAAAAGGAAAAAGATGGCAAACATGGTTAGAGTACCACAAGAGGAAAATGAAAACATGTTGCTTGGTCAGCAACTGGAAGGTGCTGAAAACAAAGCTAACAATAAGGACAAGGCAGTCATTAATGTGCAAGACCAATTGTATGATAAAGTGAAAAATCTTCAAGCTCAGAGTGGAAACCAAAGTCTTCCAGTAGAAGAAAGATTAAATGTCTTAATCAATGAATTCAATCAAGTAAAAGAAAGACTGTATCAACATTCAAAATGGGAAGCAGAAGTAAGTATCAAGAAAGATACATACTTTTCAAACTTCTAGAAAGAAAATTTAAAGCAATATATTTGGTTATGGCCACCTTGAATCTAGTTGAATATAAAAATATCTAGGTGATAAATGTATTTGCAATACCATCCTGGAAATGCACCTTGTTTCCAGCTAATAAAAGTTAGAGCTGAGACATGCTTTACTTTGAATAAAGACATTGTGTCACCTGTGAGATTTTTATGGGTTAATTTACAATTTTTCAGTAGATATAAACTAATATTAATAATGGAGACTTATAGTGCTGAAAATACCATTTTAATATCTTTATGTTGCTACATTTTAAGACCATGAAGAAGGAGATAAATGGAAATGTTCCTATCTGAAATGAGGATTTTGAAGTTAAGATTCCATTATGTGGGCTATTTCGACAGTTGAGTCCAGGTTTTAGAGATGAACTGCTCCCCCTTGTCTCTGCACCTTCCCCTTCCTGGGAAAGCATTGTGTACTTTTTGTCTGCATAGATTTGCCTGTTCTGAACATTTCATTAAAATAGTCATACAATATATTACTTTAGTATGGGCTTCCTTCACTTCGGATAATGTTTCAGGGATCATCTGTGCTGTAGCATGTGCCAACACTTCATTTCTCTTTATTGTTGATTAATATTCTACTGTATGGCTATACCACTTACCCATTCATTAGCTGGTGGACCTTTAGGTTGCTTCCACTCTTTGGCTATTATGAGTAATGTGAAAATGAATGAATATTAATTTCCAAGTTACTGTGTGGACGCATGTTGTTACTTGCCTGCCATTGGAGTTTATCCTCACAGTTAATTGGGCTGATTGCAACATCTCTCCACCATACTCACGCTGTCCTTTTGGCTTTTCAGTTTCTGTTCATCTGGCTTCATTTATTCAGACTTGGCACACAATTTTCCTCTTCTTCGTGAAGCTTTCTCCCTGACCTTGCACTTCAGCACTGGTCTAGCCTATGCAGAACAACATAGCCCTAAATATTCCATTGGTTTTATTTCCTCTCACACTCTTCTGGCTGCTCCCTAAATTACACTTGGGCTTGGGGAGGTTCAAGGTGCTCTCCCATGGCCTGGATTATGTGATTCCCCACTGGGAACGTGGACCACAGGAAGAAACTCGGTCACCTTCTCCTGCATCCTGGATTCACTCCCAGTTTTCAGCTGGCCCCGGGCCTATGGGCTGCTTAGGTTCCCTGTGCTTCCCAGAATGTTTAATTTCCTTTCACTTTTCTGTTGAACTCCTGTGTTTCCTCTTGCATAATATATTCAAAGTGTGATTGTCTACACACGATTTTGGTTCTTCTATGAGGATAAGTGGTGTTAGAAATGCTTCTAGTCAGCCACCTGCAAAAACGTAACAGTGCTTACTGTCTTATTACTGAGTAATGCTTCGTTGCATGGATATTCCAAACATTTTATTGATCTTTTCATCAGTTGATGGACCTTTGCATTATTTCCACTTTTTGGCTATTATTAATAATGCTGCCGTGAACTTTCATATACAGTTTTTATGTACGCATATCTTTCCATTTCACTTAGGTATGTACTTAGGAGTCAAATTGCTGGGTCATATGAAAACTCTATTTGTAACCTTTTGTGGAGCTGCCAATATATTTTCCAAAGTGGCTGTGCCATTTTACATTCCCGTAAACATTGTACGAGGGCTCTAACTTCCCTACGTCCTTGCCAATTCTAATTTTCCATCTGTTTGATTGAAAAAAGATTCCATCCCAGTGATGTGAAATAATACCTCATTGTGGTTTTGATTAGTATTTCCCTAATGAGGAATGATGCTGAGCATTTTTTGATGTGCTTATTAGCCAGCCATGTATCTTCTCTGGGGAAATGTCTATTCACATCCTTTGCCTACTTTTAAACTGGGTTTTCTTTTTTATTTATGAATTGTAAGAGATCTTTATATATCCTGTATCCTCCCTCTCAGTGGTTTGCCTTTCCACTTTCTTAATGATGGTATGTTTTCAAGCACAGAAGTTTTCAATTTTGATGAAGCTGAGTTAATCTGTTTTTTCTTTTGGTGTTATAGCTAAGAAGTCACTGTGAAATGTAGTCACACCGAATTATGCTTCTATTTACTTCTAAAGGTTTTGTAGTTTTAGCTCTTACCTTTAGCTGTTATATTTGGAGATAAATTTTAGATTTGGTCTTTGGAGGGAGTCCAACTTTATTCTAAGGCATGTGGATATGCAGTTTTCCCAGCATCAGTTGTTGAAGAGTGTACTTTTCCCATTTAATTGGTTTGTAACCCTTTTTGAAGATCAATTGATTGTAAATGTGAGGGTTTATTTTTGGGTTAATAATTCAAATCATTGATCTATGTCTATCCTTATGCCAACACCAAATCAAATTTTACAAGAGCTCTTTTCTTAATCATGTTGCATATTTCCAGTTGTCTTACAGTAAGAAGTCAATGTAGTGGAAAGTCTTTAACTTCATTTTTTGCTTTTTAAAGGAGCGTGTGGCCAGCTTATACCTTGCTGACTCCGTGACATGACGGCAAGTCAGGCTTACAAGGGCAGAGTCTGTTCTTTTTTTTGACTTTTCATTCAAACTTTAGTCTGTGGCCTAGAGACTCCCTCTTGACTCCCATTTCCATAAAATCTGGATCACAGGCTCCACTGACTGAGTCTGCTATTCACTGCATTATGTTTTATTCAGTCATTATAATTTATAGAATCATTTATACTTTTTTGCTGTCTATGAAAGAGAAGGTTAGATCTGAGCTTCAGCTTTCCTCGTTGCAAACTGAGATAATCCATCACCTTTCAGTTCACAGTAGATGTTCCTCTGACCTGGTACCTGGTTCTTCTCTATAGCACTAAGAACTGATTTTTAGGACACACACCGCAGTGGCATAGGTATGTGTTAGTGGTGGCAGGGCGCTGATCTTTGGGCCTCCTTGTGGTGTACTGCAAACCAGTGATGGCAGTAGTGGGCTCCTGGGTGGCAATTGTATCACCAATTTTACGATAGCAGTGCTTGGCCTGTCCCTGGGCCCCTGGGTGGTACATTTGTGGGGACACTTATGGCAGTGTGGTGGGCAGCTGTCAGCAGTGTCCAGCTTGACAGAGTTGTCCCTAGGCTCCTGAATTGTGTGCTGGACAGTAGGATTGTCCTCGGGCTCCTGGACAGTGTCTGTGGGCACTGAAAGCAGCATGTAGGGTGGCCAATCCTCAGGCCCCGAGGCTGCGGGTGCCACAGCAGTGGTGACACATGGCATAGGCCCACCCTCAGGCCCAGAATGTGTGCTAGCCTAGGAGGGATGAACTGATCCTCAGGGCCCTGGAAGGTGTTTGTGGGTGCAGCTGGAGGAGCAGCAAAGGCAGTTTAGTTGCCCTTGTGTTCAGGCTTTCATATGGTACATGCAGGTGCTGGCCACAGCAGGTTAGGTAGGCTGGTTCTCAGGCTCCTTGATGGTATATATGAACTAGCCTGTCCTGGGGCCCCCTGAAAGTGTGCACAAGTGCACCATGGCCCTGCCTCTGGAGGAGGCAGAGTCGCTTTCATAGTCAGTGGCCTCAGTCAAGTGGCCCCCTAGCTCTGGTGCACATGCACCCTTTGTCCTTGGGCAGCTTCTCTCCTGGGCCAGACCCCCTAATTCTCAGGGTTTTAGGGTGGTGTGTGATGTAAAGTTTGGAGCCCATCTGCACTGCTGGGTTCAGCAGGTACACGATGTTGTAACCCTCTACGGGAACATAGTGGGATGTCAGTGGGGTGCCAGGGAGGACATGTGGCGGCTGTTGAGCCCCAGGGCAGGATGTAGCCCAGTGAGGATTTGGATCTTAACATGGCATTGTACTGCACCCTCTCAGAGGGTACGTGGGACTCGGCGTGAATTGCCTCTCAGGAGCTCCCTATGCTCAGTTCAGGGCCTGTGAGGGCTGAGGGGTCCCCTGTGGCTTGGATTGCAGGTGTCCTCGGGGGAATGTGGATCACTGGGGTTCATTCCCTTCCCTTTTCCCCACAATAGGAAGTCTGGCCTGGCTCTGAGCTGATCCCAGCTGGAGTGGCTTCTTCCCTTTCTTTTGCTTCCATGGTTCCATGGGTTCCTATTACTTCCCTGCTGAATTCCAGAGCTCTCTCTTAGAGGCTTTGTTCAAGGTGTGGTCATCTAATTGTTTTGGTTCTTCTCTGTGGAGGATACAAGTTCTGGTTGCCTCCCTCAGCTCTGTCGATGATGTCTCTGTCTATGGCATGAATATGAAAGAATGAATGGAAAAATGTTTTAAAACCAGCACAAGCTACCCTCTGGTTACATTTTTTGTTTATATTCCTCCTACTTCAAAAATACATCAATTCCAGCTCAATAACCAGCCACAAGTGTCCTTTAATATGGCATCAGGCTCAGGCTTAAAGTGCAGGACCCACCACCATTCCAGATGGGTGTACTCAATGTATAACATTTTTGCACCATTTTAAAGTCACGAAATTGTGATCTGTACCGTCGTAAGTCAGGGATGATCTGTGTTTGGTAAATCGACATGTGGAGAGGCTGCAAATGGGAAACAGGTATTTGAATCCAGAGAGTCCTGGATCCTTGATATTTAATTTTCTTTAGCTTATCTCCTGCATTGATTTTACTTTCACCCGCTGTGGAGCAGCAGTGCAGTTTCCTCCAGGTTTTAGTATCATTTTCTCCACTGTCCTTGAAAGCCTTCCTGTGAGTCTCTTCAAGGGCCATCACGCTTCCACTGACAGTCTCCTTGGAGGCCTTTTGGTTTTCATTCTTATTCATGTCTAGGTCCTTTCAGCTTCCACCTTCCTCCTGGTGTAAAGGTATCTGACATGTTTTAACAGTTGTTGTTTTTAGTGGCAACACCCCATATTTAATATCAGTATCTGTATCAATTATCTATTGCTGTATAATAACCCACCTCAAAATTCAGTGTCTCAAAACATTTACTTTGTTCACAATCTTCAGTTTTAGCGAAGGCTGAGTAGGGCCAGCTCATTTCTTCTTCATGTGACAACAGCGGGGGTGACTTGAAGCTGGGGACTAGACTCATTTAAAGGCATGTTCATTCATATGTCTGGCCGTTGAAGCTTACTCTTTTGCCTGGCACTCTAGCTGGGGCAGTCAGCTGAAATGTCTATACAAGGATTCACCATGTGGATTGTGCTTCCTCACAATATTGTGGCTGGATTCGAAGGACAAGCTTACCCAGAGGGGAAAAGTCAGGTGGAAGCAGAATTACATTTTCTAACCTAACCTTATAAGTCACACAGCAGTTCTGTCACATTATAGTCACTAGAAACTGGTTACTAAAGCCAACCCATACTCTGGAGAGGGAATTTCATGGGAGTTATATCAAAAAAAATTTTAGACATGCCTTAAAAGCACTATTTCACTCACCTGTTATAAATCAAATCAGCATTCCATCTAAAGGAAAGTAATTTGTTCCAACTCAGTACCACCAAAATCCCAGCAAGTATTTTCGTTTGTTTTTGTTTGGTATGCTACCTTATTCTGTGTAAAGCAACAAAGGATTACAAGACAGTGCTGTAGAATTAAGGCATTTTTATTAAAAAGAGAGTATAGATCTTGTCATTAAACTTCTATAACGAGATATGATTGCTTTGTAACTCCAGGAATCATTGCTCCTTGGAAAGCAATTAAATTAGCGTAAAACCTTTGCAGTTCATAAAAATAGTTCAGTGTAATGTCCGTAAAATTTCTTTAGAAATTTTTTGGGAATAATGATGGAGGAACGGGTATAAGACTTCCTATTAAGCGAGTTTAAGGAAGAAAGAATTGAATTAATCATAGACAATGTCCTAAGATCAAGTGTAAATGTTGTGTGAAAGAGTAAAGTATGTATTTTGTGAATCCCAGTGGTTTAAACTTTCCTCTTGATTTTCTGAATCATTCAAATGTCCATCTTTGAAGAAACTACTACAGTATAGATAGCATTTTATTGCAGCTCAATGTATTTCAAAATGTGTTATTAGTTTTCTGATACCCTATTCTCAGCCTACTTCCTTCATTATTAAACTACATTATTTTATTCATGCAGATTGATGACATTATGGAATCTCTGGAAAATGTATGTTCAAGATGTCGCTATCTGGATGCCAAGACTCAAGTTGATCAAGAGGAATTATTCTCTATGAAAGCAACACAAGAACAATGTGAGATGCTAGAGAAAGAGAACATGAGGTTGGAAAAAGAATTTTGGGACCTCAAAAACCATATGCAACAGATGGTAGATCTTGGTGAAATTAAAATGTATAAGGACGACATTGAAGAAAGAGCAACACGGGATGTTGTAGAAAAAATAAAAGAAGTCAATCTATTTTTGCAGGTTAGTTAAGTGTGAAACGCACTTTCATTCATTTCACTGCAGATGATACTGTGATGTGTTCATTGTGTGTGTTTCCTCTACTTCCGTTATAGCAATTGGTTTTGTAGATTTCTAGAAGGAAGGTGGCATATGCTTCTCCCTTTAAATCTTTTAGTTTCTATCATCATTATAAATAAATTCATCTTTGAGAATATTGAAGCTCCTTAGACAATCATTTGATTATTAAGGCCAGTTAGCATAAAACAATACTATTAGGAAAAGAAAAAATTGTGATTTAGAAATTATACTGTACTCTCAAGTTTCTTTTTAAGTTACATTGCTGAACTTTTTAAATTTTAATTTGATTATATTATTCTTTGGATTATTAGAATTCATGAGTACTAATTTAGTAATGATTCATTTTTTTATAATTCCGATTAAATTATCAATTTAGTTGATAATTGATGTTCAATATATTAAACCTCAGCTTCTTTTGTCACATATTTAAAGTTGTTCTCGGAGAATGGGTGTCCTTCTAGCATTGTGGGTGGTCAGCCTGGGAGTATCACTTGAGACTACAAATTGGAGATAAGCCTGGGCATCGTAATAAGATACCATCTATACAAAAAGTAGTAAAATTAGCCAGGCATGGTGCTGCACATGTGTATTCCCAGCTACTGAGGAGGCAGAGGCAGGAGGATGGTTTGAGCCCAGGAATTGGGAGGCTGCAGTGAACTATGATCTGGCCACTGCACTCCAGCTGCAGTGACAGAGACACTATCTCTAAAAGTAGAAATAAATAAATAAAAGACAGACACTGTCTCTAAAAATATAAATAAACAAACAAAATAAAATAGCTCTCTGATTCAAAAGTAAAGGAAACAAATATACAGGAATTGTTCAGGTGAAAGGATACTAAAAATGTATCCTTTTTATGTGTTTTAGTCACAAGCGGCATCTGAAGAATACATAGAACAGATAAAAGAGGATCGTGTGGCTTCAATAAGGAGTCAGACAGAAGTGACAATTAAAAATCTGGAATCTGAAATCTCCAAAATGAAATTTTCTCAAGGAGAAGTGGAAAAGTATAACCCCCTGTATCAAGGAGAATGAAAAGCTGGGGAATATTTGTTGAAGAAAGCAAAAAAGTAAGTCAAAATATGGAATAGAAAATAAATTAAGATCATTAATTTGCCTTGAATGCATGCTTTTTAGTGAGATAGGTTCATGAGATTAGTGGGAAGTGAAAGCTAACTAGATAACAGAATTTTGGAAAACAATGTTAATAACTGAACTATCTTTAAAAATGGTAGTCCAGGGCAGTTTATGACTCTCCCTCTTGTTTGGTTATATATGGTTTTTCCCCCCTTAATATTCTCTTGTAGTTAACCTTACCTTATAGTCTTTCCTTGAAGTATTTTTCAAGCCTTATAACTTGGTATTGTTGTTATACAATTGCTTGTCACCATTCTGCTCATAGAAATATTACGAGTTTAACTACTTTCTGGAAGATTACAACTTAAACTGCAAAAATAAAGGAGTATGACTACTCTAGGCACATTTTGACATTCAGTAAATTAACTTCTTTACATTGGTTTACTAAATATAATTATTTCTACCTTTTTTAGGGATAATCCTTTTATGATATATATTTAAAGAGTACAACATGATGTTTGGATATATTTGTACATGGAGAAATGGCTATTATACTCAAGCAAACTAACACATTCATAATGTTCATTATCCCTTACCCTTTAAATACAAGTATTTCTAATGGAATCCTCAAGAATCTTATAAACAAGGCTATTCCAGGGGGCAGCAAGTGTTACCTGTTAAGCCATACATCATTGATAGAGATTTCTCTCCCCTCCTTGCTTTACTTGAATTACTTATTTTGTAGAAATTCTCCTATATATATATATATATATATATATATATAAGTATATATATAAACACACACATACTACATATATATACACACACACATACTTCTGTAGAACAATTGTAAAACTATAACTGCATACAGTAGGCATGCTGTGATACATTTTCACAGTTAAAACACTATTTAATGGGAAATTCCATTTACTCTTATGGTAATTTTTTTTTAAATGCCATCATTTAGGAAAAAATGAAATACTAAACATTTGTCTTTTGCAGTTTTCGCAGAACTCCTGAGCGACTAGCAGCGTCCAGTCGCAATCTTGTTGAGGAGACACAGGGGACTGGAACTTGCTTTCCCACTCGAGCTATGAAGACGGGCACCTTCTTCTATGAAGAATCACCTTCTGTTGGAACTGTTCATAATGGCTTAGGTCTTCACAGAGAGCTTTCTTCAAGAGAAAACTCAATGTTCTTTTCCTCATTCCCATGGACTTCAGATGCCAACTTGGAGACCTACTTGACTGAGGTTAGTTATATTGTCTTCTTTCCTTTGGGTTTCAGATTTCTGATATAATTCTTGTTTCTCATTTGGTGAAATACTGTGTTGTTAAAACGACCTATGCATGATAAATAAAGGTCATAATTATCTGTGTTAATAAAGAGAGGAAAGTGAAAATTTTCCATTTTCTTCAACTCCCTGCAGCTGTCATTTTCAAGAGATACCTGTATATTAACATTATTCAATATATGGAACTAAAATGACAGGTTTGAAATTTCTTTAAAAGCAGCACTTAAGTTAGATTTTAGAGACTGAATCTTATTGCCTAATAACTAAAGGCATATTGCAAGGTGCTTTGGCTTACTTTCTAGTTGATTTTAGTTTGGCTATTGTTCATAACCCTTTTAAAGTTTTTTGTACCATCTTGAATTTTCCACCCTTAATCACAAGTCAATGATTGCCATCCAAGCACTTAACCACAAATAGATGTTTATTATTAAAAGCAATCCAAGATAAATAAGTTTGAGGAATTAAATAAACCTATAGTATTTAGATTAGATTTTAAATTAAAATATTTGTCATTTTCTTCGTAAAAGTATATCTTTAATTGCTATGTTACTTACAGCATTTTTATCTTAATTACTGTAAAATTAGGCTATTGATGGGCAGTTTCACAGCACTTTTTAAATACTTAAATCAAGCAAATATTTGAATTTTTTAATTCAGGATATTATGGGGGTACAAACATTTTGGTTACATGTAATACATTTGCCTCACCCAAGTGAGGGCTACAAGCATGTCCTTCCCCTATAACGGTGTGTTCCGCTTCTGTTAGTTGTGGATTCCCCCCCAGCCCCAGTCCCCAACCTGATTGGCACCCAATGAGTATTACTTCCATGTGAACACCTTAGTGTTCCAATTCGATGGTGAGTACAGGTGGTGCATGTTTTTCCATGCTTGTGATACCTCATTTCGAAGGATGGGCTCAATCTCTATCCAGGATAGTATAAGAGGTGCCAGTTCACCATTGATTTTTGTAATTGAGTAGTATCCCATGGTATATATACACACCACATTTTATTAATCCACTCATGTGTTGATTGGCACTTGGGTTGTTTCCACTTCTTGGCAATTGCGAATTGTGCTACTATAAATATTTGAATGGAGATGTCTTTATTGTAGAATGTCTTTTGTTCCTTTGGATAGATGCTCAGTAGTGGGATTGCTGGGTCAAATGGTATTTCTATTTTTGGCTCTTTGAGGTGTCTCCAAATTACTTTCAACAGGGGTTGTACTACTTTGCAGTCCCACCAGCAGTGTATGAATGTTCTAATCTCTCCACATCCACGCCAGCATTTGTTATTTTGGGCCATTCTCACTAGAGTTAGGTGATATCTCATTGTGATTTTGATTTGCATTTCCCTAATGATTAGAGTTGTTCAGCACTTATTTTATATGTTTGCTGGCCATTAGTCTCCCTTCCTTTGAAAAGTTTCTGTTCATGTCCTTTCCTCATTTATTGATGGGGTTGTTTGATTTTTTCTTGTTGATTTTCTTAAGTTCTATATAGATTCTTCTTCTCAGCCCTCTATTGGATGTGTAGAAAGCAAATATTTTCTCCCATTGTGTAGAATGTCTGTTCATTCTAATGATAGTTTCCTTGGCTGTGCAGAAGCATTTTAATCTGATCAGGTCCCATTTGTTTATTTTTGTTGCTGCTACGATTGCTTTGGGGGTCTTCTTCATAAATTCTTTACCTAGGCTGGTGTCTAAAAGAGCCTTCCCAATATTTTCTTCAAAGATTCTTAAGGTTTCGTGTCTCAGGTTTAAGTCTGTTATCTGTCATGAGTTGATTTATGTGAGAGGTGGGGATCTAGTTTCAGTCTTCTGTATGTAGATATCCACTTTTGCCAGCACCACCTATTGAATAGAGATTCTTTTCCCCAACGTATATTTTGTCTGCTTTGTCGAAGACTAGATGACAATATGAGGATGGTTTTATATCTGGGATCTCCATCCTATTCCAAAAGTCTCTATCTCTGTTCCTGTGCCAGTACCATGCTGTTTTTGTTAGTATAGTCTTGTAATAAACTTTGAAGTCTGGCAGACTGATGCCTCCCAATTTATTTATTTATTTTTTTTTTTGCTTAAGATTGCTTTGGCTCTACGAGGTCTTCTCTGGTTCCAGAAGAAACATAGAATTATTTTTTCTAAATCTGTAAAGAATGATGGCAGAATTTTGATAGGGATTGCATTAATTCTGTAGATCACTTTAGGTAGAATGGACATTTTAACAATATTGATTCTGCCAATCCAGAAGCATGGTAGGCATTTCCATGTGTTTAGATCCTCTACAGTTTCTTTTCTCACTGTTTCGTAGTTCTCCCGATACACGTCTCTCATCTCCTTCCTTAAATATATTCTAAATATTTAACTTTCTTGGATGCTGTTGTGAAAGGTGTTGGGTCTTTGATTTGATTTTCAGCTTCACTTTTATTGGCATTTATGAATACCGCTGATTTGTGCGCAGTAATTTTGCATACTGAGACTGAATTCGTTTATCAATTCCAGGAGTCTCTTGGTTGAATCCTTGGGATTTTCTAGATATAATAGTATCTCATCAGCAAAGAGTCGGAGTTTGACGTTTTCTGCCCCCATTCAGACGCCTGTCATTCCCCTCTCCTGTCTGATAGCTCTGGCAAGGACTCCCAGCACTCTGGTGAATAGAAGTGGAGACAGTGGGCAACTTCGTCTGGTTCCTGTTCTAAGCGGGAATGCTTCAGTGTTTCCCCATTGGGTATGATATTGGCTGTGGGTTTATCATATATACCCTTAATAATTTTAAGGAATTTCCCATCTATGCCTATTTTGTTAAGGAATTTTATCATAAAAGTGTGCTGGATTTTGTCAAATGCTTTTTCTACATCTATTTGGAGAATTATGTGGTCTTTGAATACGGTTTCTATTCCCCCGTGTATATTATTGTCTGCTTTGTCAAAGATCAGATGGTTGTATGTGGATGGTATTATATCTCAGTCCTCTGTTCTGTTCCATTGGTCTGTGTCTCTGTTTTTGTGCCAATACCTTGCTGTCTTGGTTACCATAGCCTTATAGTTTGAAGTCTGATAATATGATGCCTCTGGATTTCTTCTTTTTGCTTAAGATTGTTTTGACTACTTTGGCTCTTTTCTGGTCCCAAACAAAGTGTAGAATTCTTTTTTCTAGATCTGTGAAATATGACATTGGTATTTTGATGGGGATTGCATTGAATCTGTAATCAACGTGAAATGTATGGACATTTTAACGATGATTCTACCGATCCTATGAACGTGTTATGCTTTTCCATTTTAAGTCATCTGCAATTTCTTCCCTCAGTGCTTCATAGTTCTCCTTGTAGAGATCTTTCACCTCCTTGTTTAAGTAAGTACATTTGTAGGTATTTTATTTTCTTTGTAGCTATTGCGAATGGTACTGAGTCTCTGATTTGACTCTCAGCTTGACTTGTTGCTGTATAGGAATGCTCCTGATTTGTATACATTGATTTTGTAACCTGTGACTTTGCTGAATTTAATTATCAATTCCAGGCATCTCTTGGTGGTGGAGTCTTTGGGGTTTTCTAGATACAAGATCATGCCGTCACCACAGTGGAATAAAACTAGAAATCAACTCCAAGAGAAACACTCAATTCTACACAAAGTCATGGTAATTAAACAACCTGCTACTGAACGATCATTGGGTGAATAATAAAATTAAGACTCAAGTCAAAAGATTCCTCAAACTGAATGACAAAGGGGACCCCATCTCTCAAAAACTATGAGATTCAGCAAAAGCATTCCTATGGGCAAAAGTCATAGTCTTAAATGCCTACATCAAAATGACAGAAAGATCACAAATTAACAATCTAACACCAAGCCTCAAGGAATCAGAAAATGAAAAGCAAACCAAATGCAAAGGCAGCAGAAGAAAAGAAATAACTACTGTCAGGGCAGAACTAAATAAAATGGAAAGTAAAGAAACAATGAAGTATCAATGAAACAAAAAATTGGTTCTTTGAAAAGATAAGCAAAATTGATAGCTCTCTTTCTAGATTAACCAGGAATAGAAGAGAGTGGACCCAAATAAGCTCAGTCAGAAATGAAAAAGGAGGTATTACAACGGATACCACAGAAATTTAAGGCCAAAAATGTCATCTGGAAATACTGTGAAAATTTGTATGCACATAAACTTGAAAACATAGAGGAAATGGACAAATTACTGGAAACACACAACCTCTCAAACTCAATCAGGAAGAAACAGATCTCCTGAACAGACCATTAACAAGCAACTACATTAAAGCAGTAGTAAACAATGTCACAACAACAACAGAAAGCACCGGACCAGATGGAATCACAGCTGAATTTTACTAGACCTACCAAGAAGAACAATTAATTCTACTCCATAAATTATTCCATAATTTTGAGAAGGAGGGAATCCTCCCCAACTCATTCTACAAAGCCAGTATCACCTTCATACCAAAGCCAGGAAAGGACAGAGCAAAAAAAGAAGACTACAAGCCAATAGCCCTTACGAATACAGATACAAAAATCCTCAAGAAAATACTGGAAAAAACTAAATTCACCAGCACTTCAAGAAAATAATCCTGCATGACTGAGTGGGCTTCATCCCAGGGATGCAAGGATGGTTCAATATACATAAATCAATAAATGTGATTCACCACGTAGAAGGAAAAACAAAGACTATATATGATCATCTCAAGAGATATAGAAATTTTATTTTAAGGAAAAATTCATTAAAATGAAAAACTGTTCACACTTTCATAAACAGCAGGGTTTTGCTAAGAATTACAAAATAACAGATTCATGTGAAAATATAACTTGAATTGCCTAACCCTTGTACTAATAAGAGAAAGTGTCACCCTTCTGAAATGATGCATACTCAATATACCAATTATTAATTTTACTTTTTATGAGATTAATCTAAGCAGCATTACACATATACTCTATTAACTAAATGTAAAATAAGTAGGGTTTTTTTATTTATGTGATTATTTTTCTATTTAAGCAATTGTGAAGTTAAGTCTAGTTTCCACAAATATTTAAAGCCACATTATGTAAGTGATATATGATTCCCATGAAAATGTCTGTGGTTTACTTAAACATTGTAAATAATATTTGACTGATTTCAGATGACACACAAGTTGGAACAAAATATAAGTATGGAACTACAAGAAGGTATGCTGTGAAAATGTATGAATTAAATTGGCATTAATGACTTGATTTCTGAAATCGACCATAAATACGGAGTGGCAATCTTTTCTATTGTTTGGTTAATAGATACTACACTTCCTCTTACACACATGTAATGAAAGATGTGAAAACATTAACATTCATACTGAACAGTATTCTTATGCCACATTAATTCCACATGGCTTTAAAAAATCTCATGAACTTTATGTATTTTTTTTTTCTGTCTCTACACTTTATTCACTGCTGCCATCACTATGATACTGTCAGTCAGCACATGAAACAATTCTCTGAAAACCAAGGCATCATCAGCTTCCTGGGATTACGTTAGTGATTTAAGGCCAAAAGACCCCAGGCTCGTGTAGTAACATTTAGCCAAGTAGTGACAGTTCATAAGCAGTCACTTGACTGGTGACATTTTAAATCAATCATTTACTTTGTCATTAGTGTACTTTCTCCCTGAGGAAAAGTTCCATATTCCTTAACATGGGAAAAACACCCATATCAACTTGGTTCTTGTCAATTTATTCAACTTCATCTCTTGCCACATACCTTAGTCTGCCCCTTTGCTCTAGCATCTCACAAACTACACTACTTAGAATTCCACAGTGTTCCTCCTTATTGCCCTGCTTCCTCCTCCCTTTACCTGGTATGCTTTTTCCTTGCTCTTCAGCTATCAACTTGCATATCACCTCTACCAAAAAGTCTACAATATTGACACAAAACTTGGACAGATGGGCCTCCTGTGTGTTCCAGTAGTGCCCTGTTTTATACTTGTTGTGGTCTCTATGACTCTGCATGGAAGTGGCCTGTTTGTCTGTTTTTTCATGTTATATTATTGTTGAGGACAATCATATATGGACTGTATCAACCCCACCTCATAATTCCAGTGCTTGTCATAGTACCTCAGCATATGGTTGTTGAATAGGGAATGAAGAATGAGAAAAAACCAGAATCTCTGATACTTACCCACAATGATAATTACTAATTCAGTGGGCAACTGCGGGCAAATTATATTTAACAGTAATTTTGTATTGTCATTGTACATACATATTTCTCATTCTTTTTGATAATGATAAAGTTTCCAACTGTTTTTTACTGACTTACACTTAGTGCCTATGAAATCTTTCAGCTAAAGAATAGAATTCTTTTCCTTTTTCTTTTTCTTTTCAGGTCTTGCTGAATTAGAATCTGGATGCTCTTCTCCAGAAAAGCTTCTCCTCTAGGATCCACTGATGAGGGAGATATAAATCAAGATATGCTTTGGACAGCATCATCACAATATGTACCATTTTTGAAAAATTCTATGATCTGAAAGACTTTTAAGTGGATCTTGCAAATAAAAAGCAGTTTTACCTCCTTAGACTATAGAAATATCAGGTATTTATTTTTTATTCTTATTTTTATTTTTTTTGTTATTTATTTATTTACTTATTTATTTATTGAGACACAGACTCACTCTGTTGCTGGGGCTAGAGTGCTGTGGCATCAGCCTAGCTCACAGCAACCTCAAACTCCTTGGCTTCAGTCATCCTCCTGCCTCAGCCTCCCAAGTAGCTGGGACTATAGGCATTCACCACCATGTCTGGCCAATTTTTTCTATTTTCAGTTGTCTGGTTAATTTTTTATTTTTCTATTTTTAGTACGATGGGGTCTCACTCTTGCTCAGGCTGGTCTCAGACTCCTGAGCTCAAGCGATTCTTCTGCCTCGGCCTCCCAGAGTGCTAGGATTACAGACGTGAGCCACCATGCCTGGCCTGTCAGGTGTTTAAACAGCCAAACAACCAAATTTTCACCAATACTTGGTTGGAGTAAATTGATGGCCGATTTTTTAAATTTAATTCAGGATATTATGGGGGTACAAACATTTTGGTTACATGTTATGACTTGGCCACACCCAAACCATAATTTGAGGCATACCTATTCCCCTGTACAATGCCTACCATGTCCATTAGTTGTGAGTTTACCCACCCCCAAGCTCCCAATCCCGGAAGAATATTAATACCATGTGAGCACCATAGTGTTGATCACTCAGTGCCAATTTGATAGCGAGTACATGTGGTGCCTATTTGTCTGTTCTTCTGATGCCTCAATTCAGAGGATGGGCTCAATTTGTATCCAGGAAAATATAAGAGGTGCTAGATCACCATCGTTTCTTATAATTGAGTAATATTTTATTGTATACATATACCAAATTTTAATAATCCGCTCATGAATTGACAGGCACTTGGGTTGTTTCCACATCCTTCCAATAGTGAATTGAGCTGCCATAAACATTCGAGTGCAGATGTCTTTATTATAGAATGTCTTTTGTTCTTTTGGGTAGATGCCTAATAGTGCTATTGCTGGAGCAAAGGGTATTTCTATTTTTAGCTCTTTGAGGTATCTCCAAATTCTTTTCCACAGAGGTTGCACTAATTTGCAGTCCCACCAGCAGTGTTGTATGAGTGTTCCTATCTCTCCACATCCTGGCCAGCATTTGTTGCTTCGGGATTTTTTGATAACAGCGATGGCCAACTTTTATTTTACAATTTTTATCACTATGCAGACAGATATTTCACTATACTAGACAGATACAATGATACCTGTCTAAAGCTAGTGATTGACAGATTTAGCTTTAAGGCCAGGCATGGTGGCTCACGCCTATAATCCTAGCACTCTGGGAGGCCACGGTGGTAGAATTGCTTAAGCTCGGGAGTTGAAGGCCAGCCTGAGTGAGAGACCCCACCTCTACTAAAAATAGAAAAACTTAGATGGGTGTGGTGGCACACACCAGTAGTCCCAGCTACTTGGGAGACTGAGGCAGGAGGATCACTTGAGCTCAGGAGTTTGAGGTCGCTGTGAGCTAGGCTGACACCCCTGGGCAACAGAGCGAGACTGTCTCAAAAAAAAAATGTAGCTTTAGACAGATATCATTTTGTATGCTGGTACTGTGGTCATTGTCAATGTTTGGAGGTATTACAATTGTTATAGTGCCATTAAACTTATATAATTTTAATTTTAAGCACTGATTTATATGGCTATTTTTTCCTGGAGAAATAAAGTTTACCTAATAAGTCTTTTCACTTTTTCTGTTCATTTGTCCATTCATTTGTATATTTTTAATTAACTTGTTGAAACAGTCTTAAAATTAGAGAAAAGTGCAAGTTTTAGTACAAAGAACATTTTCTCCTGCATCATTTCAGAGAAAATTGCTGATGTTATGCCATCACCCCAATAATCTTAGTGAGTATTCTTACAAGTCAAGACATTCTGCATAACTACAATACAACCTTCATGATCAGAAAGTTAACATGAATACATTCTATCATGTAATCCTCAGATTCTTTTCCAGTTTTATTACTTGTCTGCAATGTCCTTTATAGCAAACAGATCCCATTTGGATGCATGGATGCATTTAGTTGTACTGTCTCTGAAAACCCTTTCAGTCTGGAACAGTTCCTCAGTCTTTCCTTGACCTTCATGACTTGGAATCCTTTGAAAGTAAAGTCCAGTAGTGCAGAATGTCCCTACATTGTTTTTTTGTGATGTTTCATTATCAATTAGATTTAGATGATGTGTTTTTTTAAGAGAGTGTCACAGAAGTGATCCTGTGGTCTTCTCTTTGTATCCTAGCATATGACGTACTACCTAATTTGTTGTGCTACTGGTGATGTTAGCATTGATCACTAACAGTGGCTGGTTTTGAGTTTTGAATTGCTGAATCAGCCAAGCATGATATCTTAAATAAATCTCACTTCGTCTTGTGTGTAATTCTTTTAATATACTTGGTGTATTCAATTTGCTGACATTTGGGGATGCAGATTTTATTTCCAAGTTCATGAGCGATATTGGTCTGTTGATTTGTTTTTTTTTTGTTTTTTTGTTTTTTTGTTTTTACTATCTTTATCTGGTTTTGATGTCAGAATGATACTGGCTTCATAAAACTATTTGGGAAGTGACCTTATTCTTCTATTTTCTAGAAGAGTCCATGTAATGTTGATGTTAATTTCTTGAGTGTTTGGTAAAAATTTCCAGTGAAACCATCTAGGCCTAGAGATTTTGGGGGAGAGGGAAGTGTTTCATTACAAATTCTATTTATTTCTTTTATAGTTACAGAGCTACTGCGGCTCTCTATTTCATATTGGCTCAGTTTGGGTAATTTGTGGTTCTTCAGAAATTGTTCCATTTGTTTTTTATTTATTTTATTTTTTTTATTTCAGCTTATGATGGGGATACAAAAGCTCCGGTTATATATATTGTCCATGTCCCGCCCATCCCCCTGAGTCAGAGCCTCAAGCATGTCCATTCCCCAGACAGTGTGTCTGGCACTCACCATGTAGTCATACCTCCGTCCCCTCCCCCCACCCCCCACCTCCCCGAGTTAGCACCTTCATATATGGCCATTCCCCAGACAGTGTGCAACGCACTCATCATGTAGGCATACACCCATCCCCTCCCCCCTCCCCACCACCTCAGTCTGATATCCAGTTGGTATCATTCCCCAATGTGCATTTAGGTGATGATCAGGGAAACCAATTTTCTGGTGAGTACATCTGATGCTTGTTTTTCCATTCTTGGGATGCTTCACTTAATGGGTTCCGACTCTCTCCAGGAGAACTGAAGAGATGTCATATCACCGTTATTTCTTATAGCTGAGTAATACTCCATGGTATACATATACCACAATTTACTAATCCATTCGTGAATTGATGCCATTTGATCCAGCAATCCCATTATTGGGCATCTACCCAGAAGAACAAAAGTCATTCTATAGAAAAGATACCTGCACTCAAATGTTTATAGCAGCACAATTCACAATTGCAAAGATGTGGAAACAACCCATTTGTTATACCTAGTTCAGTTGATGAGCATCACATTTTTTAGTAGTATTCACAAATTATTAAAAGGGTCTGCTGTGATATTTAGTGTTTATCTCTGATATTAGTGATCCCTTTTTTCTCTCTTTTAATCTTTCTCATTCTTGCTAGAAGTTTGTTGATTTGATTTGTTTATAATTTTTGAAGAACTAACTTCCAGTTTTACTAATTTTCCTTATTTCTTTCCTGTTTTTTCATGTCATTGTTAACTATTCTTACATTTACTGTTTCATCCTCATTTTCAGTTTATGTTGCTCTTCTTTTTTACATTTCTGAAGATAGGAGCTAAGACTACGGATTTGAGCTTTTCCTTTTTTTATAATGTAAAGTACTTAGTGCTACAAATATCCTACTGAGCACTAGTTAAGTGGCATTCACATAATTTCATATGTTATATTTTCATTTGCATTGAGTTTCATGCATTCTGTTTCCCTTTGAGCCTTCCTCTTCAGCCCATGGCTTGCTTGGATGAGGATTGCTTAATTCTCAAGTGCTCAGAGAGTTCCCCTTGTCTTTCTCGTTAATTGCTGTGTGCATTCCACTATTTTTAGTGACTGTACTTGTATGCTTTCCATTATTTTAAATATATTAGTATGTATTTTATGACTATGGTCTATTTTGGTAAATTCATCATCAATTATTGAAAGAAAGGTTTATTCTGCTGGTATTGAGTGGACTGTTCTATAACTATCAAGTAGTGTGGGTTGATTGCATTATTCACTTCTACTCCTGTGTTGATCTGCTGTCTAGGAGATTACTAGAGTGGGGTGGTGAAGTCCTCAGCTAAAATTGTGTTTTTATCTATTTCTCTTTTCAGTTCTATCAGTTTCTGCTTCTTGTATTTAAAGTCCATGTTTGGTGTATCCATTTAAAAACATAATGTTATGTTTTCCTTATTTGTGGTCCTTTTCATTTTTATGTAATGTCCCTGTTTATCTCTAGTAATTGTGTTTTGCTCTGAAGTCTACTTGATCTAATATTAACCTACAGTTTGCTCCTTTTTATTGCGGGTAGTATTCCATGTTATCGATAGAACTGTTTGTTTATCTATCCCCGTGTTGAATGAAATCTTTATTGGTTGATTTCAGGTATTAGTAATTACGGATAAATCTGCTGAAATGGTTGCCTACGGCATTTTATGTGAATTTTTTTCTTTATGTTTTGGTAAATACGTAGGAGTGTAATGGTTGAACCTTAAGATAGAAATATGTTTTACTTTGTAAAATGCTGCTAAATTGCCTTGTAAGTGGCCATATCACTTTGCATTCCCACCAGCAATGAATGAGAATCTTTGTCGCTCTACATCCTCCAAGCATTCAATATTTACAGGGTTTTTACTGTAATATAGGGTATAATGGTATCCCACTGTGGCTATAATTTGCATTTCCTTATTAATAAATAATACTGAAAGTGTTTTCATGTGTTTTTTC
Organism: Lemur catta; assembly: GCF_020740605.2. Classification (NCBI taxonomy): domain Eukaryota; kingdom Metazoa; phylum Chordata; class Mammalia; order Primates; family Lemuridae; genus Lemur; species Lemur catta. Next base: position 3,904,844 of record NC_059149.1, on the reverse strand, counting down.
CCATTTATCTATTTTATTTTGAGGTATATATGCTCGCAAATTTGCTGATTTTAAGGTGGATTGCTTGTTATATATTGTTGAGTTTTAAGGACTTTTAAAAATATATTTTGGACAAAAACCTTTATAACACATGTGACGTTCTCATATTTTCCCAGTTTGTCTTAGTTTTTGTTTTCGTGACAGTATCTATTCTAGTGTGAACATTTTAAAATTTGATAACATCTGCTTTTTCAATGTATTTTTTATGGCTCATGCTTTTGGTGTTTTAGCTAAAAAAGTCACCAACAAACTTAAAGTAATGTCTATTTTCCCCTATAATATATTACATGATTTTATAATTTTGTATTGTACACTTAGGTCTGTGGTCTGAGTCCATTTTTGTAAAAGGTGTAAAATGTGTATCAAGGTTCACTTTCCTGTATAGGGAGATCAGATTAATGTAGTGCCACTTATTGAAGACTTGGTTGTTCTTTCTCCTTGAATTGTCTTTTCACCTTTATCAAGTCAGTTGAATGTATTTCTTTGAGTTTGTTTAGGGAATCTCTATTAATTCCATTGGTCTGTGTGTCCAGACTTTTCCCAAAACCACACTATGTTGAATACTGTAGCTTAATAGCAAGCCTTGTAATCAGGTAATTTGTGTCTTCTAACTTTGTTCTATTTCAGAAGTGTCTTGGCTCTTGTAGTTCTTTTGCCTTTATATAGTTTAGAGTTAGCTTGATGATAGAAATCTGCTAGGATTTTCATCTGTGGTGCAGTGAATCTGCAAATAGAAATGGGAGTGCTGGCTTCCTAGCAATTTTGAGACTCTGAATCCATGGGTATTTTGTGCCCCTCTTTTTACTTAACTCTTATTTCTTTCCTCCACATTTTGCAGTTTATAGCATACAGATTGTGCACTTCTTTTGTTAGAGTTATTCCTAAGTACTGAACTCTTCTCTTATTTCTTTCCTCCACATTTTGCAGTTTATAGCATACAGATCCTGTACTTCTTTTGTTAGAGTTATTCCTAAGTACTTCATTTTTTGATTTAATTTCAAATAGTAATTTAAACATTTTAGCTGTTTATTTATGATACATTATTTTATAATTGCATATTGCATATGTTGTAATTGTATATTGGCCTTTGATACTAAAACATTGTTAATTTTAATCATTAGTTATAGAGGCTTTTTGAAATATGGCAGGTTTTTGATAAAACTTTATGCTAATCACAAATAGAGTCAGTTGCATTTCTTCCTTTCTAATATGTATGCCTTTTATTTCTTATTCCTATCTTATTGCACTGTGCATGTCTTCTAATACAATACTGAATAGGAGTGACTTGATTCTAGTCTTAGGAAAAAAATGCTCAATCCTTGCTATTAAGGATGTAGATTGTAAAATGTCCTTTATCGGGTTAAGAAAATTCTCTTTTATTCCTAATTTGCTGACAGTTTTTAGCAGAACTGGATGTTGAATTTTATTGAATTCTCTTTCTGCATCTATTGAGATTTGTGAAACAGAGTAGATTACTTTGAATTTTGAATAGTGAATGAGCCTTGTTTTTCTTGTTCATAATGTGTCATCCCAGATAGAGAGACGTACAGGTAGCTCAATTCCATGTGGTAATTTTTAAAAATGTTTTCTCATCTTTGTACATAACTGATATTAATCTATAGTTTTCTTATAATACCATTTTTTAGTTTTCATATTAGTATAATTCTGGCCTCATAAAATGAGTTGGGAAGTGTTTCCTTTTATTTTTCTAAAAATATTCTGTACAACTGGAATTATCTTCAAATATTGTAGAAGTCAGCAAAACTTTTGCTGACTAGATTTTTTTTGGAAGATTTTGTTTGCAAATTCAGTGTCTTAATTGATATAGATCTATTCAAATTATCTATCTCTTCTTCAGTGAGATTTGGTAGTATGTCTTGAGTCTCTCAAGGAATTTAATTTTTATCTCCGCTATCAATTTTGTGTGTGTAGAATTGTTTATAGTATTAAATTATTATCGTTGTGATAATGGTAGAGTGTGTATGAATAACTTCTTTTTTACTTCTGCTATTGGTAGTCTACACTGTCTTTCTTTGTTATTATTCATTCTCATTGATCTTTTCATAAAATAGGTTTTTGATTTCATTGATTTTCTCTCTTTCTCTCATTTTTAATTTTGCTACTTTCTGCCCTAATTGTTTTTAGCTCTTTTCATCAGTTTCCTTTGGATTCAAATTGTTCTTCTGCCTCCAAATTCTGTAGGAAATATTTGAGGCCGCTGCTGTGAGATCATTATTCTTTTGTAATATCTACATGCAATGCTATGAATTTCCCTCTAGGCAAATTTTTTGGTGCATCCCACAAATTTTGATATGTATTATTTTAACATTCATTATGTTTAAAATAATTTTTAATTTAACTTGAGACTTTCTCTCTGACCCATTGGTTATTTACAAGTGTGTCAGTGCCTTTCCACAATTTGAGAATTTTCCAGATATGTTGGTTATGATTAATAGTTTAATTCCATCAGGCTCCATGAATGCACTTTGCATTGGCTTTTATTCCTTTCAATTAGTTACTGTTTGTTTCATGCCTCAAAATACCATCTACCTTAATGGTAATTACTCTATGTTAACTTGACTATAATGGGTTCTGCTTGTTGTGTAGAGTGTACTACACATGTTATTTAGGTCAAAATATTTGACCTTGTTATTCAAATAAACTGTTTCTTTACTGATCTTCTGCCCGCTTGCTCTGTAATGTATTAAATGAGGAGTATTTAAGTCTCTTAGAACTATGAATGCATTGATCATCTTTTACGGCATGCATTTTAAAGTTCATCTGTTAGGTGCAGAAAAATAACATTTGTTCCAGCACAACTAGGCTACCTCAACTCTGGATGAAAACTGACACAGTATTACCAAAACAAAACTAAGCACAATTGTGTGTCCAGACCTGACAGTGGCTCATTTACACACAGCCCTGGGGTGCTCTGAGTCCAGCAAAATACTGCTTCAGAGTCTCTTCCCCAGTCCTAGGATGACCCTCTTTCCCTCTGTGAGTTGCTCCCGGTCCCATGGTGTGAGCATTCCCTTACTGCAACAAGCCAGTGAACCGGAGTCTGTTGACAACAGATTTCGTTGAGCTAGCCTGATTGTGCTGGAACAGATGTTATTTTTCTGGATTTTGTGATACTTGTAGCATTTATCAGCATTTTAAAATGTGTAACGGGCTGTGATTTATTTACTCTTCCTAAATAAGCATTAACTTATGTGCCTAGTTTTGTGTTGGTAATACTGTGCTAGTTTTCATCCAGAGAGTCCCCTAAATCATGTAAGCCTCAGGCCCCACAGCACCTGGGTCCCCCTTGGGTCATTGTGTGAGTGTCACCCGCCCTGGAAAGACCACGCTGGCTGACTTCTCAGTCCTGCCATGGACTCATCCCTCCTCTGCCAGTGATTCGTCTGTGTTGCAGTGAGGGGGTTTCTAACCTCTGCAGGTTCAATCTTTTGCCACTGACTTGTGACATTATTTTTGCTAAAGGAACTCTTAAAGGGGTATAATATTTCCCAAACTTGACCTGCTCGGGATCCTCTTTTACATGACGTGACAGACCCCATAGCTTCAGGACACAGTCAGTCCCCTTGGCTTAGTCCCAGAGTTGAACCTGCTCACCCTCGTCCTCCTCTCCCCGTTACCCACCTAGGGAGCAGACACTCAGGGAGAAGATGGGGGGAGCCATGTGCACAGCCCCTGCTTCCCGAAGGAAGGGAGAATTGTATCAGAAAAAGGCCAGGTTTAGAGGAAACCACTGTGTCTGCACGGTAGTTGCCTGTGTCAAACTGAGGCAAAGCTTGAGCAGCTCCCTGACCCCCTGCCCTGGGCTTCTGAGCACCTGCTGCTCTGCCTGGGGCCCCTGGTCCCCACTAAGTCCATGAGGCCCCCGTCCACCCCGACACCCGCCCAGGGTCACGCCCAGACTCAGACCTCCCCTGCTCAGGCCTCTGGGCGGTGCTTCTCTTCCCTCACCCCACAGACTTGTTAATAAAGGCAGGGCTGAGAGCCTTTGCCTGCAAGGTGGACATGGAGGGGAAGCGCATGTTACCCCCCTTCCTGCCCAGCCTTCCCGGCGCTGCCTTTGCTGATGCAGCACGTGAGGGGCCAGGCTGGGGGCTGTTTGCTGGACTCCCCTTTCTCATTTCACCTTCAGTGTTCACAGCAGTGGCCACAAGAGACCTTGGTCCCTGCAGCTGTGAGCGTGCAAGGTATTTGCGAACCTGCCCCAGTGGGACCATCCCTGAGGGCTGCACCCCTCTGCCCTGAAACAGCCAATGGATGGACACCGTGGGGTGAGCCCTGTGTGCATCGTAGGACTGTCACCTCCTGTTCAGGGCTGGGAAACAGCCACTGTTCCAGGGAATTATGCTGACTCCCAGGTGGTGGTCTTTGTGAGCTGAAATGTACTTCTTGGAAAAAGAACCTACAGCATGTCAGTCCCATTTGTGTCTTAACTTCTCCATCCCTAATGTGAAGCTTGATGTAAGGACTTGCTTTAAATCCAAGTCCAGAGAAAGCGCTGGTGGGTGTAACTGTAAAACTTCCTAGGGCACGACCTCCCTGTGTAGGGCATGACCTCCCCGTGTAGGGCACGTCCTCCCCGTGTAGGGCACGACCTCCCCGTGTAGGGCACGACCTCCCCGTGTAGGGCACGTCCTCCCCGTGTAGGGCACGACCTCCCCGTGTAGGGCACGACCTCCCCGTGTAGGGCGCGACCTCCCCGTGTAGGGCGCGACCTCCCCGTGTAGGGCACGACCTCCCCGTGTAGGGCACGTCCTCCCCGTGTAGGGCACGACCTCCCCGTGTAGGGCACGTCCTCCCCGTGTAGGGCGCGACCTCCCCGTGTAGGGCGCGACCTCCCCGTGTAGGGCGTGACCTCCCCGTGTAGGGCACGTCCTCCCCGTGTGGGGCACGACCTCCCCGTGTGGGGCACGACCTCCCCGTGTGGGGCACGACCTCCCCGTGTAGGGCGTGACCTCCCAGCGACCTCCCCGTGTAGGGCACGACCTCCCAGTGCAGGGCACGACCTCCCCGTTTGGGGCACGACCTCCCTGTGTAGGGCACGACCTCCCTGTGTAGGGCACGACCTCCCAGTGCAGGGCACGACCTCCCCGTGTAGGGCACGTCCTCCCCGTGTAGGGCACGACCTCCCCGTGTAGGGCACGTCCTCCCCGTGTAGGGCACGACCTCCCCGTGCAGGGCTCGACCTCCCCGTGTAGGGCACGTCCTCCCTGTGTAGGGCACGACCTCCCAGTGCAGGGCACGACCTCCCCGTGTAGGGCACGTCCTCCCTGTGTAGGGCACGACCTCCCAGTGCAGGGCACGACCTCCCCGTGTGGGGCACGACCTCCCCGTGTAGGGCACGTCCTCCCCGTGTAGGGCACGACCTCCCCGTGTAGGGCACGACCTCCCCGTGCAGGGCACGTCCTCCCTGTGTAGGGCACGACCTCCCAGTGCAGGGCACGACCTCCCCGTGTGGGGCACGACCTCCCCGTGTGGGGCACGTCCTCCCCGTGTAGGGCACGACCTCCCCGTGCAGGGCTCGACCTCCCCGTGTAGGGCACGTCCTCCCTGTGTAGGGCACGACCTCCCAGTGCAGGGCACGACCTCCCCGTTTGGGGCACGACCTCCCTGTGTAGGGCACGACCTCCCAGTGCAGGGCACGACCTCCCCGTGTAGGGCACGTCCTCCCCGTGTAGGGCACGACCTCCCCGTGTAGGGCACGACCTCCCAGTGCAGGGCACGACCTCCCCGTGTAGGGCACGACCTCCCCCTGTATGGCACGACCTCCCCGTGTAGGGCACGGCGTCCCCGTGTAGGGCATGGCGTCCCCGTGTAGGGCACGACTCCCGCATTGGACCAGAGCAGGCACTGCCTTCATTCTAGGATTTTCTCCACCTTTTATTCTGGCTGGTGTTTCCCACAACCAGTTACACACACACAGAACTTTTTAGCCTTTCTTCTTATGTAGGGACCTAAATATTTCTGGGCAAAGAAGTGGACATAAATCACTATTTATTGGTCTCTAGGGAATTTGATGGGAGAAAGTCAGTCCCTGGAGTCTGAGCAACTCTGCAGACATGGCTGGGATCTACTGCCTGGCCGGCTCCGCTGAGGGCCTCCTCCCCGTCTGACGTCCTGTAAGGGAGCACCGCGGGAACAGGGCCAGCAGCCTGGGCACCCTGCTCCACGGACCCTTTCATCGGGGGCCATGGTAACCGAGCACCTGGGCTGTAGCCCTCGCTGCTCTTGTCCCTGCTCTGAGACTCAGATACCCCTGAAGTGGCTGCTCAGTCACCTGATGGGCTTATCAGCTCCCAGGTGCTGGTTATCTGTCTAGAACCAGCAGGACAAGGAGCCTTTCCCAAAGGGGCTGCTGAAACCCTCCTTCTTTTGTTTTTTCTTCCTTTTCTTTTGAAGGATCTTGCTGTGTCACCCTGGCTGGATGGCGAGCAGTGACAGGATCACAGCTCACTGTAGCCTCAATCTCTTGGGCTCAAGCGATCCTCCCACCTCAGCCTCCCAAAGCACTGGGGTTACAGCGTGAGCCACCACATGGCCCAAAACCCTCCTCATGTGCACATCCCCAGGATAGGAAAAAACTCAAGAAGGAGCCAATGCTATTTTTTTTTTTTTAATTTCAGGATTGTTAGGAGCAGAGCGTGTGCACCACGACCAGCAAATTTGAGAAGCGGTAGGGAGAGAGGAACAGGTAGAGCCACGTGGCTGTTCAACAAAGGCCTCCGAAGCCTTCTCCATTTGCCTCCCTCCCGGTGCTGGTGCACAGAGACCTGCGCCAGGGCAGGGCCTCCATCCCGGGCTAGGGAGCACTACAGGGAGGTGCTGTGAGGTGTGGGGAAGAGGGGCCGGGTGCAGCCCAGCCTGGCACAGACCCCTAGACCTTCTCACAGCTGGACCTCGCCAAGGTCATTGAATCCTCCCAGGGAACACTGTAGATCTCAAAAGAGCAGAGCTTTTCCTATGAAAGGGAAGAGAGAGGGGTAATCCGTGCAGGTTACAGTTAAAAGGGAAGATGCCCAGCCATGGGATGTCAGGGTGGGGGTGGGCAAGCTTGGGGGTGAGACACTCGGCCCCCACCCACCCCCGCCGAGTCCCAGGACATGCAGCCTGACTGTGCAGTGACTGCTCTTTGGTCCTCCAGGGCTCCAAGAGCACCAGCTGGCGTCGTGTCCCCCACCTGGTGCACAGGACCCCCCAGTGTGCTGCCCCAGCACAGCCCTGGAAGGAGCAGCCTGTGCAAGGCCACAGGAGCCCAGAGGGTGGGGGGGAGGCAGCTTGCTGCCCCCAGGCTCCCTCCACCTCCAGCCTCTGGGCCAGCACTGAGAGGGCCAAGGGGGAAGACCCCAGAAGAAGGGAACTTCCATGAAAGAGCTGGGGCATGGGAAGTGGGTGACACGGGGAGTGTGGCTCTCCCCAGGGCAGAGACCTCACAAGAACCAGCCAAGTCCTCGCATCCGCTAATGTTGGGTGAGTGGGGTCAGCCTCGGAGGGCTTGGGCCACTTACAGGCCTCTGATTCCCTCTAATCTGCTCAGGGTGGCTGTGGCTGAGGGCAGGTGGCTGAGGCTGGCACTGAAAAAAGCCCTTCTCCCTCCCCTGCACCCACCTTGGAGGCTGATTCCTCCAGCACAGCAGGCAACACCCCAGAACAGGCAGGGCTGTGCTCTCAGCAGCCCCATTCCCAAGCTAATGCCCTCGGAGCAATTCAAACTAGCCATGTGCACACACACCCCACTCCTCCCCGTATGCACACAGGTGTGCATCTATGTAAACTCACACGCACCCCTCACCCACAGGCATCTGTGCATGAGCCCCCACACTCCCCCCACACACTCCCATGCACCTCTCCCCACACACCCCGACGTGTGCACATGGACACGCGTGCATTTCCCCACACTCCCTGTGCTGGCAAACACTCATGTACACACTCACCTCCGTGTGTACACACACACCCTCCTGAACACGTGCGAGATCTCAGGAACACACACATCCACCTCTGCAGGGCATTACTGGCCTCTGACCCGCATCAGGCACATACCCTCTTCAGATGCGGCTGCTCCTGGAAGGGACAGTTGTCCAAGTTGGGCTGGGACTTGGTACATGTGGTCCGGCCTATCTCCATGCACAAGGAGTAGAGCGACCCAGCCACGAGCTACACGTGTGCAAGAGCAGGATTCCCCTGCAGCACTGCCGTCAGTTTCACACACACGCTGGTAGTTCGCTGTTGCTGGGTTACTGCGTGTGCCCAGGGGCTTCATGCCTGCACTCCTGAGCTGCCACACTGTCACTTGCAGGCCGTACAAGCCACCTGCTCCTCCCAGCTGGCGGGGGTGCTGTACCCCAGGTGTTCCCTTCTAACTTATCTCCTCTGAGCAACTCCACCGAGGTGTCACATGCAGCAGGAGAGTGGACGGTGGAAGCCAGGCCTAACGCCCTCACTGCATTCAGGAATGGCAGGCGCGGCTCTGGGCAGCCAGCCCGGGTGCGGCCAGTAATCAGCGCGTGGTCTAAGCACTAGTGAGGCCTCCGTGCCCGAGCAAGGATTCATCACACCCTGCTCACTGCGGCCCAGAGGCGGGGAGCGCTGATCCATGCTAGGAGGGCTGTCATCCGACGATGCAGTCTCAGCTGGCTTCCAGCCACCGGCGCACAGCCCGACAGAATCCCACCCTCTCTGTTTTCCCCAGATCTGTGTATTCCCTCGCTTGTCAGTCGGAAATGAGATGCTTCACACACACGGAGGTTTTAGGCCAATAAGAGCCTGCTCTCGAATGCCCCTGTCTTAAGTGTGATTTGCTGGCAATATTTCTCAAGTGCATCAAACACCTGCGTGTCTTACATTTTAGTTACAGAATGGAACTGACCCCTGTCCCTGCGCAGGGCCTCCCCCAGACACGCCTTGTCAGAACTGTGGAGCAGCACGGCATGAGGGGCTCGGGATCAGGGCTCTAGACCTTGCCCTGTGGGTCCGTGACTCCTCCGGTATCGGTCTGCCCATCTGTCAAATGGGCTCCCAGGACCAATGAGCTACAGGGTCTTGTGCTTCACTCCAAGTTAGAGCCACCCTGGAGAGGCGCGGGCCAGTAGAGACCGCAGCCCCGGGGGGTCCAGCTCATGTTCAAGGGAGAGGACAGCAGCTGAGGGTGCAGGAGGGGAAGCGGGGCTGTCTGGACTCACTGAATTTTTGAGAGTAGGTGGGAGGATGTCTACATGCTGGCGTGCCATGCCACCCTGTGCTGCTCTGACCCTCTGGGCAGCTGTGCAATGGGTGCAGGGCAAGCTCAGGCCCAGCAGCCCTCCCTGATGCCCCCTGCTGACCCCTTCTCCACGCTGACTGCCCTCCTCTGCCACCGTCTAGCTGCGCCCAGGCTGCGGCTGGCAGAGGCAGGGTTCAGGCGTGGTGCTCTGCACCCCAGCAGGGACTCAGCTGCCTGTGGCTGTGGGTGGTGGTCTGCCGGGCTCAGGGTGAAGGACGCTCACCCTAGAGGCTGCTCCCAAGGCCATGACTTTTGGAGGGAGCATGTACCCTCAGGACCAGGAGGCCAGGCTCCCCGAGTGGCACCTGCTGCGGGCACTCAGGGAGGAGGACATGCCTCCTCTGTGCTCACAGTATGACCTGAATCTAACCTTGAGGGGGCAGCAGGTTCAGCAACTGTCTCTAGACCACAAGTGGCCGGACGCCAGGAAAATGCCAAGGACAGGAAACAGACTGGCTGCTGAAACGTCAGGGCGGCTGCAGGTTAGAGGAGGCTGAGGACACAGGGCAGGGGCTGTGATGAGAGCCTGGGTGTGTCCCCGGGTATAAAGGCCATCAGTGGGACAGTCAGGGAAGTCTGAATAAGTCTGAGCATGAGATAGTTGAATGTGCCCGTGCTGACTTGCTGGTAATGCTCTCTGTGGGGGCAAAGCCAGCCGGGACTCAGGACCCCGTGGGGAGGGGGCAGCACGCACCTGCTGGCGGGCACGCACACCTGCCGCACTCGGCTGTAGTACACGTCATTGCTCTCCTCGTTGTCTTTGCTGATGGCAAGTCCAGCGCCTGCTGCACTTCCTCATCACTGACATCTGCTTCCTCGATGCCGCCCGAACGTTTGGAGCTCTTGGCCACGGTCTTGGCCAGGGTCACGGCCAGGGTCACGGCCAGGATGGCCAGCAGGAGCAGTGGGGCACACAGAGGGCTGGCCATGGTCTGCTCAGATGCACAGCGAGGAGCCGGGGCTGCAGAGGAGCTGCCAGTGTGACCCTGAGGCCTCAGCGCCTTCCTGCAGGCTGCAGTGCTTCTACCCTGCCGGGGCCTCCCCACCCACCTGCCCCCTGGCCCGCTCCTCCTCTTCCTCCTCCATCTCCCCTCCTTCCTGCTCCTGCCCCCACTCCTGCCACTCCCCCAGTCCGCCCCTCCTCCCCAGTGCTCCCAAGCTAGTGGCACCCTGGTCTGCAGAGAGGTGACAGTGAAAGCAACATGACCTTCTCACTGTTTCCCCAGAAAAGGGTGAAAGAGAAGTCTTGGCCTCCCGGAGTTCTCCAAGGTCAGGGTTATCTCTGAGCACTTGGTCAAGGTGTGGGAATCCTAAGGGCAACGTGTGATTTCAGAGGCTCCCGGGACACCCAGTCCACACCCTGCTCTGAACTTGTTTGCCAAACATACGGAAAGTAACCTTTGGGAAAAGGTCTCTGGGTTCATCTTTCAAGCCCGTTATTATTCAATAAACACACCTTTTACCAGCTTCTTGTCGGTCCAGACGGTCCAGGATCTGGAGACTGAGCCTGGCTTACTGAGCCACGGACTTGACACTGCAGAGCTGCTGCCCAGTAGAGAGGTGACACGCGCCCAGGAACGGTTTTCAATTCTCTAGTAGACAGAGTCAGAAAGTGAAAAGAACAGGCGAAAGTAATTTGCTAATATTTTTATTTAACCTAAGATATCCAAAATATTATTTCCAATTACAGGAACAATTGCTACTAAGATAATTAACATTCTTCTGGGCGTCTGCACTATGTCTTTGGAATTTCGCGTATATTTTTTACACTTAGAGCATGTGTCAGTTTGGACTGGCCCCGTTTCAAGCACCCCACGGCGACATGTTTCCAGCGGCTGTGGTATTGCTCAGCCCAACCTTAGGGTGGGGGTGGGGGGATGGGGACAATGAGTAATCCTTAAGATCAGAGAGTTATAGATGCTCTGTTGGAAGTGAAATACAAGAGGCAGAGAGACATGGTGCCCCTGGACACTGGCCAGGGAGGGAAGACCTGGAAGGACAAGAGTCCTGCCTGGACCAGGGAAACAGAGCTCCAGGCAGAGGGAACAGCCAGTGCAAAGGCCTCTTCTGGAAGGCGGGCATGTCCTGGAACTGCACAGAACACTGTGGGTGGGGGCTGGGCTGGAAGGGTGCAGGGAGACCTCCCCCAGCAGGCAGTGGGGGGCAGTGAAGGGAGCCCGCAGCCCAGGGATGAGCACACGGGCCGCTCTCGCTTCTCCCCTCTGGGTGCCAGGCTGCCAGCCCTCGTCCTCTGTGCACTGCTTGGGAAACTCACCTGTATTTAAAAAAATCACCTTGTATTAGGTATGATTTATGTACAATAAAAGGCCTCATGTTATGTGTCCAGACTGGGGAATTTTAGTAAATGCCTACACTGGTGTTACCACTCTGCCAAGATCTAGAAACTGTGCGTTGCCCCAGTGTTCGCCTGCCCCTGCAGTCGAGCCTCGTGCCCACCCCGGCCCTGGCAACCCACCCTTGCCGCCCTGTAGACCTGTTTCCTTGCCTGTCCCTGGACTTCCATGAGTGGAATCCTGCAGTGTGAGCGCAGGTGGGTCTGGCCTCCGCTGCTCAGCGTGGCTTTTGAGCTTCTCCCGGTGGTTCCATGAACATGTTCGCTGGTTCTCTCTCCCCAGACTGAGAGGACCTGCTCAGCTGGGCACCCTGTGGGCTAACAAAGCCCCCAGCTCAGGATGGTGCGGTTGGGTTTGAATATGGCCCCAGGAGTGGAGAGGGTGGAAGGGTGTTCTGAGCAGAGAGCTGGCTCCTTTGGTCCCTCAACCCCGCATTGAGGTGACCCTGTGGCAGCGACCACCTGGTGGAGGCAGCAGACGTTGCCGGAAACACTGGGCCCGTGAACAGCAGCCAGAAGGACTCCCCTGGGGGTGGAGGGAGCGATGGCCGGGCAGTGTGAGCCCAGCCCTGCTGTGGTCGTGGGGTCAGAGGATGAGTGGGGCTGGAACAGCGGGAATCCGGCAGGCAGGAGCCACAGTTACTGATGACTGTTCACGTTCAGCATTAGGAGAGGGGACCCTGTGGTCCAAGGCCTGGGGACCATCTAACTCACTGTGAGTCGGGAGCCCCACTGGATACACCAGGAGTCCAGGGATGGCGTTTGCTGCTCCCTGAGGGAGAGGAGGCCTTCACACAGGCTGCACCCGGTGCCTTCCTAGTTAGCAGACAGATCGAGATCCACAGAGCACGGAAAGAGAGGGTGGCCCCCGGCCGGACGCTTCTCAGCAGACTGGTCACCTCCTAAGAGTGGGGTTCTCCACTGTGGCCCCACCTTCCCTGGGCTCTTGGCGTTTTAGTCTTAGGAAGGAATGTTGTGCAGATGACAAGTTGAAATGCTAGGAGTCCTCCTGTGTTTTGTCATTAAGAAGGAAGGTTCAGGTCACCCAAATAGCTGGAGCACAGGGTGTGTGTGAGTGTGCTGGGAGGGGTGGCTGGCATGCTAACACATGCTTCTGTGTGTGACGAATCTGCCTGTCATCATGATTTGTTAGGATGCTGGCACATGCTGCAGGAAGGATCATCTCTCTGGATATAGCAACATCTCTAATCCCTGTGGAATAAATACCAGTGTAGGACACTCCCAGGAGCTACCAGAGCCACATCCACTGTGGTATGATCAGAAGTGTAAGGTTAGGATAGGCTGGACAGCTGCTCCTGCTGCTTGGGTGGCTTTGGGCAAGTGTTTTGTTTCTCTGCATGGAACACATCTGGAGAGGTGGCTGCTTGCTAAACAGCAGTGTCTGGGGTCACAACCAGCAGAGATGAGCGGGCTTCAGCAGTGATGTTCATGCATGGTTACAAATGACGGAGCAGCCTGTTCCCTGAGTCCTGTAGCCTGCAGCTTCAAGGACAAGATGGCAGGGACCCAGAGAGCAACAGTGAACCCAGAACAGAGTCTGGGGCCTCTAACACCCATGCACCCTGGAGGACCCAGCTTCCCCGGAGGGGAGTGTGTTTCTCTTCTGGTGGGTAAAGACAGAGAAAACCATGTTCTCTGGGCTGTGTGTGTGACTATTGGTCTCGTGATCTAAAATAGTAGTGAGAAATTAGGTGAGGGAGTGACAGAAGTTCTCTAAAATAAACAAGCAGTAATAAGTGAATACTAAACAATACCGTAATAAATACATGACCAAGCACATAAAACATCACCTGAAGTTGAAAATGGCCAGATCATGTTAAGATTCTGAGCATTCTGGTTTTGAGCAATTAATACTTGTGGTGTCCTATAGTAGTAACTTAGACTGAGCAAGTCTTGGGTCTTGGTGGCATCTGAAAAGGGAAAAGTGCCTCCTTTTATGGAATGCCTGGAGTTCCCTGGGGAACTCTGCAGTCCCTTACACACGCCCTCCCACCTTCTCCACTTCTCCCCGCTCCCTACCCCCCACCATGGGAACACGGGGGTGATTCTAGACCATGTGCCAATGTTGGTAAAGCATTTGGGCTCTGGTAGGGGTTGGGGCCATATCATCATGGCTTCGCTGTGATCCTTGCAATGAAACCTGTTGGCAGCCCATGTAGGAAGGGTCAAGAGAATGCAGCACCCAGTATCTGAGATCTGATTGTTCTCCACTTCATGGGGGGAATGAGAACCCTTTTGGAAGTTTCCGCTCAGGGTCCACCATGAAAACAGCCCTCATTGGTCTGTATTGCAAGTTACCATTTATTTTCTCAAACAGTACATTTAGCAGAGCAGGGCCACTGACAAAACAAGCACAGCCTAGTGGAAGGGACAGGGAGAGGCCTTCCAGGGACATGGCCGGCTGCCTGTCTCCCTGGGCCTCAGCTGCAGGAGCCCTGGCCACGAGGAAACAGGTGGCTCTGACTGGGGTTGAGCAACGCCCTTGGCATCTCTGGGTGGTCAGACTTTCCTTTCCAAGTGCATGTTGTGGTCACTGCTGTGGCTTCCCTTTCAGTATTTGTGCAACCTTAGATTTCAGTTCCTTTAGCAAAGTGCAGGGACTGGGAGAGTGATTCCTGCTCCTGCCTGGGACCACACTAAACTGATTCACTGAATACAGGAGCTGGAGCCCAAGGCCATCGGGACACCCCTGCCCTCTCATGTGGCCCTGCCTCGCCCCCCTTCCAGGCCCAGAGAAGCAGGATCCAGTGGCAAATCCTGTCCTTGACTGAACCTTAGTCAGACTCCTCTGAGCCCTTTACTGCACCAGGCCACAGCCTTGGCCCCTGTCCTGTCCTTGCCAGGGCTGCTGAGTTGCCCAGTTTTAGGAGAAAATCCTGCTAAGTCAGTGTAGCCGGACTCTGCCCACCCTTGATAGTACATCACGCTCTTTGTCTCGTCAAGTTCCTCATTCTCCACCTTTGATGCCTGTGTCCCTATCCTGCCTTTAGCAAGAATCCTGTCAGGTCAGTTTAGCCAGCACCCCTTATGCTTGATGTCTGCTTAGTAATTTTCCATCCACCAAGCCCACCCTGTTCCTTGACTATAAATTCCTTCTTGTCCCTGTTGGATTTGGAGTTGAGCTCAGACTCTCTCCTCTTACAATTGTGTTGGCCCCTATTGCGATGGTCTTGAATCAAGTCTTCCTTACTGTTTTAACAAGTGTCCAAATATTTCTTTAATAGGAGTCATCCAGGCCAGTACTCTGCCCTACCCCAAGTTTTGCCTGGAACATGGTGACAATCCTATTACCAAGTAGGAATCAAGGGGCCTGGGAGAATTGGGGGGTGGGGAGTTGCATTTTCCCCTGACAGTTTATTATGAAAAATTTCAAACCTACAGCAAAGTTAGAGCAATTTTATAGCAAACTCCTATCTACCCACCACCTGGATTCTATCATTAATACTGCACTTACTTTCTTACCTGTCTACTCATCTGTCCCTTTCTATCTCTCCTCAATCCATCTTTTCTGATGCATTTTAAAGTAGGTTGCAGACATCAGTATAGCCAACCCTAGATGCTTAAGCACGCCTGTGGGGTAACTAGTGCTCAATACTTATTTACAGCTTTTTCATTTGTTGTCAGATCCACCCATAGTGAAATGCACAAATCAAACATGTACATTCACTGAGTTTTAACCAAGGCCCACCCCTGTGTAACCCACACCCCATCAGACACAGAGCATGACCAACACCCCAGAAAGAGCCCTGTTCCCCTTTTCCAGTCAATTTGGAGCCTTCCCCCCGAGGCAGCCACTGCACTATAGTCACTATAGATGAGTCGTGTCCATTCTAGAAGTGCGCGTGGAATTCTACGGTACGTAGACTTTTATGTTTGGCTTTTTCACTCAGCGTGATGTTTCTGAAATTTATCCATGTTAAGTTGTATATTTATGAGTCTTTGATTGCCACACGCGAGTCTCCTTGCAGAGACTCTGGGATGTCTCAGGCCGGATTTCTGACAGCACTTGCCATACGAGGAGGGCAGCTCCTGATGACTCGGAATTTTTGCTGCTGTTGCTGCTTCTACCTTCTTTTTAACATGAATAAACTTCCCTCCCCTCTCTCCCCCTGCCCTGCCTGTTCCCCCTTTTTCATCTCTCTCTCCCTCTCCTGAAGTTAGTATTACTTTTTGCTCCAAGCAAAATCTAGAGGGGCAAAAATGGTGCCACCATCAATGGAGCAAAACCTGATTTTATGAGACAGAGAATAGATTTTTCCAATTCTTCCCTTGTTTGAAAATAAAAGTTCTTGCTTTTTAAAACTCAAATTAGTACATGTTCATTATAAAAACAAATAAGACAATAAAAAATGTATCAAGAAGATAAATTATGCACATGCACGTGAACTTGTGTGTGTTTATCTGCACATGCCTTCACATGTACACGTGTGTGTTTTTTACCATACTGAGGTCATGTGATGATTACAATTTCATGTTGTGTTTTTTGGTCATGACTGTCATTATGTCATGAACAAAATCATGTTAGTCTCTGAAAGCTCTGTTTCGTTTCCTATTCTGGGTATTCCATAGTTTAATTTTTTCTCTAATGCTAGACTTTAAGGCTGTTATTAATTTTTTGTTTTTTGGGTTTTTTTTCCTGGAATGAATAATACTGCGGCAAAACACACTATTGTAGAATAGAATCTTGGTGCATATTTTAGACTGTTTTTTTTTTCCTAGAATTGAAATTTTTGGGTCAGAGACTACAAAGATTTTCTTTTTTAAGTGTCTTGATAACAGGTTGCCAAATAGTTCGTCAGAGCACATACCTGACTCAACCAGGTCCAACCAGCCAAGAGAAAGTCTTCATGGTCAAAAGCAGCGTTTTGTACTTTATGTGTGAATATTCGTGAGCGCGATTGTCTTGCTGGGCCTGAGACCCTGGGGGTTGCCACCTA
The DNA here is from genome assembly GCF_020740605.2 of Lemur catta. Taxonomy (NCBI): domain Eukaryota; kingdom Metazoa; phylum Chordata; class Mammalia; order Primates; family Lemuridae; genus Lemur; species Lemur catta. Next base: position 3,888,220 of record NC_059149.1, on the reverse strand, counting down.
GTGCGTTGAATCATCCTATTAGTCCTTTATACTTGAATCCCATCCTGGTAGACCTATCTAGTACTTACTGATTCTTCACAAACAGCCTTCTGATTCCAAGTCTGTGCTATTGATTATTTCATGTATCGGCTTAATAAATATTCATCAAACACATATGTGTAAGGTTTTTTGGATTGGCCGGCGCCAGAGAAAGAAAGATGAGCAGAGTTGAAAGGGATAAGTAAAGAGGCTTTATTGGGGCGCTCCTGGGTGAGGGTAACGAGTCCCAAGAGAGGGACCTGGGTGAGATTTTGGGGTCCCGCGAAAGAGAGAGAGACCCAAAAAGTCACATCACCCGGAAATCTGAGTGGGGTTATATATGTCTTTAGGGATGGGGGTAGGGGTTTCTTTGTCAGGAAGATTTATGGTGGGGGAGAGCAAGGAATTTTCTGTTGCAGTTTTAGGGCGGGTATTGAGAAATAGGAGGGGCTGGTGGTATGTGTGGACTCTAGGAACCGAGACTCTTATCAGGGTAACCATCCAGGTGTGGTCGTCCTTTAACTTAGCTGGGCCTTGCAGGCACTGTCCTTGGCAGGTCTCGTGGGCTTCTTCTTCCATTAGGGAGGGGAGGGGTGCCCACCACCAGCCTTACAATATGATGTGAGATTCTGACTTTAAAGAGACCTAAAGACCTTGCAGTGGCCCACAAAGCCCTGCAAGATCTGCCTGCTATCCTCTGACCTCCTCTCCCACTGTTCTCCTTGCCGCTCCTGGAAGATGCTAAGCACACTCCTGCCTCAGGGCCTTTGCACCAGCCGATTCCCCACTCCTGCAGATCTGTGCTCTCTCCCTCACCTCCTTCAAATCTTTGCAGAAAGCTCTGCCTCTCAGTGAGCCCTTCCCTGACCTCACTATTTAAAGTGCTAATAGATGCCCCTTTCGCACTCTCCCATCCTCCATTCTTATTCTACCTTCTGATTTTCTATATGTATATTTTTCTTATTTTCTGTCTCTACCCACCAAAATATAAGCTTGATATTTTTGTCTGTTCTGTTCACCACTATTCCCAGTGCTTGGTCTATAACAAATACCAGTATTTTCTGAATGGATGAATGAACTGTGTTAGTGCTCTTAAGCTTAAGGTCATTTTGTTTGTTTTTGAGGAAACGATGTCAACATTTCCTCCCATTATGGCTGGGGTCTCATGGAATTAGAGTTAATTTCCTTCATTAAAAGAGGGAAGGGGGAATCCCCAAGGGAAATTTGCAAAAAAAGAAGTAAAATGGAAAACAACAATACATTTTAGCATCTGCTTTTAATATCTCAGAAATTATAGGAAATGAAACCTACAGAGACTGAGTTTATAGGACTGAGGGGCCCAGTCACTGGGGTAAGTCACAGTCTGAAGGCGCTTGTTTGGAAACAGTTGGCAATTAAAGTGCCAGCAATTAAGAGAGGTAACTCCACTCTTCTCTAGTTCTCACGCTGCCTCTGCAGAAGCATGTTTTCTGGACCTGAGGAACTTCACTAGAATAAGGCTGCTTCTCCTCAAGCTACTCTTATTCAGCCCAGAGTTGAAGGTTGAAGGCTGCAGGCAAATGACCCTCAGGAGAGAAGGTGACAGGAATAGGGAAATGGAGTTCCAGTGGAAGTGGAAGTAGCACTGGACATTTCCAAGGTCAGGCAGGCAATTATTGATTTATGTCTAATTTATCCAAAAAGGGCTTTTTTTTTTTTTTTTTTTTTTTGCAAAAAAGAATGTGTGTTAGCCTGAGTCCCCTCCCAGATCCTGAGTCTTTGCCTGTGGAGGTCATAAGTGAGGCCCAAGCATCCTTGGGCACAACGGTGTGACATCTGCGTGCTTACAGCTGGGCAGCTGTGCCCGTGGGCCTGAGTATAAAACGCTCATGGCAGTGCCCAGGGTGGAAGAGGAATAAACACAGAAAGGCCATTTTGACTCTTAGGAGCAGAACTGAGTTTCCCTGCAGAGGAAGAAACTGTGACTGTGGACAGTAGCTTCAAAAAGGTGGGTATCTGTGGGTCCTGTTTCAGTCTTCTACATGTGGCTATCCAGTTTTCCCAGCACCATTTACTGAATAGGGATTCTTGTCCCCAGAGTATGTTTTTGTCTATTTTGTCAAAGATTAGATGGCTATATGAGGATGGTTTTATATTTGGGTTTTCTGTTCTGTTCCACTGGTCTGTGTCCCTGCCCTTGTGCCAATACCAGGCAGTTTTAAGAACCACAGCCTTGTAGTATAGTTTGAAGTCTGGCAAATTAATACCTCCCATTTTGTTTTTATTGCTTAAAATTGCTTTTGTTATATATATTTCACCTCTCACAAAAATCAAATCATGGTGGATAACAGATTTAAACCTTAAATGGGAAACGATTAGAATTCTAGAAGAAAATGTAGGAAAGACTCTTACAGACATTGGTCTAGGCAAAGAATTTAAGAAGAAAACCCCTAAGGCAATCACAGCAACAACAAAAATAAACAAATGGGACCTGATTAAATTAAAAAGCTTCTGCACAGCCAAACAACAGTCATGAAAATAAACAGACAGCCTACAGAATGGGAAAAAATTTTCGCACGCTACACATCAGATAAAAGAGTGATAACAAGAATCTATTTAGAACTCAGGAAAATCAGCAAGAAAAAATCAAACAACCCTATCAAAAAGTGGGCAAATGACATGAATAGAAATTTTTCAAAAGAAGATACAAGAATGGCTAACAAACATATGAAAAAATGCTCAACATCCCTAATCATCAGGGAAATGCAAATCAAAACCACAATGAGATACCACTTAACTCCGGTGAGAATGGCCTTTATCAAAAAATCCCAAAACAACACATGTTGACGTGGATGCGGAAAGACAGGAACACTCATACACTGCTCGTGGGAATGCAAACTAGTGCAACCCCTGTGGAAAGCATTATGGAGATACCTTAAACAGATTCAAGTAGACCTACCATTCGATCCAGCAATCCCATTATTGGGCATCTACCCAGAAGAACAAAAGTCATTCTATAACAAAGACACCTGTACCCGAATGTTTATAGCAGCACAATTCACAATCGCAAAGATGTGGAAACAACCCAAGTGCCCATCAATCCATGAATGGATTAGTAAATTGTGGTATATGTATACAATGGAGTATTACTCAGCTATAAGAAATAACAATGATACGACATCTCTTTGGTTCTCCTGGAGAGAGTTGGAACCCATTATATTAAGTGAAGTATCCCAACAATGGAAAAAAAAGCATCACAAGTACTCACCAGAAAATTGGTTTCCCTGATCATCACCTAAATGCACATGAGGGAAGGGTACTAATTGGATATCAGACTGAGAAGGGGGGTGGAGGGAGGGGATGGATGTATGCCTGCATGATGAGTGCGTTGTGCACCATCTGGGGAATGGTCATGCTTGAAGGTGCAACTCGGGGAGGTGGGGGTGGGGGGAGGGGATGGAGGTATGACTACATGGTGAGTGCCAGGCGCACTGTCTGGAGAACGGACACGCCTGAGGCTCTGACTCAGGGGGATGGGTGGGACACGGACAATGTATATAACCTGAGCTTTTGTACCCCCACGAAGAGCTGAAATAAAGAAAATTAAAAAAAGGCTGGTATCCTGAAGGGGAGGAAAGGAATGTTGAGATGAGTGTGACAGGCCCCCTGGGGAAACTCAAAACAAAGAATGGAAGTGAGCGCACAGTCCCTCAGTCTCCCCTGTCTGCACTGTCCGGCGGGGCGGTTTCTGGGAGGGCTATTTTCCTCATCAGGTTGCCCCTTCACTTTTCAAGGCTTGCCAGGTGCCCAGAACTTCCCCTGAAGGAACTCAGCAGTTTTCTTTATTTCCGTGCTGGAGGGGCCCCTGCTGGGTATAACTTGGAGACATTGTACACACTCTGTTCTCCGGTTGGTTTTCCCCAGTGGTTTCAGCATCCATTGCTGACCCTTCAGAGCCTGTTGCTGCAATGCGGTTGCCTTCCAGGCTTTTACACGCAGGTTATAAACGCAGCTTGCCTGCAGGTGAGCATGGAGCCCCAAAACGCTGGACTTCAAGGGAAGTGGTGGTATGTCCACATCAGCCAAAATGTTTTGTGCACTTCCTTTCCTCTGTGCAATGTGTGAGGCTCTTTGGGCAAGTTTTGTTAGGAAATCCCTTTTGGAAACCTGAGGTTCTCTGGAAAATGGCACCTTTTTGTTCGAAACATCAAATTCTATAGGCCTTAAATATGCCGGCTGAAAGTGGGGCAAGACAGTAGTTTCAATTCAGAGGCTTGGAAACTGTCTTTCAGTGGAGCTGGGGCTTGCCTGTGCCCGGGCAGGGGAGTCTGGAAGAAGCCCCCAAAGGAGAGGCCAGGATGGCTGACTCTGGGACAGCCCAAGGTGCCCACACACCTCCAAGGCCCAGGCTCTCCTCCCGCCCTCTCCCTGCCTCCCTCCTGGCATCCTGGCATTGTCTGCCATCCCGACCTCCCCACCCTACAGAGGTGGGAAGAACGGCCACCCTAACTCCAGTCTGTGGCCTGGGGACCCTTTCCTCCTCCCCTCTGGTGTTGGGACAGGGAAGGAGGCACAGAGCTGTCTGGGGCTGCCCACCCCCGTGTGTCGTGGTCAGGCCAGTGGTTCTCACCCCGATCACAGCGCAGAGCTCTGTGGGGAGCTATTCAAGTTCGGCCACCACCCCCAGGGTTTCCGGTTTAACTGCTGGGTGGTGGGGCCCAGATGTCCTTAGTTTTCAACCTCCGAAGGTGATTCTAGAGTCAGGCAGTGAGCAGAGAAGGCCATGGGTTAAAAGTCAAAGCACATGCTCCGTGAGCCAGGGGACTGATCCTCCCTGTGTCTAAAAACCACACCCTGGACTTAGCAATCAAGGGTGGGGGAAATTTCTGGCATAATTTGTTTCAGTTTCATGCCATAGCAGACACGGAGGTTTTGTTTGGGTTCCCACCAGGCCCTCAGGTTGAGTTGAGGAGATGCCCAGGGAGCAGGGGGAATTCAGGTGCTCACTGGAGCAGCTGTGAAGCTGGGGCTACGGGACAGTGCCAGGACCCACGCGCCACATAGAGCTGGCCTTGGGTCTCCAGAGCAGGACAATCCTAAGATACTAACAATGCACACCCCCGCCTCTTATCACATGTTTTTATTTTCACAAGAAAAACACCACTCGCTGAGCCTTAGCTGCAGATCCTGTGAAAATCCCAGAAGGCATGACTCACAGGTCGAGGCTCCTATCACATGCGTTTCAGAAGGTGACGCTTCTCCAGGCCGGCAGCGGGGAGCGGGGCCAGCAGGCTGCAGGGCTGCCCGCGAGGCGATCACAGTGTTAGTCGGTTACCTGTCTCCGCTGAGAAGCCCCACGCTCAGCTAGTATTGTTTATATTTCATGAGTCGGAAGTCCTCGTCCCACCACAGTGCCCTCGGCTAGGTGAGGCTTCACAGCTCTGCGGAGACGTAGGGCAGAGGGATCTCCGGAAAACAGGATCATCCTATAAATGTGTAGATTTCTTCTTAAAATAGCCATCACGGTGTTCAGGACATTTAATTCCACATCACCCTGAGGCTGTGAGAACAGGTGGGAAGGGGTCCTGATGCAGGCAAGGGAGGTGGGCAGGGCTGGGAATGAGGGCAGAGGGCAGGAATAGGGGGGAAGAAACAAATGCTTTCAAGGTAGCCTGCTAGTCATCCAGTGCTGCACCAGGCCCTTTTACACGCGCTTCCTCCTTTAACCTTCAGACAACACTGGGAGACATCACCCCCGTTTTATAGATGCGGGAACAGAGAGTTGGAGACGGGCTCATCCCTCGCTCTCAGGCGGAAAGGGGCTGCGGGCTGAGTCTGCTCCTTCTCTGCAGAAGTGGGGGGTGGTGCGTGCGGAGACGAGGGTGTAGAAAGCTGAGGATGAGGCAGGTGAGGGAACCCAGGAAGGAGAGACCGGTGTGAAGCCCGGAAGCCCACAAGCACCAAGTCAGAGCAGGAGGGGAGCTCTAGTGTTCCTTTGTCAACCACGGTGTAGCTGCCAGGCTAGTAATCCGGCTCATCGGTGTTGGTAAGCACCCAGACACTCCTACGATCATTCGCTGTAACCTTCGGCTTACACTCGCTTCTCAGTGACATAAAGAAACTCGAGTCCCAAAGATCTACAAAAGAGCTTAATAAATACGACACACACTCAAAGGTTTGGGTGTTGACACTTTAAGGAGAAAAAAAAATAGTGCACAGAATAATTTTTTTAATGATATGATCAGTGGTAGGAATGGAAATCTTGTCCTGAAAGAGTTTATTAAAACAAAACAAGTAAGTGATGTTAGCAAATGCTCTCCCCGACTCACTGTTTTATTTCTCAATTGTACTTCAACAAAGCTGAAAAAGATTTAAATAAAAAATAAAAAGGATTTAAAAAGCAACAAAACAAAAAAACACACCATGTAAGTGCTCCTTTTTTAAAAAAAAAATTCAATTTACAGACTTTCTTAAAAATTTTGTGAGAATCTTTAAGCCAAAGTGACAGAAGGAATTGTGTCAGGTTTGGCCAGGTCTGCCTGACTCTTGCTGCACCATCCTAGCTCCACTAGTGATTTTCTGTTTCCCACGAAGTCTAACCCTACACTGTTCTGTGTTTGAATTGCCACTTGGTGCCTTCAGTGCCTTTTAGGGATTTATAAATTGTCCTTATTCTTTGCATTGGCAAAATTCAGAGTTCATCTAAATATAACTTTCCAGAGGCTTTGTTTCCTTGCAATATAGTTTGCAAATAGTTGGCTTCCTGTTTTCTCATAAGGCCTGGGGAAGGTTTTTATTTATTTTCTTGACCCTATACTCTTAATCCAAGCATCCTATCCTATGCATCTCTGTTACACAGCACTCAAGGAACTGGTTTTATTCTGCTACATTTCGGTAAGAATCTCTAGCATGTTGGGTCCAAGCTGTAGAGAGCCCACCATGATGTGGTCCCATGACTCTTCCAGGTAACTATGAAACATTCCACTTGTAGCATTTCTGATTACTGCAGTCATGCTTATAGCATGTAGGCCACATTGATAGTATACTCCCATGTCCTGAGATGCTCTATGTAACAACATCACCCAAGCAAGTTTAGGTGTTAGATTTCATCAGTTAGCTTGGCATAAAGACAAAATATATTTAAAGTCAACTGCCTAGAAAATACATCAAATTGTTCTTAAGCAAAGAAGACAAAGAGGAACTATATTCACTGAGAGTTTACTGCATGGCAGGTACTAGTTGCCTTAAGGAATATTTTGGACCAGGTCAAGTTTCGAGCACAGTGTGAGGTCCTCTATATGTCTGTATAGCACAACTTCCTGTTATAGAATATTCCAGGAGTTTCTTGACCATTATAGAATGTTCTGAAACACCAGAACAGATGCCCAGACACACAGCTTGTTTTGCATGGCCCTAGGCTGTCTGCAAAAGAGAACTCAAATTGGGTTCAGCTATTATGTCCAGGCATCCACAAACCCGTCTAGGGGAGTGGGATCCCCTGAAAGAGGCTGGCCCGAAGGGACCTCAGAGCCAATCAGAAAAGGTCTGGAAGAACAGGCCTGAGCTGATAGGTCCCCGAATGTCGGAGGGAGCAGTGGATCATGGTAGCAGGAGACTGCTCTGGAACGTCCCTGATATTGGTCATTTCCCCCTGAGTACCAATGTGCTATGGAAGGAAAAGGCTGGGATGTAAGAGATCTGTTTGTAGGGGCCTAACTATTCTTTTGAAAGAAATATCTCTGAATCTAGAGGAGTTTTCCTACTGGCCAGAGAGGGAGAAAAGCAAGGGATCAGCAGTCTAGAGGTGAGACAGGACATGAGAACAAAGGGACTGTGGGCAAACCTCACCCACAGGACCTCCCAGACAGAGTAAATTAACAGGAGGGGCTTCTATCAAAAGACTGAATTTTGTGCTAGTCAAGCAGGTGTGGGCTCAAAGCCTGTAGATTTAGGATATATTAATAATTATATATATGATATCTATATGTCCTGGCAGGGAAAGCCCAAGGCTATATGTGTTATGTACGTTTAACCCTCACAATCAATTTTGCAGAAAAAAAACAGAGGCCAGGTAAGGCCATTTACCTAAGTGTGCAGAGATAATAAGAGGCAGAGCCAAGAATCAAAACCAGAGCTGTCTGACTGCAAAAGCTAGGATCTTTCTTCCCACACCTTAAAGCTTTTCAAGATATGAAAAATTCAGTGGAGAATAACCAATAAACATTTATAGAGTTCCAAATAATAATGATAAAAAGCAACATAAACTGAGCAATTACTACATGCTGTGTGATATGCCTGGGCAATAGTGTGATTTACTGAGAAATTGATCAGTATCTAGATTTTTTTTTTCCTACTGTGTTTTCATCAGTGAAAGAATAATGTCAAGGCTCTATGCCCTTGAGGTCTATATTTCTCTTATGCCCAGAGCGAGAGTTAATAGTACTCATCTCAAAGCCCTCAGCCAATGAAAGAGTTAAACTGGACTGTCCCAAAGGGGATGAAAATGAGGCTTTGGGAGAGTGGCCCAACGCTGAAGTTGTTTCCACCAATGGAAATGTCAAGAGGATTGTGAATTTCTCCTAGTGCTTGGACTCAGCACTCTGGAGGTAACAAGTCCTTGTATGGAAACGGATGTTTGAATACAAATGAGAATTGGCCATTGATGTTGTGTCTTGAGCACATTGTGTAAGATCTTTGTGCAGTCAGCAGAGAGGAACATTTTGAAGGGGTATCATGTCAGCCCACCCAAGGAGGCTGTCTCTGGTGTATAACAAACAAACAGTGCTCAACTACCATTGTGCATTTGGAAGACTGAGCTGTCACCCATGCCTGTGACAGTGGTGTGCAAAGTGGCTCTGTATATAGCAACCAAATGGAGCCAAGGGGGAAGTGGCCATCCCTGCAGACCAAGAACCATGCCCTCCCCCATTCTCCTAGGAATATGTAAGCCCCAGGGATTTCATAAGCTCCAATGAAGACAACCACAGTTAGTAACTGGTATTGGACTTATCATTGAGTCTGATAAGTTGTGATTTGGAAATGGCTTTATTTAGAAAGTAAAGAAATGTAACATTTCTTGCATCTTGAGTGACAAAGAGCTATTCATACCTTTACACAGAGAGTAGCTCGTTTTCTATTCACATAGCATATTACTAAAGGTCTATTATCATTCTCTTTTTACAGATAAAGAAATTAAACCTTAAAGTTCAGCAACTTGCCCACACAACTGATAAGGCTTTCATAGTACAAAGAATTGTGGCCTCTCAAACTTGCCAACTTTATGGAAAGTACTGCAGTGCAGTTCATCCCCGTGCCTTGAAAACTAATTCAAGGAGTCTGTCACCACAAACTACATAAACAAATTGTTACCCAGCATAAATAGGATATATAGCAGAATTCATTCTTTAAAAAATGTTTATTGATATTCAGTGATATGTAGGACATAATAGGGTTGTTCAGAAATAGGCATGTCTTAGAATTTAGTTGTATAGATAAAACATATATGAATAAAGGTACCTTACACTTAATTTCAAGAGAGGGTTACAGATAATAAATGCTATGGGAATTTGGGTGGGACCTAGTAGATAGTACAACAAAAACATCACTAGATAATCAGTAAGACGACATCAGTTCTAATTCTGACATCAGCTGTGCTATTTCCAGCTCCTTAAATGTCAAGATTTTAATTTTTTGTGTGCCTCAGATTCATCAGTTGGAACCTGTTGATAGTAAGATGTTCCCTTCTTTCCTCACAGGATATTTCGCATTATATGTGCAAAAATGTTTACAAAACTTAATAAGCTATGTAAACAAATGAAAGACTTCATTGTTTCTCATATTGCTTTAGTGTTATGTCTTCATGAGTCATGATAGCTATGATGGTCAATTTTATACACCAGCTAGAATAGTAGAATAGACTAATGTGGATGGGTCTTACCCAGTCACTTGAAGCCTTAAGGGAAAAGACTGAAGTTCTCCCTCAGAGAAGGAATTCTATCTCCAGACTGTGTCAGACTCAAGACAGTGAAATAAAATCCTGCCAGAATTTTCAGCCTACTCACCAGCCCTCCAAATTTAAGACTCTCCAGCCCCCGTAATCATGTGATCCCAAATCCTTAACATCTGTCTCCCGTTCTCTCTCTCTCTAGCTCACTTGCTCTTGCTCTCGATCTTTCTCTCTCCAACCAATAGGATGTATATACACACACAAACATATATGTGTATGTACATGTATGTATATGTGTATATGCACATACATATATGTATTCATATATACATCCTATTGTATATTGCTTCTATTTCTCGGGAGAACCCTGACTAATACAAAGGCTGAACTAACAGCTTACTTTGACAAGAGAAATGTGGAAAACAATGAAAAGAACTTCAGAAAGTACTATTTTACTTTCCATATATTTTCTGTTGGTCAAGTTTTGAATATTTATGAAGTAGCCAATAATAGAGCATATGTTTTATAATAATAACTTCCATTATTTCAATGAAATATGCACATTATATGCCAAAGGAGGAAATATGATGACACAAGACTACTCACTGTTGTTTGGGGCAGCTGATTTGCCTGCTGTGGTCTGTGTGTGTGTCATTGCTCAAGGTATTCTTTGCATTGGAATATCTTCCACCCCTTATCCAGATGGGCTATCGCCCATTCTCTGAGGCACAATTAAACGACCCTTCCAAGCTGAAATGCTCAATTCTTCTAACTGAAAGTGGTCACTACCTTTTCTGAACTCTATTCCTCTTATACTATCCATCACTTCATGTACTGAATTATAGCTATTTATGTGTTTGTGCTGTTTCCACCTCTAGAAATAATCTTCTTGAAGGTAGCATTTACTGATAAATCATAGTTTTTATCAGAGCCCACTATAGCTTCTTGCTGAAGATGTTTTGATAAATATGTGCTAGATAAATAAAACTTCACAGGCCATTTCAGTCTCTGGAGTTTAAGCCCTTCTCTTTAATTTGTGCTACAAAAAGTCCTATAAGTAATTTGTATCAGAGTAACTGTAATCTTTTATGTATGGCAGTGGTCTGGTTGTGAATATTTATTAGGTAGTGAAAGGATGAAAAGCAGTAGCATGAGGCTTTAGCTATCTAAAGAATGAGCTTGAAAATTGGCCTAAAATGCATTTGCAATGAAGGAATTGTATGAACAAAGGTAGTAAAATAGCACAGGCTTTGAAGTGTTCACTGGTGACTGCACAGTAAGCAAGGTACTTCCCTGTTCTCACACCAAATGTTCTTGACATTTGTCAGTGATATAAACTGACTGCTAAATATGTAACAAAAGCAAAGTACAAGTATCTGTGTACCCATCAAATATTTTACTTTCAAAAATATTTATGTGCCTTCCATGAACAGTGTGTACTTTTCATCTAAATTCAGAACATTTTAGTAACTTCACAATATGTGAATGGACACAGTGGCACAAAGAGAACGATTTTTCAGGGGTTAAAAGTAGAGCTGAGATCTATTTTAGATATCAGAATTTTAAAATTCCAATTTAGCATGTTTGACAACCAATATTCTGTGTACATCTGGGAAAAATCAATCAAAATGGTATGGTTAGAGAACAGAGATTGGTTCCTGAGTTCTATTCAACTAGCTTCCTATTTTAATGCATCTAAAAGTCCCTAAGACCAGAATTACTCTAGAAGACAAGAATAGTAACCCACAATGCATTCAGTTCACTAAGCCCATATTTACGGGCTGATAACATGTACTATGTTGAGTGCTGGGGAGCAAAGCTCCTGTCCTCAAGAAGACCAATGTGTATTGGGAGGGGGTGGACACACATACCAAGTCAACTGGTTAAGTCTTGATTGTTGCTTAATGCTACTTTTGGTTTTTCCTGCTGTTGACTCACCATGGTAAAATAAATTATGGCTTTTCCTGTCTTGCACCTGAAAAGGTGAAGTTTGCTCTCTCTTTAAATTGCAATTGCCCCTCCCCCACTCAACAAACATGAACAGAGGACGTTAAACTGTTCAGGCCCATTGAGGAAAATTGTACTTCCCCATCTCAGAAGGGGAGTGCATAGACGTCATTGTTTGAAATTGAAGAGACGAGTGGCTGGGCCCTAGAGATGATTTGCTAAGGTGGGTAGGGACTTGGGTATTATTCCCACTCAGAATCCCAATAGGTGGCAGAACTTTTGATAAGAAATCCATGTAGGTAGCTGGAGACTTAATATTGCTGTGGCCTTGCGAGTCTTGGAGAAGAGTTGTAGGGCTGAGCTGAGCATGGAGGAAGGGTACTCCACAGGCAACAGAGCAGCCTACCTTCATGCAAGCCACATGGGCTTGAGCAATGGGCCTGACAATTAGGCAACTAGAACGAACTCAAGTCAAGAATCCTCTCCTCCACATGATATAGGATGAGCTATGTAATGCCCCTGGGAATCTTGAGTAATGCTAAGGAAGGGCCTTTTAGTAATTAGTATTAGGCATGTTGACAAGAGAGTTCAAAGTGAAATACATTTTGATTTTTTAAAATAAAGTAATATGGCTTTTGCTTCATGCAAGTCTTATAGACAAAAGTCATATCTCTTACAGTTAAAATAGATATAGATATAGATATAAATGTGCTAAGTATCAAAATAGAGAACATAGTGTGTGCTAGAATGGCTCATAGGAGAAAATAACTACCACATCTCCTACATTTTAAAGCATGTTTGATCACTTTAGTGTTTCTCCATTGGAACATATCTTAAAACTGATGCATATTTTTAATATTCTATTTGTTTTCCTTTGATTTACAAAAAATAAGCTGATATTTTAGAATTAAGGAAGTATCATAATTCCCTGTATGGAAATAAGAGGGAAAGAAAGATATCATAGAGGAACTGATTTTTTAGTTGACTCGAAAGATGAGTAGTGAACAAAGTCGAGTAAGGACAGCATGTGTGGAAGCAGAAATATGTGGAAAAATCACAGTGAGTACAAGAAAACTGGAGCATCATTGGCAAGCAAACGATTTGGCACCTCTTTGAACCAAAAGCACTTGTTGAGTACTTATTTAGAGGGTACGAAAAATTATATTAATAAAAAATTTTATGTAGAAATAAATTGCTTTACTGATTGATTTCTAGTAGTTAAAGCGTAGTCAATGTTTTGAAAAAATGTGACCACTTAGTTAGAAGCACATTCAGAGATTAAACTTTTAAATAAAAAGATGAATCCTGTTTCCATTAAAAAGTGTTATGGCCTACATTTTGAACCTTGGGATTCTGGCTATTTATAACTGCTTATGTGTAAGAAAGCTCAGAAAAGGTAGGGTAACTCTAGCAAGGAGAGTTTTGGGTTTGGGGGATTTTTTTGAGACAGGGTCTCAATCTGTGGCCTGGCTTAGAGTACAGGGGCACAATCATAGCTCACTGCAACCTCAAACTCCTGGACTCAAGGGATCTTCCTGCCTCAGCCTCCCAAAGTGCTAGGATTACAGGCATGAGCCACCGTGCCCCACCTGATTGTTTTGTATTTTTATTTTTGCTCAAGGGCTTGCCTCTTTTGACTGGAATGGGACCAAAAATTTACATTTTGCCTAGGATAGCAGATCAAAGCCTACATCATCTGGCAATATATTTTCAACATAACCCAAGCCTGGTAGCACTTTTAAAGGTTGGCACACAGTGAGGCTGTCCATGTGTCCCATGCCTTCATCCAGCTCTGAGTTCAAGGAACTTCAAGAAACAAAGGGGAAGGAAGTAAAGATGTGTTTGTGGGAGGAATGGCACATTATTGTTTCAATTAAATAGCTGACATACACAATCTCTTTTGATCACATCATTACGATATAGATATCATTACCCCCATTTTAAAGATAGTGAAATTGAGACTGAGGAAGTTATCTTGCCTTAGACAAGGTTAATCAAATAGTAAGTAAGTAGAAAATTGAGTGTAGGTCCTCTGAATTACAACCCATGTGCTGCTCACTACTCCGCACATACGGCACAGTGGGAGATTGGGAGAGATCTTTTTTTGTTTATTCAAAGAAATACATATATTTAATTTTTCAATAATTGTTTATGGCACAAGTATTAAAGCAAATGGAAGAATAAAAGTGAATTATCCAACTAGTTTAGATAAGAAAAACACCATTTCTCCCAAAAATCCCAGTGAGAGATTTTTTTTGTTTATTCAGAGAAATAAATATATTTAATTTTTCAATAATTGTTTATGGCACAAGTATTAAAGCAAATGGAAGAATAAAAGTGAATTATCCAACTAGTTTAGATTAGGAAAACACCATTTCTCCCTGTGTTACACTCTATAGAAGCAGCCCCAACACAATTAACAGGATTCCAGTTGTTAAGGGTGGAGGTCACACGGCTCAGAATCTGACTTATTCTAAGATACGTACAGTAACAAGAGCAATAACCACATAATCCAACCTGTGACTGCCAAGGTCTTTCCCACATCCTGGAAAGCTCCTTGTTTTCAATGGACTTCGTAGCCGTTGTGAAAACTGGCAAATTCAAATCAAAGCAGATGTGGTTTGTAAAGCTCTTTATAGAGTTAAGGTAAGCAAATTTATTTGTAGCAAAACATGGACAATGAAAGTCCTTTGGGATAAAACTTACTAAATAACACTGCTGAAACACTGTGGATTTTTAACCACAAAGTAATTCCCTAGTAATCAGTTTCAAATGCTGACAAGATTGTTTTCTTCCTGGCTTCCTATTTCCGACCTCTCTAATTCCCTTCGTTAGCAACAGTAAGAATAGTCCAAAATAATTCTTTCCAAGGACTCTCTGTCGGCAGCTGTGAAACCTCTAAACTTCTGTTTTCCTTTGGCTAGTCATTAAGTGAGGTAAGTGTGGGGCTTATGTCACATTTTCTAGTTGAATTAATCAGCTTCTCAACTGGTAAAAAAAAATGTAAGGTTCTGGATTACCAACATCCCAAGAGTTTCACAAACCAATTATGATTTTGCTATTATGTACTATGCAAAAAGTCTGTGCAAATTTTCTGAAATATGTAGGTTAGACATAGTTTGAACTCATTTCTTGGATATCTTATTTTAAAAATCAAGACCAAACATACTTTAAAATACCAGGGAAATTATTTATTATACAGATGGAAAACTAAAAGATATTCAAACCACAAAATTAAACTCCTTTTTACAAATGTGCTCTGTTGCTGTTACATGAAGACACACACACACACACACACACACACACACACACACACACACACACACACACACACTGTCCAGGTACTCTCTGGAGGAAGTTCTTGCTAAAATAATTAGACTAGATTATAAACACAGTTTGTGACAGTTATTTTATTGAAAGGGAGTGACCAAAAGCTAGTGTGCCTGGTGATGATTCAGCATACCTTTCTTTGGTAGAGGTTTAACACACCTATGAAAGTTTCTCTTCAGGCTCTTAAAGAGTTATTTGGCTGTCCAGTGCTAAAGGGTACTCACCCATGACATAAAATCTAGTAGTTAAAATC
Source organism: Lemur catta (assembly GCF_020740605.2). NCBI lineage: Eukaryota > Metazoa > Chordata > Mammalia > Primates > Lemuridae > Lemur > Lemur catta. The sequence continues at coordinate 3,872,747 of NC_059149.1, read as the reverse complement.
ATGGGTCATTTCTTCAGTCTCCTTAAATAATATATAAAGAGCCCTTATATTGGGGTTCCAATTATCTTTCTAAGCTTATATTTGCCCCATGTCATCCCAACCTATTCCCAGCAACACGGAAGGAATATGGACTTACAGAGACTTTATTGTCATTCCTTCTTTGTACAAACAACTCTCTGGGCCTAGAAATACTTACACTCCTTCTGTGTCTGTCAGCATTTTAATTTTCTTCAAAGCTTTACTTACAAAGCAGCTCCACAGTGAAATCCTTTTCAGTCATTCTGAGAATTGAGCAGTTCTGTCTATACACTTTAATAACACTTTGTTTATACCTTGTTCTATCACTTAACACAATCGTGTATACTCTACCACTAGACTGATTCCACTAATATTTATAGAATGCTGATGATGTGACAAGAAGTAAAAATGAGATTATGAAAAAACAGTAAACAAAAAATAGGAAAAAAAATAAGTCCCTGCAAAGAGGAGGCAAACCAAGCCCGACATTTATATGCAACTTGAGGTCACAGGATCATGTCTGAGTCATCTTTGCATTTGTTCTAGCCCAGGGCTTGATGTATAGGAGACATAGGATGAATATTTATTGAAATTAACTGAATTGAATCAGAATTTCAGAGCTGAAATTCAGATTTCCTGATCATGAATAAAAGAAAAACATTTCCTTAAGCAGGTGTCTGCTCGTGTTACTGCTATGCTCTGGAAAAAGTCAAAGAGGTTATTATATATAAAGATTATGCATTTATTTACATGATGATTAAAACATTGTAACTCCTCCTATAGTAGAAACCTGTTAGTCAAGAACCTGGCCTTGAAAAATTCTGAATGTAGTTAGACTATTCTTAACTATGTTCTATGGGATATTAATATGTGTCATGGGAAAACAGGAGTTTCATGATGAAATAAATTTAAGAAACATTAAGTTACACCAAGTTAAAACATGTTTCATCATAAGACTTCTCAGAATCCCAGTATGTGTTGTAAATTTCTGAAAGGGGGGATGGTCTATGATTCATTTTCCAAATTTATTTGACCAACGAATCCTTTTATCAAGGAGGATTATATGAAGGGTCACCATGTAATTCATTGCCCAGACTGGGACACTTGAGGGTGAAAGTGAGAGCTAGTTGATAATTATGCCAGGCCAACAGGTGCAAACTGGAATTGTGCCAGGCAAACCAGGATGTATGGTGAATCTAGTCATAGGGGATTTGTTTTCTTTGGAATTCACTTTGGGAAAAAACTAAATTAATATGGTCAATTATAAGCCTATTTTATGTTAATATACATCTTAGTATTTGTATTGAAAATACCAACAGGAAGATCATAGCTCATTAAACATAATGATATATTTTGCTTTTCTAGCTCAGGGATTCTCACTATTTTTATACCTCTTTTCCTGAAACTATGTAATTTGAAAGACAGGGTTATATTGTTGGGGAGGAATAATACACAATACCCTCAGCAGTTAGAAAGATGGTGGAAGAATACTGGCTTCTAGCCTGGAGGCCACTCCACTCAAAATAGTTGGATTGTATAGGTCAACAATCTCTTCTTTCTTTTATATTATGGGTACTGACCACACTGTAAATGATTTAAAGTAGGAAAAGGCAGCAGTATCCTGAGATGCTTTGATGCAAGGGGGAAAAAGCTTCATACAGGAATCACCATTTATGAAGTAACTCAAGTTCTAGACTATCAGTGTCCATAAAAACACAATAAAAGTCACAATTTAATTTTGCAGGTTCCAATAGCCCCCTTAAAAAAATTTTAAATAACAGGTAGAGTTAATTTTAATAACATTTTAACTCAATATATACAGTGTTATTTAAATATACAATTAATATAAAATATTAATAGGATGTCTTACTTTTATTTTTTCATTACTAAATCTTTGAAAATCACAATTCTGACTAGCCACATTTCAAGTGCCCATGTGGCCAGTGCCTACCATATTGGAGAGAGAGCTCTAAAACTACTCTTAGACATTTTATATTTGGCTGTTCAGATAATTTCATATATTCTTAGGTGACAATTCTAAGAAGGCTATACACCTTACTGAAGAAAAATGAACAATGAAAATAGTAGCTGGTATTTCTTATATTCTTATGTCCCAGCCAGTGTCAAGTGTTTGATGTATATTATCTGATGTAATCCTTGGGCCTATGTGGTACTTACTATTTTTATCACTATTTTATAAAATAGGAAACTAAGGCTGAGGAAGAAGAAATAACTTGCCCAAGGAAGTTGGCTAGCAAGATAGGGCAATGTAGCACAGTCTATAAGAGCAAGGATGGTGATCTTGTACCCTAGTTTCAAATTCCAGATGAAATCCTCAGCAATATGATTTGGGCAGCCTATTTACTGAGTAAAAGTAATCAGCTACTATGTAAGGATTTAACACAAAACCTGTCACATATCAAGCTCAATAAATATTGGCTATGTTGGTATTTCTATTATTGTTAATGTTGTTATAAAGAGGCAGAGCCAGGAATCAAACTCTGTCTGATCTTAGGGCCTACACTTTTAGTGAAAATTACATAATTTGCATCCAAGCAACATATACTGTATTACAGCTAATTCCAAAAAAATGCAATAATTTTACTGGTCATTGTACGGTAGTTTTTGATGTGTATTTGATACGTTTGTTTTTACTTTGCAAACTTCCCAAAGATGTTTTAAAAGGCCAAAGAAATAGATAATAAGTACTCATGTTTTAAAAATGAGCCAAGGTGAATCAGTTCAAACTCTTTAGAAGAAAGACATTATGTAAATCCAACAAACTACAACTAACGCAAGTTTTAAATAATTATGACATTTCAGGCAATTAAGCTCGATTGTCTCCTGAATCTACACCATTAAACAGTTTATCTTGAGATGGAGCCTTTAAAAAATTTTATTTTGAAAATGTTCAAACATACTCACAACAGAGAAAATTTTATAATGAATTCCCATGAACCAATTATGCAGCTTCAACAATTAACAGCACCATTTGATTTCTTTAATACCCTCACCACCACCATTATCTCCATTGTATTATTTTAAAGCAAATTTCAGATGTCATATTATTTCACCTTTTAACATTACATTATATACTCCCAAAAGATAAGGATGCTCTAGGGAAAAATCTCAGGCCTATGCTGAAGATGCTATTGTCCAAAGGACAGACTTAATCTGAGAATCTGTTTCAATTCTTCCTCGTTGTCACTGTCCCAAGACATTTCCAGGAGTAGCACCAGTATCAGAATTCAATTTGATCTTGGACAACAGTTCTCAAACTTTTTCTTCTTAAGACCCCTTTGTATTCTCAAAGTTATTGGGGACCTCATAGGGCTTTGGTTTATGTGGGTTATATCTATTGACGTTTACTGTATTAGAAATTAATGCTGAGAAATTTTTTAAAATATTTATTAATTCATTTTAAAATATTCTGGGTGTGGTACGGCCCATGCCTGTAATCCTAGCACTTTGGGGGTCCGAAGCAGAAGGATAGCTTGAGGCCAGGAGTTTGAGACCAGCCTAGGCAACACAGTCAGACACCCATCTCAAAAAAAAAAAGAAAAAAAATTCATTTTAAAATAACAATAAAGTTTAGTTGAAATGTGGAATCTGGAACCTTATATAAGCCTGTTACATATTAGTATGGATAACATATTTGTATTTAAATAGCCCTATTTTGCCAAACAAAAATAAACTAGTGAGAAGAGTGGCATTGTTTTACAGTTTCACAAATCTCTTTAATGTCTGCTTATTTGAATTCATTTGGTTACTCATACTCTACTTCTGCATTTAATTTATTGCAATATATTGGTTAAAGAATATGAATAAGTATAATTAATTTGGGTAAGAATCCTTGATATAAACTAATAATATAGGTGAAAGTTTGGAGATTGACAATCCGAAGTTTAAAGAAGAATAGGATATTTGGATTGTGAAAGTTATCTCCCTACTGATTGCTTACGAGTTACAAAAACAAAACTTGTAATTTTACAGTAGAAAAACCTGTGGACACCATCTTAACCAAGCTGACATCACCAAATTGCAAACTGACATCATGTGCTGCTTGCTGATGGGATGCCTGAGATCACAACATCACTCACCTGTGCTCCTGCCAGAAGATTCATAGTCTGCATCTCATCACTGGGAAGCTTACATCAAAACACCCTGTACAAAGCAGTTGCCCCAGACTCTTAAAAATATCACTGTCATGAAAGATGAAAGAAAAAAAATGCTCAATTAAAACTCAATTAAAAGAAACTAAGAAAGACATGTCAGTTAAGTGGAATGCATGATCATGAATTGGATCCCAGTCAATTGGCAAAATTTAAATATATATTGTATAATAGATAATTGCATCAAATTAGTGTTAAATTTTATGAATTTAATCGGTTTTTTTTTAATTTTTTTATTTCAGCATATTACAGGGATACAAATGTTTAGGTTACATATATTGCCTTTGCCTCACCCAAGTCAGAGCTACAAGTGTGTCCATCCCCCAGAGGGTGCATACTGCACCCATTAGTTGTGAATATACCCATCCCCTTTGCCCCCTTTCCATCTGCCCGACACCTGATGAATGTTATTACTATATGTGCACTTAAGTGTTAATCAGGTAATACCAATTTGATGGTGAGTACATGTGGTACTTGTTTTTCTATTCTTGGAATACTTCACTTAGTAGACTGGGCTCCAGCTCTATCCAAGATAATACAAGATGTGCTAGACCACCATTGTTTTTTGTGGCTGAGTAGTACTCCATGGTATACCTATACAACATTTTATTAATCCACTCATATATTGATGAGCACTTGGGTTGTTTCCACATCTTTGCAATTGTGAATTGTGCTGCTATAAACATTCTAGTGTAGAAGTCTCTTTTATAGAAAATCTGTTGTTCTTTTGGGTAGCTGCCTAGTAATGGGATTGATGGATCAAATGATAGTTCTACTTGTAGCTTTTTGAGGTATCTGCATATTACTTTTCACAGGTTAATCATTGTTTTACGATTTTGTAAGAGAATATCTTTATTCTTAGGAAATACTGATGTGTTTTGGAATAAAGAAATGTAATGTCTGCAACTGTCTCTCAAATGATTCCTGAAAAAGTTGATACCAATAGGTAGTAGATAGATATGGAGTGACAAAGCAAATGTGGCAAAAAAACCCACAATTGATAAATCTGCTTGAAAGGTCTATAGGAGTTTCTTGTGCTATTCTTACAAGACTTCTGTGGGAAAATTATTTTGAAATAAGTAATTAAAAATAAAAATAATAATTTAGAATTTTAGAAATTCAGCTAATATTTCTCCTGGTATAAGTTAACAATGGCTTATAGAAACAAACAAAAACATTAATGAAGAAATTTGCCCTGATCCTTTTCTGAAATTTTCCATTTCTGAAATATAAAATAAGGAGATGGAAAAAAATGAGTTCATGATGGAATTAAAATAATTCTGTTATTCCTTAGCACATTTTCTAAACTGAATGCTTTGTTTATCAATACAAAGTTCTTTTTATAATCAAAATGCACTTATCTAGGACACAATCCAAAAGAGGCTCACAGTTTTATGGAAATAAATAATCTTTTTAAATTAATTCAAATCAACAAGTATATAGTGAAATCAAGTGCTAGCAATACATTAAGCACCTGGAAAAATGCAAAATAGAAACACAGAACCTATCCTCAAGGAGTTCATAATTACATCAAGCCAAAAACTTTTGCATGTGTGAATTAAAAAGTAAAATAAGTGGCATATAATTTAGTGCTCAAATGCTATGTCTCAGTGAGCCCTGTCCAAGAGAAGTATAATGCAAGCCACATGTGTAATTTTTAATTTTCTGGTAGCTACAATAGAAAAGTAAAAAGAAACAGGAAGTTCATTATAGTAATATGTTTTATTTAACCCAATATATCAAAAATATTATTTCAACATATAATCAATATAAAAATGATTAATTTTTTACATTATTTTTTATATTGTCTCAGAAATCCAGTGTGTACTTTACACTTACAGCATATCTCTATTCACACCAGCTACATTTCAAGTATTCAGCAGACACATGTGGTTGGTGACTACTATTCTGCACAGAGCAGGTATAAACCATGGTGGGAGAATTTCTCCCATAAAAGTGACACAATGACAGTGTATGGCTTAGAAATAGTCTCATCATCCTGAGGATGCAAATGAGTTTTTGTTAATAGTAATTACTCAAATTTGGTTAGCTTGTTATTCTCCTATGTATTTCATAGGACAATGGTCTGTTTCAAAATTCCATCACTGTAATTATTTTTGCAGAGTCTCCAGGAATATCCTGTGTGTGGTCACAACCAATCCTTTCACCAACTTTAGTTGAGAGATCATCGGAAGGGATGCATCATTGCTGTGGAAAGATATGTTCCCCGGTACCTCCCACATCTGCAGTTTAAAAATCAGAAAGGGCACGACATTTCACTCCCAACTCATCGTGCTAGTGCTGAAACGTGTGCTGCTCCAAAAGGTAGAAAATATCTCTCTCCAAACCTCATCTTCACTCATGAAAACAGCACCTTCAGCTTCCACCTCTCTCCAAGGGGTTCTGATTTAAAACAAGATCAAGAAAGAGACATGTTGCCCTCCATTGCATTTGTTTCTAGTTCCCAGGCTCCCATGCATAAAATTTCCTCAGACTTCCTGCAACCCCAAACAAAAGTCCTCCTGACAATTAACCCATGGAAATCGGGCTCTTCTTAGGTTTGTCCCACCAGTTTCCAAAAGATTCCCAAGCGTGCCTGAGTACCCGCAGTAGGCCCAATCCAGTTTGAAACTGAGATCTCTGCCATGTAAGGATTTACAGGCAAGTTAAGATAACTCAAATGCAGAGACATATAGAAGTATATCTCGCTTTGTATAGTAAACATTGTCTGGAAACTTTTATATAAATTGAAAATGTGTAAATTAATTTTATTTTAAAATGGATTAGAGAATGGTTAAGTGTTGGGTGTGCCTGTGAGAACCTCTTTGAATCCGATTCCTCTCGTTTTGCAGATGAGTAAAGTGGCCTGGCCAGTATGAGCTTGCAAACTGGAGGTACATGGTATTTCCTCTGTTTTTCCATACAGCTGCAGGTCTTCCAACTTCTGGGTTAACGGGTTTTCCATTACGCCAGTTGCCTAGGGAAGTTTGCTATTTTAAGGATTCATCTGGAAAGTGATCAGAACTTTTGGAGTGTCATTTAACAAGGAGAAAAAAGACAAAACAAAATCCAGAGATTAGAATCAAGAAGGCTAAATCTAAGTTTCTGTCACAAATGGGCTGCACACAGCATTTTATATTATACATGGCACAAAGCACAGGGACTTTGGTGTATTTTTGGTCTTATTCCAGATACAACAAAGTCATTGGTTATTTTCTATTTATAGTTCTGGTATGGAATATAAAACATAGATTCTCATGGCATTTAAAAAATGTATAACTATTTTCTTAAAATATTTGAGTTGTTCTCCCATTCAATCATTCATGCTTTCAAGTGCTTATTTTGCACCTACAGTGAAACAAGAACTAAGCTAGGCTTCAGGTATACAAAGTAGAAAAGACCTTTTCCTTGCACTCAAGTTGCTTGTAGAGGGACATAAAAAACAAGAAGGCAAGCAATTTCAATATTGTCTATGGGAAAGGTGCTCAAAGATGAGATACCTAACCTAGAGAAAACTTCCTGGAAGTAGGAAGATCTAAGCCAAGATACTAAGTATGAGTTGGAATTAGCAAGAAAAAGGGTGGTAAAGGAGGTGGGAGATAAAGAACATTGAGGTGAAGAGTCAGAAGGGAGTGTTTCAGAAGACCCAGAGGTGAGAGAACACATGTTCAAGGAACTAAAGAGTTTCAGGGTTGAGAATGGCAAGAGATGAGGCAGGTGAGATATATGTGAGTCAGATCAGAAAAAGCCTTGAAGAATGCTAATGATGTAGACCTCATCCTGGGGGAATGGAAAACACTGAAGAGTTGTTGAGTAACTTGTGACAAGTCTGATTTGCATTTCAGGAAGATCCTCTGCTGCAGCATTGACTATGAATCAGAGGAAAAAGAGAGATTCATTAATTAGCAGTTGCAGCTATCCCGGTAATAAAAGGTAGCCATGGGATCTAGGGTGATGGTAACAGAGAAGGACTGCTGAGAACAGCAAAGGACAGATTTAATGGCAAGAAAAGGCAGAATTGACAGGATTTGGTGGCCAATCATAGGTCAAGGCAGGGGGAGGGGAGCATACCACAATGAGTGAGCAAAGCACAGGGGCAAGAATTAAGCATGTGAGGTAATGTCGTATTCACCCTTGATTCCCCTCTGCAGAGCAGACCACCACTCGGGACAGAATGGGAAAGAAATGTTTCATGGATAGATGAATGTGGATTTATTGATTGGCTGACTAAATGAAATCATTAATTAAGAAATCAGAGAACTTGCAGGTTCTCTGCAAAAATGACCATTGCTTAAGAAGAAGAAAGCTCAGTATGAACAATTAAAAATTCCCATCTAGGTGGAGATTTCTTTGATATCTGAATCATGAGCTTACAGGATTTAAGTAAAGCAAACAGTAACGGTTGACTCAATGACTCGGTTGCCATAAGAAACACATGTGTGCACACACACACCCTAATGTAAACTGGAATTGTTGAAATATCATGTAGGAAATGTATATTAAGTAAAAACATTCTATGTAGTAAAATTTATCCAAAAAAATATAGGTTCACTGAAGTTATTCTTTTTTGAACTACTATAAATTGAGCAAGTATAAATTAATACAAAATTTTAAAATCAATAATGTAAATTCAGATAGTGATCAATTTTTACTTATCTCAAGCTTCCATAGAAAAGGAAATAATTAAAGAGAATAACAAAGAAAACATTATTCCTAAATAGGTAAGTATTAAATAACTGAGATAGTAAATATTTATTTTTTAAAAAATGTAGGACTAGGCTTAAATCTGATAAACCCCAGTTTGTATGATACTTTCCTATTTAAGTACAGAGATAGAAACTCATACAAGAAGAGCACATGGACTATTTGTGGCATTAATAGCAAAAACTTCTTAATTGACTATAAAATCTAAAGAAGCAAAGAATAAATCTGAGCAAGAATCAGGAAAAAAACTGAAGACTTCCAGTAGCTTCCATGGGCAAGAATAGATTTAAACCATCATAAACATATAATAATGGAATACTGGTTCCTATGACTTGGGAAAAAAAAAAGAAAACCAAATTAAGACAGCTAATGATTCTTAGGAGACACTGTGGTGTGTCATGAATAGTTGGCGCTATCAGTTCTTTCCACGGGTGTGGCCTGGCCTGCCATCGAATTCAGTTTTTTCACTCTAACATCAGCTGTCAGCTTCATCGTCCGTCACTTGGCAGATAGCCCTCTGTGCCCTTTGATCTGTCCACCCCGTCCCACTTCCTTCTAACTTGAGGAAGAAACTTCCCATGTAGCTTTCATCAGCCAGAGCTTGGCTTAAAGATAATTTTCTATAATTCCCTTCCAAAGATCCCTCATTTTCCACTGGTTTCATTGACTACTCCACAAGTCACAATTTCTTCACCACACAGATCAAATAAATGGACTGCTTTGTCCCTAATTCTTAGTTTCAGTCTCAGTTTTTTGTCTAGTCATTCATTCCCACCACTAAGATGAAGGACTTTTTTTAAAAAAAAAGAAAAAATCTTTAGTCTCTGGGTTTGAAATTTTGCACCAAAAGCATTGTTTTTTATGGTTGGAAATCCTATTATTTGTGCATCAGCCTCTCAGATGACAACTGTATCTAGATATAAGAGTATCAGGTGTCCCAGGTACCCATGATTATGTTCTTTCTACCCATCAAGATGCCCCACTTTTAAAATCTGGAGCCCTCGTGCCCAGTGTTGCCTGAACCATAGCCAGGTTCTATCCACCAAACACTCTGCTTCCAGTCTTAGTCACTTCTCTCCAAATCCAATTGTATTGTCAAGGTTCTCCAGAGAAACAGAACCAGTAGGAGACAGGTATATATATCCAGCCTTCAAACTTGTCCTGAATTACACCAGCTTTCCTGGGTCACTAGCTTTTTATATGTAAAAAGCAGATTTATTATGACGAATTGGCTCATAACTGGGGAGGCTCAGAAGTCCCATGATCTGCCCTCTGCAAACTGGAGTTGCAAGAAAGCCGATGTAACTCAGTCTGAGTTAGAAGGCCTGAGAACTAGGGGAGTCAGTAGTGTTAATCCTGGTGTGAGGGCTAGAGAAGATGAGTTGAGACGTCCCAGCTCAAGCAGACAGGAAGGAAGCAAAAGTGGTGAATTCCTCCTTCCTCTGCCTTTTGTTCTATTTGCAACAGATGGAATGATGCCCGCCCACACTGGATAGAGCAATCTACTGTACTGAGTCTATTAATTCAAATGCTAATCTCACCCAGAAACATCCTCACAGACACCCTCAGAAATAATGTTTCACCTGCGCACCCTGTGGCCAGTCAAGTTGCCACATAAAACTAACCAACAAACAAGTAATTGGTACAAAGTATCCATAACAAAAAGGCCAGGATATGATAACAACCAAAACGTTCTAAATTGCAACCAATGTATTAATCCTGTCAGGGAGGTGACACAATACAGCATGGTTCCACCACTGATAAGCAGAAGAGAATAACAAGCTGGGTAACTGAAATCAAATACAAGTTCAAGTATAAGTAATAGCTATGGAATTATGCAGGAGAGCAGCAGCTGACAGATTTCCCTGATATTCAGTAAGGATGATTTCTTTCTTTTTTAGAGAAAATTAACTATTATGAGTCCATGAGTTACAGATAAAGAAGTACAAGCAATATATTTCTAAATTTCACCAGTGGCCATACAATAAGGATAATCTTTATGTAAATGTAATAAGGAGAGAAATGTTGGTCATGGAGAGAGGTCACGGGCAATCAGCTGGGCATTTCACCATCAGTCACAGACAGGATCAACAATAAGATGCCTTAGCTCTCACTATTAATGTCAATTTATACTTGTGCATCTACATCCACGTGTACATGTATTACCATAGTTCTAGGCTGGGGAGATAGAAAAAAATGTTCCTAGATGAACATTTTTTGTTGTCACAATCGGTGGTGCTACTGGCATCTAGTGGGTGGAGGCCAGAGATGTTGCCAAACATCCTCTAATGCACAGACAGTCCTTCAAAACAGAGGATTATACAGTCGAAATACCGTCAGCGCTCAGGCACAGCAGCACTGGTGTGAGTTACTGAGATCTGTACACAGGCAGACCTCATCTTGCACGGTGCCATGTCGCCTGAGATTCGATCTCTGTACAAAGAGTGTGGAAACAATTTCAATAGGCATGAGATCCACTTAACATGGTACCGTGCAAAGCAAGGCCTACCTTTATTTAGTTGTCAGTTGAAGCTGCACTATCCATGATATTATAGCAAGAAAGAAAAAGCATTTTTAAAAATAGATCTCTTCAGCCTGCTCTTCCCAAGGCAAAATATTTAAATTCATGATGTCTGCAACTGGACTTCTCATTTTCTTTCTAAGATCTCTCTTCTTCACTATCTTTTTCTATTAATGGTGTTACAGCAAGTGTTACAGCGGGCGGTGCTGAGGACAAACCAAGCAGCACACGGAGAGTCGGAGAATCAAGGTTTATTCGCCAGCGGGCTCAGGGGGGTCTCACTTCCAAATTCTGAGCCCTGTCTACCCGATTTTTCCCACTTTTATTAAGTTGGGGTGGTCCTAGGCATTGGGTCTCAGGTAACTAAGGTAATAGATTAGTTGATGTGCCAGGTAATAGATTAGTATTATGCTGATGCGGGTCTTCCATGAGGGGTGGGGGTCTCAGGTGGCTGATGGAGGTTTTCCTTATTAATGGAACTACCACTCTCTTTTTCTCTTCTTTCTCCTTAAGCCCCCCAATAAATTACCAAGACCTGGTGATTCTATTCCTACTATATTTACCACATCCATCTCCTCCTTCATATTCTTAACACCACATCCCTAATCCATATCTTCCTTTTACCTTTCACAGACTACAACAATAACTTCATAATGAGGCACAGAACCTCTTTTTAAGCATATGTAATATGCTTTATCCATTTTAAGCCTATGTAATAAATGAAACCTATTTACTAATAAATTACTTTCCTTAAAGCACAACCCTGATCATATAAATACTTTGTTTAAAAATTTCTATTACCTCTCCACTGTCTACAGAAGATTCCAACCCCAATGTATTCTAGTTTCATTTCTCAACACTCCTGTACATGACAAAGGTCCCTCCTGAGCAGGATTACACACTTCCTTATGTGATTACACCCTGCTCTTCCCAATCTCTGGGCCTTTGCTCACACTGTTCACCTAGCTAGAAACCTCTTCCCTGACTCATATCGCTACCTATTTTTCTAGAACTGTCTAGCTTTAATTTACCTTTTCTACGAAGTTTTCACTAGAACTTCCATGGTACATTTTTTAGTTAATATCCCACTTAAGGCAATGATTTTCAAAGGCCAGTCCACAAACTATCAATGACAAATCTTTTTCGTGTCCATGATAAAATGAGATAAATAAGATCAATGTAGTGGATTTTTTTATAAAGGTATATTTATTCGGTTTAAAAAGTTGTCCTTTATTCTGACATTATGTCTATTTTCATCTCTTTAATGATTGAGCTAAAAAAAAAAAAAGCCTTACTTGGCAAAAATAAAAGCTGATAACTACACGTTTGTCATCTCAGTTTTTCAAGGAAATTTCACTGGTCTGTGAAATCCAAAAGTCTGCATATCATACTTTACTTATAATTCTTTTTTTTTTTTGAGGGGCTGTCCTGTACATTATAGGATGTTTGGCAACATCTCTGGCCTCTACTCCCTGGATGCCAGTAGCACCATCTATTGTGACAACAAAAATATCTCCCTGGGGGCAAATGGTCAAGTTTTAGTAAATGGTCAAGTTTTTTTGTTTTTTTGTTTTTCAAATCTCTTTCCCTTATGGATTTGAAGTTGCTATTATCTAGCAAATTATTTGCAAAAGGACTATGTAAACTGCAAAGTAGAGAGATGTTTGCATGCATAATCTCTTGTACTGGATTGTTAACTATGCAGTGCACACTCCGGTGCATCACCCAGATCCTCCTTCCCGGAGGACTTGTTACCCCAGCTGCTGAGAGAGCTGTTGGCAGAGCCTTCAGCTGCCAGGTGCTTCAGGATTGCTCCAATTTCAGAGAGCCACCTCAGTCAAAGTCATGCCCTTGTCTTGGCAGCTCACACCCAGTGACTCATTGACATCATCTTGAAAATGCTCAGAAGGGCCATTATAACTCCAAAGGTTTTCCTGGACTGGGTAGAACTGTTGCCTGGTCTGCTCCACAATTATTCAACTTTTCTTTCCACCTACTCCTGCTTCCTTCCCCTTCCTTCCTCAGGTATAGATCCCATGGAGTCTCCCATACACAATCTACTAACTCCATCTCAGAGTTGGCTTCCTATGAAACCCAACCTGCTTTATTAATTCTTTGAAAGCCAAAAGTATGTTTTTAATCTTTATATCCTCCTAAACACTTTACACTGTATCTTGATCATGGTAGATACTTGATGAAATAAGAGAAGTTAATTAAGGTAGACCATTTTGCTTGAATGTATAATTCTTCTTAGGAAAAAGAAAAAAAAGATGACTAAACAGACAGAGTTAAAGTCATTATTTCTGTTTCTCTCACTGTGACTATATCACAAAAATTCTACGTCAGTATTGGTAGATTCTCATGTTGGATTTATAAGCTGACATGAGATATAAAATTTAAAATTTCAAAATAATATGACATATACTTAGAAAGACTCATATGTCTCTACAAACAAACACACTAGCATACAAAAAGGAAATTATTAGAAGGAAGAGGAGGCTTGTACACATCTTACATGGGACAGAAGAGAAGGCAACCTCATTTGCCTGGTTTCATCAGAAAAGGAGCTGGTGGACAATCTCCTCAGCCAGCCGTCACAATGAATCAGCTCCATTTTTGGTTCCAGAGTAACGCCTCTTAACACTAAAATTTCAGGGAGGGAATTGTTTGCTTGGCCTGACTTGGAGCACATGCCCAACTATGCAAAGACAGGACATCTGGATCGACAATCCTACCAAGACTACATATAACAGGAGAAGAGGTAGCTCCTGAAATGGCAACTCAAGTGCTATCCTAAGGGTGGTGCAGATGTACAGTACACACTGATGAATCTGCCTGCCTCACACAAGTCTATCAGGTGACATAAGCAAAAAACATCCTGAGACTCATGGTCTCAGGATGAATCAAGGTAATAGTGTAACAGCCATTGCTAAGTGTAACAAAAATGCCCTTTAGTTTTACATATTCAGGAGTTCTAAATAAGTGGAAATATCTTAATAAAATAGACAGACAAACCAGAAAGTAGAAAATATAGATACTTAAATTATATAAACCAAACCTATGAAAATAAAGTGAAGACAGATTGCTTAAATTATTTGAAGTTTTTAAAAAATGGAAGTCTGATCATAAATGTTATTTATTTTTGCTGTAGCAGTATAATTTCACAGCACCTATAATTTTGGATATATTAAGTGGCTGCCCAATATGAGATCACTTATTTTCTTATTCCTTTAAAGTTAACCTTAATCTTACATGTTTGGTTCTTTTTTAATTTATTTACATATCTTTGTGGTAGGATTGTCAGACAAAATACAGAATGCCCAGTTAAATTTGAATTTCAGATAAACAGCAAATAATTTTTTCATATAAGCAATCCCAAGTATTGTATAGGACATACTTATGCTGAAATTATTCAGTGTTTATTTGAAATTCAAATGTACCTTGATGTCCTGCTTTTTCCCCCTTAAATCCAGCAACCCTACTTTGTGATATATATTCAATGTGTTTGATGTTTTGGGCACTCATTTATCCTACCACTGGTACCCACACTCCTCATTTCCTTAGAAAACTAGGTATCTCACTATTAACATACGTGGTGTAGATGGAACTGACCCATCTCCCCTAAGTACGTGATCCAAGCTTTATCAATCAAACTGCGAGGCCATGCCACAGTGATTGGTTTGGTCAGACCTATAAGAGCTAAGACTTTTGCTCTACTTGTGGAAAAGAGGAGTTTTTTGTTTTGTTTTGTTTTCTTTCCTTGTTTTTCCTGACATTATTGCTAAGCTGGTTGGTGGTAAGTCCTGGAACTGCGGGAAGCCAGCACATGGACAGAGCCTGCCCAAGAATTGTGGCAAAATAGGATAAAGCTGAAGGATGAAGAATGAAAAGCCAAGAGACCTACTGAAGTCATTGAGCCCTGGATCCAGCTAAGCCTGAAGAGGTATATCTTGGACTTTTCAGTTATGAGAATGGATACATCCAATTCATTTTTATAAACATAAGCTAATTACACATAAATTTCTGCCACCTGCAGTTGAAAGTTCCTTTTAGAAAAGATATTGTGAAGTAACAAAAGGCATATACAATAAAGTTATTAAATAGAAAATCAGAACCTAATATAGGAGGACAAAAATGAGCCAATCTTAAAGGTTAACACAGTTTAATATTTTCCAGTGTATATGTGTACTGCTGATAGTACATGAAATGATTTTAAATAGCACACAAATAATTTTTTATTTTAACAGTTTAATATTATTTTAATGTGAATTAAATATATAGCTAGCACATCACACCCAAGTGTTCTTTTAAAATATATTTGTTAAAGTAATGAAATAATTTTATTAAAATTGGAATATAAATCATTCTTCTGGAAGTATGAGGATATGGCAAACATCATGAAGCATTATGCAAATGTCCCCAAATTTTGGAAACATTGACATAATTAATGTGATTATGCATCAAATTTTGTCTGAGTATCCTAGTAGCCAGGGGTGGGGCAGGCAATGGGGGAGAAGTACATTATTTTATAACTATTATCAGAAAAGAAAAATTATGCCAGTGTTTCTGGAAAATCTATTCATTCTCTGCAGCTAAATTCCGAAAGAAACTTCTCATTTACTACATTTATAGAAAGAGTATTAATTTTTATTACTGAAGAAAAATATCCTCGGCGATGGTTTTAAAATCATAATGTTTTTTCTTATAACAATCTTCTATTAAAGTCAAGAGTTTTAAAAATAGAACTTAGTGCATTTGGTTCCATGAGAGACTTAAGTTAATATGGTACAACCATTAACAGCCTTCCAGGGATTGAATTATAATAATACCAAAAAATTTAGGTTACCTAGGAGTTTCAGTGAAGTGCATTTCCATTGAAAACTTTCATAAATCCCACATCTCTTACTGGGTTTTGAAAATAGCTGAATAGCAAACAATTATGGTTTATGCTGTCTGAGGTACTTTTAGAATACTTTGGGTTATATATTGCTAACAGATTCATATGCTTTGAAAATCTAGAGAACAAAAGATAACTATTATTTAAGACAAAAAGAAAAAGGCTTTTTATAATTCAAAGATTTCTGTAGCAACTACAATTAGGGACCTTTCATAATAGGTAAGAGATCAGCATAATGTCCTTCGGAACAGAATATAAGTTGTTATAAATCCAAGTGTAGTCTTTTCAAGCCTTTTCAATTAGGAATTATAGGAATGGAGGTTGCAGAGTGGGAAATCAAGAATCTAGTTGTTGAAGAAAGAACAAGTAATATAATGGAACAACAGTAAGAGGCAAATGAGGGAAAGACCAGCAGTTGGCCTTGTAAAGCATATCATGGAAAGGAAATTAAAATAGCTTAAGGAAGAGTAAGATGATAATAAATGAAGCCTAATCTAACAAGAGAGAGTGATAGTACATATCCAGAGAATAAACATATCCATAAAATAGACGTCCTTGGAACAATGGTCTGCCTTACTAAGGAAGCAGGAAGAGTACATCGTTTGCTATTTTTAGGGATAAAGTAGTTTCAACCATAGCCTTGGTTTAAATAAATATGAAGACTAAGATGAAGAACTGCACTGTTTTGGTAGTGAATTAGTTGAAGAAATGCTGAGTTCAGAAAGGTGGACTACAAAAGCAGTTGTTCCTTTAAGTTTTGGATAAATTTAAGAGTTTATATTTTTTATTCCATAAATATTTGACTTCTAATGGATTAATTTTGAAAAGACAAACTATTTCATTAGCAGATATTACTTCTGAAAAAATTATGGAAACTAAGAAGGGAATTATGGACAAACTATTAAAGTAACAGATCCTAAATCCCTTTCTTACCACATTCCCCATAGAACTAACAGATATCCAATACTGTGAGGACCAGTAATTTCCCTACTTAGTTTATGATTGTATTTAAAACAAAATGTATAGTTGCAAAAACCCCTAATATATAGTTCATTGTATCATGACTATTTTTATCTATGTCGACATGACCCCTCTTCCTTAGCCCTGCCCCAATCTGTTCAGAAAACAAGAAAATTCTTCTATATAGACAAATCATCTCTTGGTTATCATCTTTCTTTATCCTCGGAGTAACAATTTATTGTTGTATTTATCACTTATAGCTTTGTTAATTTAGAAGAATTACAATGCAATAACTGTCAGAAATATATTTATTTTTCCTTGAGAAATTGGCCAGTTTTTTGATTAATACATATTTTGAATGATGAATCAAATGTTCAAAATAAGTAGCTTCTAAGTATTCGATGCTGCATTTTTTTACAATAGAAGTATCTTTAGTCAAACTGTATAAACATAACATGTTATTCCTGAGTAGTCTGGCACTATAATTAAATGTATTTCTATCATTAAGAGACATTGCCACTTTCAAAACAAAATTTTGGTTTTTTTGCTTATGAGATTGTTATGTATTAAGAGTGTCTGTGAAAAGGAAATAAGATTGAAGAGGAAGCTAGTAGCTGGCAAAAGGTCTTCCAATGAAGGTAGGAGAATTTTGAAGGAACTTACCTGGCTGCAGAGGATGACTCTGACAAATAGGTTAGAAGAGAAGTCTTAGCCACAATTCAAATACTTGGCATTAGGAGATCTGAGATGATTTAGCAGAAAAAGGAGATTGAGAGCTGTAAGAAACTTGCAGTCCTTAGCACTCTGAACAATCTTCCCTTTGTGCTCCCTCCCTTTCTTTCTCTCCCTCCTCTTACATGCTTTTAATCATTAGTCAACAAATCCTTATTGACTATTCTCAATCTGTGCTGGGCAGTGGAGGATCATATTCATGAAAAATGCACAGGCTTTGTAGCAGGTGCCGTTTCATACATTATTTCAGCTTCCTTCCTGCAAGGCAGTGAGACAGGTATTATCTCCATTGTACAGATAAGAGAACTGAGGGACAGTGAAGCCAAGTAATTTGACTTCTGTAGAGCTGGTCTTCAACTCAGGTCTGAGTATAATGTTTGCATTATTTTCATTATATTATGCTGTCTCTCGATGAATTTTTGTAGACATTTAATCAACAGCTGATGCTATGTAATAAACCAAATATATCTACGTATGCTTTTTTACTTTTTTGCCTTTTCCATTTTTAGGCATAGGGGAATGAGGATCAGATGAGGAAACAAATAAGTTTAATTTATTTTAAGCTAGGATGGAATTTCATGCAAGTTGTGATGTGGGCACAGAGGAACAAGTGGTGACTCACCTGGGAAATTCAGAGAAGGGCTCACAAAAGCGGTAAATACTTGACCTAATTATTGAAGGAAAACTCACCTGACAGACAAACTTGCAGAAACAGGAGAGGGAACATTCCAAACAGAGGGAATAAGGTGTGAGATGTTATCTTATGCAGGGACCTAGCATGATAGCAAGTGGAATGGGAAAATGGTCTAGGAGAACAGACATCTGCATGAGAAATGAGCTGACCTGTGAGGCTCACAATATCCTTCCAATTAATTCCCATTTGCTTTAGTTAGCCTGGGTCAGATTCTGTTGTTTGTAGAAACCTTAGGCAATTCTGAACTTGAAATCTTAAGTGATTCTAAAATTTGTACCATGAAGGTGGTACTGCACTGAGGTCTGTATTAAAAGTAGGATTTTTATGTTCAGAGGATTGTAATTCTTACCACCCTCTTTTCTAATAGAGTTGGGCTTATAATGAATATGTTCATTTTCATACCACCAAAAACATATTTGTAATAGTGAAAAAAATATATAATTGTTTATATTCTCTTATGCACTTTTACTCATTGCTTTCTAAAATACTGGATGTTTTTTAAAACCAAAAGACATGGGATTGATTATATAATTTTTAGCTGAAAAGGACCTTAGCAATCATTAATTCATTCCTTTCATTTCACAAATGAGTAAATAGAAGCATACAAAAGTTGAGTGACTTCACTAAGATTATATGACTAGTTACTATCAGAAGTCAAATTAGAATAGCTAATCCCTGCTTGCCCAAGTGGCTATTTTGCCAGATGTGAACAATGAAGACATTCCACCTACAGACTCCACCCTATCTAAGTCTTAAACTGACAAGAATAAATCCCAGTGGTCCATTACCAGTTCCCTCCCCCCCAAAAGGAATGTGATGCAGACATAGTTTGTGTAATGCTGTCTGCCTTATGTGCTTGGGGAGAGGCAGGAAGGTGGTTGGTTGGTGGTGGTGGTGGTAAATTTAATCTCCTGCATGTTGTCTTGAAGGTCAGTCCATCAGAATCACCAGGAGAGCTTGTTAAAACATAGATTGATGACTCCTATCCCTAGAGTTTCTGATTCAGCAGATCTAGATGGGGCCTGAGAATCTGCATTTCTAACAAGTTCTCAGGTGATGCTAATGCTGCTAGCTGAGGAACCACATTTTTACAACTACTGGTATATGTCCCTCAGTCCCTAGTGATGCTGGCTTACTGACTTTTTGTCCTGGTTCTTGTTTTCACTTCAGTTTCCAATACTCCTTGGTACTCAACTTGCTTCCAGAGTTGCTTTCTAAGCCCAAGTCCTATTCTGGCAATCACATCAAGCTAATTATTATTGGAAATCCCTAACAATATACCACACATTTCTCAATGTTAAGAATAAGAAAATGTAAAGATGAATAAGACATGATAACAGCTTTCAGAGAACCTTCAGCCTAATAAAGGAGACAGACATTTAAAAAGTAATTATAATTTGCAAGTGGAAAATCTGTATATCACTGACTTTGACAATATGATATATTAAAATAACTTACTTCGATTTTCCTTAATGAATCTACCAAAAGCTATTTATAGATAAATTATATCAAAGTTTATGAATCTATAGTATCAGTCCATTCAACCATTAGTAACTTTCCAAGGATAAATAAACTGGTTAATGTAGGGGGAAAACATTGCTAGCTCTTCTTAAAGACTTTGTATGAGGACAGAAGATGAAATATTTAAAAATTGCTTACTTTTTTACAATTTTATTATGCATGTAATATAGTACATAAAAAATACTATCATCTTGATAAAATTGCAAAGCAACCATTATGTTTAAAATTTTATAATATTGCTTTGTCTTTAAAAAGACCCCTTCCCTAGTCATTGAATGTCCTGAAGTTCCAACTATCCCTAATTGAATTAACTAGCTGCTGAGTACCTTTTGAACACCTTTTCTGTGTTCAGAGAATTCCTGACCTTATGAATCTGCAGATCCCTAAAGTTGAAGCTGAAATCTTAGGCTTCCTTGCAGCTGGGGCACAGGCATGTAGCCTTTCCAAATCAGACACACCCATGGGCAACTGTGATTTGAAAGCACATAAAGTGAAGAAGCAGGTGGCACAGGGAATCCTTTCTGGCAAGGGTAACAGTGGTACATCCAGCTTTTAGAAACTCAGGAGAGATTATAGTTTCTAATCCCCAGCTTTAGTGGTGGATTTATGGTGTCTGTGCCTAGAGATGACAACAGTCAAAAACTTACTGGAGGAGTTCTGCAATGAAACTTGGATGTAATTAGTAGCCGGGCAGAGGATGAATCAGGAAGTCTGACATTGGACCAACAGGCATTCCAGAAAGAGAACAGGAAAAAATTGAGGGAAGAAAATGATATGAAAATAACACAAGAATAATTTCTGGAACTGAAGGACGTAAGTATTTAGATAAAAAGGGCCTTTGGAATACCCAGTACAATGAATATAAAAATATCCCACTATGGTGCATCATCAAATTTCAGTATTCCATGAACAAAGAGAAGATTCTAAATACTTTTAGAGGTAATACAGAGTCACATACAAAGCATCAGAATCAGAATAACATCATATTTCAACAACAATGTTGAAACTTAAAAGTCAGTGAAATAACACCTTCAAATTCTGTAGAAAACTGATATTCAACCTAAAATTCTCTACCTTGTTAAATTATCAGCCAAGGGTGAAATTAGAATAAAACTATCAGATATGTAAGTTCTCAAAATTTTACTTTCTAGGCACTTTTTCTTAGGAAGTCACTAAAGGATGTACCCTACCAAAACAAAGTGGTAAACCAAGATAGTTAACATGGGATACAACAAACAAAGGGTTCAATACAGAAAGGAGGTGAAAGGAAATCCCAGTATGCTAACTAAAGAAGATTCCAGACAATAGCCATGTAGCAACAGTCCAGACTAATATGAGATGATGGAGGGCTTTAGGAGTGAGGTCTCCTATTAAAAAAATAAACTTAGTGCATCTAACAGATTCCTGATACATTTGATTATGTGGAACATAAGATGAGGAGAGATTTTATAGTTAAAAATAAAGGGGAAATGAAAACATTAAAAGAAAATTTAAGGAAATTAATGAAGGGGAAAACAATCTCAGCACAATTAAATCAGTACAAGAATGTAAATATAATCATAGTGCAATACATGACTCATTACAGAATAACACACATTATTCTTTTTGATAATAATTTAAACACAAATTGTGCTATAACTATCAATTTATTGGGGGAGAAGAAACAGGGAAGCAGTAGTTTGAAAGAAATCATCACCATTTTTAATAGGAAGTTAATAGATAATGCTTTAAATTGATCAATCAATAAATAGCAACTATCATACTATTAAGAAAATACATATGAAAATACCAGAAGAAACAGTTCAAAGAGTTCAAGGTGAGCAAATGGGGATAGAGAGGGGAGCATGGAGCTTCTATGTTTTATAGTATTATTTGTTTTTTAAAATTATGTGTATTCATCACTTTTATAAAAATAAAAATTGATTTTAAAAAAGTTAAATGGTAAAGACCATTTTCTTTACCCCAATACTTTCAGTGAGGTAGTGGGGCATACGACATCTATAAATTATCCCAAGTATCCAAGCTGCCTACTCATCTGTAGTGGAGATTGACCTTGAGCACATCACAGTAAAGCAGCCAATGTTGTTCCTCTCTCATTTGGAATAATTAAATGAAGAGCCATTGAATATTCATTAAAGTTAAAGAGCAGCAGTCAGAAAACCAGTAAGCAGAGTCCTGGGAACTATAATATATTTAGCTCTTCAAATCATTTCTTGAGTAAGGTATGTATCAAGTATCTGGAGACTAGGCCATATAGTAGTAGTAACTCTCTCTGGTAATTTACTAGTGTGAATAAGAATCCAATTTTCCACCAACATCAATAAGAAATTAGAATGGTTTGTAAATAAACTATCTATTCCTATAAAAGTAAGCCCCAAACAGGCTTATACTGAAATGAATTTTAAAAGGGGAGGAGAAAAAACAGTTTGCTATTAAATAGTTACTCTTCAAGATTTTAGTTGATGAAAAATAAAACATTTAACATTTAACTTGGGAGAACATGTACCAGGACAAATTCCCTTAAGCACTGCTATATGCAACATTTACATAAAAATGTACAGAGATATTTTGCAACATGAATATTTATAAACACATGACACTGAAGGTTGCATGAAGGTAGTGGTGTTCATTGCCCATGCTGAATCCAGATTTGCTGTTGTTCTGTCTCTAAAATTCAGTTCTGCCACGGTCAAGCAGCTCCTCAGTACCAGCAATTATGGCTACAATGCCTGCTGAATGCCATTGATCCCTGTGTGCAGTTACCTCTACATTCCCCCACCTTGAAGGGTGTCACTAGGTTTTAAATTATCAACAGTAGCAAGGGGGATAGGATGCTTCAGAGGACTTGTAATAGTACATAAACAATGACATTTGTAAAGACGAAAAATGGATAACAAAGAACCAGAACAAAAGGAATTTGCAAAGTATACATAACGTAACAGCAGGAATGCATCTGAAAATATGCCCTCATTTCCATAAATAAGCTACCCTAATGTTTTCCGTTAAAGTGAAGGCTTTACCTTAAAGGATCATAGCAAAGGAGGAAAGAAGAAAATAAAAGTACTAGAATATATTCTACTTGAAAAAAGGAAAGTCAAATGGAAGAAATTAAACATAAGAATTGCCTTTTTCTTAGTTATTATATATTCATATACCTTTAATATAGCACATGCATTTTACATGTATATGAAGATAAAATCCCTACAGTCTTTGTAACCTAGCTTACAAACGTCAAGATGTTCAGTTGAAAGGAAATAGAGTGCTTATTTCCTGGATCAAATCCAATCTCTCAAACTGGGTAAAAAGAATTTTGAGATAAGAAAATTACTTGCCAAAGAAAACAGAGAGAAAGATGTCTTGTGTTCTGCCAAATACAGGATATGGTATCAAAAATGAAAGGAAGAAAGGACTAAAACTTTTGAAACAAATAACAGCCAGTACTCCCTGGTCTCAGGATTAAGCCTGGAAAAATAGAATCCTTTTTGCATGGTGCCGGGGGAATCCCTCAATATTGCTTGTTCACATCTCAGACAAGTAATGAAGTCATATTTCCAGTGAAATGTTAATGCTTACATTTTCTGTATTTTATGAACATCAACAAATATTTGAAAAAGCCAAGAGGAAAGCAAAAATAAAGGGTAGAAAATAAAAAATTATAATTTCGGGGACAAAGTACTATAGTTAAAACTTTGAGGAAAAATTGAAGAAAAGGTTTGGATTTGAAAGGTCTATGACAGTCATAATTTTCAATCTTCACATCTAAAGAAAACAGAACAAGGGCAAATAGTCTAGGCTAAGAAGAGATTATGAGATGGCTGGAACTCAATAGTTCTCAGTGTGGGATAGATTCTTCAAGGCATCGCTATGGTCCATTCACACTATTATTTCATAGCTTCTTCTTTTCACAACTCTCTCCCACTTCTCTCTCCTGTTTTCAAAATGGTTTGGTGATCTACAAGTTCTAAAAGGCATTTCTATCATAAAAATTATCTTTCAATTTTTACTAATTAGAAGTTAATAGGATTCCATCCCTGGATGTGTAGTTATTAATAGTTTTGTTAATCTGGCATACTGGGACACACATAAGCTATTAGGTGTAATATATAGCCTAATCAGAAATTCTGCTAACAAAGGGATTATGCCTCAAGTTCATCACCATATATTTGCAGAATTATGTATTGTAAATTTGAAGGACAGTTTTTGAAGAATCAGACTTAGATTGAAGAGAGGTAAAAATACATATTTCAAGTCAAATTTTGATCCTTTCTTTAGTTCAGGGAAAGCAGAATAGACCATAGGCAAAAACTGTCAATGATAAACAACTAATAACCACTATGGATCAGGTACTTTATATGTGCCACCTTTTTTAATGTTTTATAATTTACTTTATTTAAAACATTTTTTAATAGATACCTAATAATTATACATATTTATGGGGTACACAGTGGTGTTGCTATACATACAATGTGTAGTGATCATGTTAGAGCCGGTTTCCCTCGGCCCCGGGAACAGAAATCAGCCCCGGGAACAGAAAGACAGAGTCACTGAGGCTGCAAAAAGCAAAGGAGTTTTATTTACTAGCTCGAGCTAGGGTCCAAGTCCCAGAGCACCAACACAGTGGTCTCTGTACGAACCAGGACCCCGCCCTGGGGTAAAAACAAAGCTTTTATACTTTTTTTGCTGGAGTCTGTTGCTAGTTATTTCCGATAAGAGACTCTTTCCCAAGAGAGCCCTGGCACCGCCTCGCCACCTACGTGAGAGGACCCTTGGCACAAATCAAGCTGTCTCTCCCTCCAGCCGGCACACACAGCTGGGGCCGGGAGCTCTCACAGGTCAGCCGGTAACTTTGTGATTTGAGGAACCACATCTGGCTCAGACTTACCTTGTCTACCGATCAGCAAACCACTCCAGAATCTGTGGGCACAATCACGCCATGTTTTTTTAGCTTCTAGTGAGGCAGTGCCTGGTTCCCTTTCAATAAATTAGTAAATGACAATGTGAAACTTGAAGAGTAGAAGGAGCTGGAGAGAAAAAAGAAAAAAAAAACTTGAACTATTCTAGGATAGGATTCCAGCTCAGCTGCCACCAGCATGGGAACTGCCACCAATTAAATGGTGATACCTGATCCTAGTCCAGTTAGGAATAACAAACAAGCAGAGTTATTAACTGATTATTTCATTTCCTGCTTGTCAATTGGCTAGAAACTGTGGGAGTCTTCTGTCCACTTCTTAGAAACTGTCCAATTCAGGAGACATCCTTGTCTAGAAAAGGCTCACTTATCTTTTGTTAGTTAGGTTAGCTGTGTATAATAGAAAGCCAAACATAATAGTGACTTTAACACACAGTGATATATTCTGCCATGCAGAATTCTGGACAAGGGAGCCCAAAGCTGGTACAGTGGTTTCATGAACTCATCAGCTACTTTCTTTCTCATCATCCTCAGCACTTAACTTCCATCTTCAGCATTCCTGCAAGGTCCAAGGTGGCTGCTGGGGCTCCTGCCATGAAATCAACCTTTGAAAAAATGAAATGTAAGAGGGAGACTCCTATGGGAGTCTTCTCTAAATTGCTGCTCCCCTTTGAAGAAGGCTTCCTAGAAGTCCTTCTCAACAACTTTCACTTATATGGGGTTGGCCAGAACTTAGTCACATGTCTACAACTAGCTGGCAGGCAGGCTGGGTATATTGCCACCTGAGTGATGCGGGAGTTGTGGCATGGATATTGGGGAGCAGGTTGCAGTCTTGGTTGTACTTTTCTTCGTCCTCTCTGACCCAACCCATCCTGTCTCCTGGGCCCACTGTACTAACTTACATTTCCACAACTTGAACCATCCTGTTAGTGAAATATTAAGGGTGAAATTACGATGCCAGAGATTTGCTTCAAAATAAACAGCTGAGCCTGGTTGTAGCTGGCGAGTGCACAGAAGCCACAAGAATCATGATCCACGCGTATCATGGGGCCTTATCTTACTTCTCCCTATTCTGTATATGTTTGAAATTTTCCCTAATAAGGAGTTTTTTCAAAATCACACACCTGCCAAGTTTTCTTACTTTTATTCAGGCTCCACAACACTGCAAACTCCTATGCTATATAGAACCAAGTTCCCATCTGTTTTTGCTCCCCTTTTACCATAGATATTTGTGCAGTGAATGAAGGGATGCTCTTTCTTCTTCCTGGAAGTCCTTCTCTGCCTTCTTGCCCTGCTGAAATTCCTCATCCTCTAAGGCCGGGTGCAAACATTGCCTCATCTGTGCAGTTCTAGCCCATGTCCCTCCCTCCTCTTTGCTGGCCTGGCGTGTTGTTATACATTGCTATGGGGTTTGTCACATGGATTGTCATCGTTAAGTCATTTGCTCATCACTGATAGTCGTTGATCATGGTTGGATTGCTGTCGTGAAATCCGTCTCCCCAGAAAGCCTGTGAATGCCTGGAAGGTGAACCCCACTTCGCAGCCACGTCTGTGCCTCCCCTGTCCGCACGGTGCCCGGCACACGCAGACATCCGTGCACGAATGCCTTCTTTAAAACCGGCTTGAAAGCAAAATCTCAGGCTTAATTGGGCTTTAAGATCGCTTTGTCCCATTGGCGGACACGACCGATGTGTATTAACAGTGAAATTCAGAGTTACAGTGCGGGGCCCAGTTTAGTTACAGGCACCGAAATGACGCTGAAAGTGTCACCGAAAGGAAAGGGAAGCGGTGAGGGAGAGGCGGCCTGAGCACAGGCGAGCTGGCAGAGGAAGGGCTCCGGGCGCCCTGGGAGGGGATGACAGGGCCAGTGAAGACAGAGGGAGACAAAGTGTCTCTTGATTGTTTCGGGAACGCTCCGGGCCCGAGTGTTCCAGGAAAGTGCACAGAGGGGACCCGAGGGGTCCTGAGGCCTGACCTGCCCACTCTGCGCCTTGCAGGAAGCAGCCTTGTTACCTCGTCACCTCGTCACCAGCGGAGCTGCTGGTTGGGGGCGGTCAGCTCCCTAGGGCCTCCGCGCCGAGCCAGCCCGCGGTGCAAGAGACTCGGAGGGTCGCCGTCTTCTCAGTGACAAGGCCCCTGGCTCACCGGGACAGGCGGAGGAAGAGGAAGATGAGACGACAGCCCGGCATCCAGCTCCTGGCTCGGTGCCTTCCTCCCTCCTTCCTCCCTCCACCAAGACCGGGAAAACTGACCTCTGCAGTGGGTCTGGCCCATCTGAGGTCAAGACAGCGGGGGCTCAGGGGGACCCGGTGGGACGTGAGCATCCTCAGTGGGCACTGAGGTGAAGGACGGGAAGGGGGACGAGGAGGAGAAGAGGCCACCGTGGCCTTGCACCCGCTGGGTGGGACCGTGCAGGAGCCTAGGAGCGAGGGGACGAGGAGCGAGGCAGCCCCAGCTGCGGGGAAAGCGCCTCCGCCTCCGCGCTGTCCACCGTCCCATCTCTCCTCACCCTCCCGGCCCTGCCGCGCTTCAGCCCCAGAATGGGGCGATTAGCTGCACAGTAGCTTACTTCGCATTTATGCCAGTATTGTTATAAACAGTGTGTGTAAACACACACAATGGAATGCTATTCAGCCACAAAAGGGAGTGAAATCCTGTCATTTGCAGCAGCGTGGGCGGGTCGGGAGGGCGTCAGGTCAGGTGGAATGAGCCAGGCGCAGAACGACAAACGGCAGGTTCCCACCCGTCCTGGGAGCGGGAAGCAGGGCCGCAGAGACGGCGAGGAGGGGGCGGTGCAGACCCCGCAGGGGAGGGGCGGGGAGGGAGGGCGGCCAGGGGCTGCGAAACGCAGCTGGGTAGAAGGAGCGAGTTCTAGCGGGATTCGCCAGCACCGGAGGGGAATTACAGTTTAAAATAATTCATTGTGTGTTTCAAAATAGCTGGAAGAGAGAATTATAATGTTCCCAACACAAATAAAAATAAATGTGTGAAGTGATGGCTATCCCAATTACCCTGATTTGATTATTATGCACTGTATACATGTATCAAAATATCACATGAATCCCCAAAATATGTACAACTCTCACATGCTAAGTTTTTAACCCTCCACCCAAAATGCATGTGTGAAATATCAGAGGAGGCGCTGAGGCAGACGAGTCTCACTACGCTCATCCACAGGGCGGGCGTTTCCGGGGAAGAGACACCGAATCGGACCAAGGAAGTGGCGTGAGAAAGCCACCTTCTTCCGGTTCATTAAGGACTTTGCCGTTTTCCTGTGTCAACACACACGGTTCTGCTTTTGGAAAGGACCCAAGTTCTGAAGATCGCTGTGTCTAAGGACAAGCTGTGAAAGAAAAGGCGTGCCGTGGATGGGTCAGGCGTGGTGTGTCATGTCACCGTCTTGTAACGCCAGCTCCAGCAGCCGCAGCCAGACCGCCAGGAGGGGGGTACCCTCTGCCATGCAGGGTGCCCCCCAGCCGGGGCCTGGCCCTTGGGGCCCAGCTTTGTGGAGAGCACGAGAGCAGAACTGGAGGATGGAAGGAGGTGCAGGATCAAAATACACATCGCTTCTCCTCTCCAGAAAGTAATCACTTCATCTCTTTCATTCCTCCCAAGAGAGTATAAATCAAGATGTAGTTTTAAGCGCCTTGTGTTTACTCTAACTCGGCAAAGGAAAGCCGCCTTTGGTGGGAGCGGGGAGCCAAGGCCTCTGTCCTTACCAGGATGTGGCCCAGCTCCGAAATCAGGGGACCCCAGAGGATCTGGTCACTCACGGACGTGCAGAAAACACAGTTCAAAGTATTCTTTGCTGTGTGGACGTGAGGGCCAGGGACGAAGGGAGCTGTCTTGGCTGCTGCTGGGGTGATAACCCCGTGTGCCAAAGTCTCGAGCTCTGACAGAGGAAAAAGGCTTCAGAGCAGTTTCTGGACGGGATTCTCCCGGCAAGAAGCAGAGCTGCGCTTCTCCATCGACTGATCCTCTGAGGAGGCGAGGCCTGCCCCTTGGCTTTCTGATTCCATGTCTGATGGGAGGTGTTTATTACACTTCAGAGCCAGAGGCACAAAACCCTATCGGGGGATAAACTGGTCAAGCGGCTCACGATTGTCCCTTAAGGGCAGCTGCTCCCACCTCAGCCTGAGGCCCAGAGGCTGGTAGGTGGACGTGAGAGTGTGCGGCCGTTTCCCCTCCTGAAATAAGGTTCATGCTTCATCAGCAGGTAGAATATTTATTCCTATAAGTAAACAAAATGTTACATTTTGAGAATGATTCGCAAGTTGGGTAAAGGAAACTGATGTCCTTTGTTGAATCAAATCTGAAGTTTTCTTTTATTGTACAGGAGAGACAGGGAATCCCTGACTCCCTTACTGTCCGAGGGCGTTGGCTCACTCCACCCAGCGCAACTCTTGTGACGCGGGGTTCTGCTCGACTGCTTTTCTCTGGGTTGGACACAATCTCAAACGGAGCTCTAGACAGCTGCCTGTGAACCAGGAAGCAGGCCTTCACCAGACACTGACTCTGCCGGGCCTTGATCTTGGACTTGCAGCCTCCAGAGCTGTGAGCCATAAATGTTTGCTGTTGGAGCCATCAGTTCATGGTCATGAGCTGCAGCAGCCTGAGCTGGCCGAGACACGTGGGTCTATTCTCATCTTCTCCTTCTGACCAGTCTCAACAGGTTGTCACAGACAAAGAAAACACACACATGTTAAGAGAAGAGGAGGCTACTTTCTTAAAATCCTCTTTAATCTAAATTTCTCTCTTCCTGACAACGGCTACATTTGTTTCCACAGCCCTCTTCTCCAACCTCCCCTTTTCCCAGCAGTGAAAAACAGACTAAAGAAGTACAGGAGCTGATGTTGGCTGGCTGGTTCCAGAGCAACTGCAACCTGTTGATCCAGCAGGGACGGTTTGCTGGGATGGCCCGAGGCAGGGAAGGTGCGGATAAAAAGAAGTGGACAGATCCCAAAGACTTAAAGGACGTAGCCGGGCCTGGCGGCTCATGCCCACAGTCCCAGCTACTCTGGAGACTGAGGCCAGAGGATCGCTTGAGCCCAGCAGCTCCAGGCTACAGTGAACTCTGATCACACCACTGCACTCCAGCCTGGATGACAGAGTGAGACCTCATCTTGAAAAAAAAAAAAAAGGACATAAAATTAATAGGGCTGGTGATTGGGAATGGGGTCAATTGTTTGTGGATTTTGTATTTGCTAATTCATTTGCTCACTAAAATTTACTTGTGACACTGAAGTCTGTACTCATGGTGCTTTCATGGCCATTCATGGAAATACACAGAGCTGTGAAAAATCGGATTCACCTGCTGCTCACACTCCCAGATGAGGTGGTACAAGGTGACACCCTGCCTCATACTGTGTCAAGTACCCTTTTCATGGTCTATTTAGTTACACTTTTTTTGCTTTTTTGTCTTTTGCTGTATAGAGTGGCCTCCAAGAGCACAGCTGAAGTGCTGTCTATTGTTCCAAAGTGCGACAGGCTGTGATACCTTGGGGAGAAAATACCTGTGTTAGGTAAGCTTCCTTCTGCTCAGGTTACAGTGCAGAGTTCAATGTTAATGAATGAACAATATACATGGAATGGGGATTTTTAAACAGAAACAAATACACAACAAGGTTATACATGGATCAATTGATAAAAATGTTGTGATGCGTTGCTTACAGGAACTTCACCCTGCAGCCCTTAAGCAATGGTTCAGCATTCGCTAACTCAGCATTCCCGGTGGCATCACAGAATGTAACTGCCACGAAGAAGGAGGAGTCATGCAACTCCCAGCAGGTTCTGGCTGGAGCAAGTGGGTGGACGGTGGCGTCGTTTGCTGAACCAGAGTTCACTGGGGGAGGACAAGATTAGACAGGACACATGATAAAATCCTGAAATTGTCCTCTTCTCCTAAGACTCCTGGGCATTATTTTAGTATGGTGAGCACCCTTGTGGCTGGACAAGTCCCACCCTATTCTGTGATGTTACCTGTAAATTGAAAGACCATTTAAGACACAGTAGTTCCCCTTGTCTACAGCGGATAGATTCCAAGGCCTGCAATGGATGCCTGAAACTTCAGATGTACAAAACCCTGTATAAATGTACACACACACACACACACACACACACACACACACACACACACACCTATAACAAAATTTAATTTATAAATTAGTCACTATAAGACATTAACAACAATAATAAAATAGAACAATTATAATAATATACTGTAATAAAATGTATGTGAATGTGGTCTCTCTCTCTCTCTCTCTCTCTCTCAAAATATCTTATTGTACTGGGCTCACTTATTTTTGGACCAAGGTTGACCATGGACAACTGAAACCACAGATAAGGGGGTACTGCTGTACTTTATTTGGTTCGAAAGCTAATATTTCCCCCCACACCTTCCATCTCTTTGAGCTCCTCAATTTAATCCTCCAAACTCAAAAGGATGTAAAATGTAGGGAAATGCTCTCAGCAAAATGGGAACTTTGCACATAGAATTTCATAATGAGCCCAGAGTTTATCAACAGCAAATAGAACAATGACGTGCTAGAGAGAGGAGGTGACAGAAATGTGTTGAAGACTGTTGAGAAAGACGATAAAAATGAAACTGTCAGCCAGGCCAGCATATTATGGAAATTAACCTAGACTGAGCACCTGGAAGATAGACTAAGAGAAAGGATTCCAGGAAAAGTGAGTATAAATTTGAGATATTAAGGAAAAAAGTAAGGGAGGAGAGAGGGAGAGGGAGAAAAAGAAAGAATAAGAAAGGACTTACAAAGAGAATTCAAACCTGCCTGTCACGCCGGGTGCAGTTTTGTGATGAACGCAAGCCTTGCCCGATCCGCGTCCAGTTCCCCACCCTGGGCTTTCCCTCCATGCTGCGATAAAACAGGGCAAGTGCTGGACCAAAGCCACGGGCCGACCCGGCCCACCTGCCTTCTGCTTCTGTGCGGCCCAGCAGCTAAGAATGTATTTTACAATTTTAATGTTTGAAAAAAAATTCAAAAGAAGAATAATATTTCAGGATATGTGAAAATGGTGTGAAATGTAAGTTTCATGTGCCTAAGTGAAGCTTTATCGGAAACAGCCATGTTCATTCATTTATGTATCGTCTGTGGCTGCTTTTGCACCACAACAGAGGAGTTGAGAAGTTCAGACAGAAACCATGTGGCCTGCGAAGCCTGAAATATTTACTATCTGGCCCTTTCCAGAAAACATTTGCCGACCCTGAAACTGGAGCTTGCCTTTTAAGCAGGGCACTCAGCGGGGCTTTGGATGCTGTGCACAGGAGAGGATGGGATGGCCAGGAAGGCCCCGGCGGGAGCTGAGGGCCCCATGCACAGTTTGAAGTTGGGATCGCCCTGAGATTCCTTAGGTATCGGCCACAAAGTCAACACTGACTATACAAACTGGTGTCTTTGCCTTTGTTATGACCAAATGTTATTGTTTTTTTTAAAAAGCCACAAAATAAAATAGAATCTCAGGACTCCGTGCAACATGATAGGAGAGACATCCATCTCTAAAAGTCCCTTACTGATTGCTCTTTTAAAGAAAACTCTTCGTCATTCTTTAATCAACCCAGGTGGGAAAGCTGAGACCCCTGCCAAACGTCCAGTCGGGAAGTTGTCTTTCCCCCAGACTACACTGGAGGGCAGGCTGGCCCTGCCTGGTGGCAGCTGACTGGCTAGGCCGGGCTGCTCCAGTCAGGGGACTGCACTGAGCTGGAGCCCTGTGGCCTGGGCGGGCTCACTCCCACCATCCCACACTCACCGCCTGCCTGTGATCTGCTCTCCGTGCTGCTTTGACCCTCCTTTCCTTGCTGTGGAGGTCAAAGTCTCCTCTGAATTCATGCTCGTTCTCAGGCAAATAGAAAACCTATCAGTGTCTCCTACAAGCTCCCCCTCTGTCCTGTCAGTCCCTGCTTACAGAGGTGACCACACAGTCCCCTTTGATTTTCTGTCTTGCTCCTTTTAGTCATGGGGTTAACTTTATCTGGCATCTATCAACTTTCCAGGCCTTCTCTGGTCTCTTTCACATGTTCCTGTAGCCCACGCTCATACGCAGCACTTGTAATTTGTGGATTTCCCTCTTTTTGGAGCTGTGCCTACAAATGTTGTAGTTTTATAAAATGAGCCTCCAACGTGCAGCACTACTAAGGTAGTGATGACTTTATCTACCTGTGCAGGTGTGTATATCCACATACACCGAGAGTCCATGTGTGCTGGGATGCACATACATGCATGTCTGTGCACAATAGACTCACACGGGTACAGCTCACCTGTCAGATCAGCGTGTGGGACAGACAGTCTCAGCGGCCAGGCCCAACTCTACCTGCCCATGATACAGATTTATGATTGATTTGTACACATGGGAAAAAGAAACCTTAAAATTACCTTATAGTTTTCATATTTTTATAATAAAACTTACATCTTTAAAATGATATGATAGCAAAACTCCCCGACTGGTTGGCAGGGTTGGTGTCCTGCTTTACCTTCAAAAAGAACAGAAGGAATTACATAAAGCAGAGGTCCAAATCAACCACTTTAGCGCCTACGAGCTACCAAGCAAAATAAGAATTATTCCTTTCTAGACCTATGTTTTCTTAGTGGATGACAGCTCGTATACAAGTAGAAGCCCGCATACAAAGAACATCTCCTGCAGCCAGCACCGCAGTGCACACGGCTGTAAATACGCACAGCAGTGCAAGTGCATGCGCCCTGGGACAGCCAAGGCACATTTCTTGTGCTTCTAGTCTGTTCCGCTAACCAGCACGGACCCGGAAGCTAGCACACTGCCTGACGAACGGGGAGAGCGCACATGAAAGTTTTTAGAACGAATAATGCATAGTGTTGACCTTGGAATCAACCCAATCTAAGGGAGGTCTCACAGAAACCAGTTTGCATGAAGGCTTTTTGCTGGTGCAATAGGGTGTAAGGGATGCTGGGCAGGGGGATTTTTACCCCCTAGCAACAGCTGGGGAGCTGGGAGGGGAGAAAGCCTGGCATCTGTTCAGACATTGGTCCTCTGGCCCTGTGCCCTGAGCTTAGGTCTCAGCCCCACAGGGAGACGGGCTGCAGGCAGGGAGAGAAGCCACCACGTCTACCCGATGTGGGTGTGGTGCCAAGGGACGTGGCGTGAGGGCTCCCACACCAGGCAGAGCCTGCCCTGCACCCGAAGGGCCTGAGGCAGACGGTGCCTCAGAGGAGCCGGCCTGTTTGGGAGGACAGCGGGCCAGCCAGCTGGCAGGCAGAGCAGGGGAGGGAGCACCCTGGGAGACACCATCAGCTGGGACTCGGGGGCAGAAGTCCAGCACCAGACAGGACCAGATAGTTATTCATGTGACCCCCTCTCATATTCAGAAGCCAATGAACCCATAGAAGCTCAGCTGTCCCATGCCTGTGAGTCATGGAGATGCAATTCTGCATGGCTTTACGTGCAAATGGCACAGCTTCATCAGGCCCCAAGGTTACTGCTTGGCCCCTTGAGGCGGGAAGTCCAGTGTTCGGACTTCTCTACCACCCAGGAATTACTGGACTCCTAGAGTGTCTTGCTGGGTCGGGGTCCCTGCAGCTCAGTCCTGGCCTGCGGCACTGGCTGGAGGGTGGGTGAGTCCTGCTCACCTGAACACAGAAAAAGCAGCGTTTGCAGAGGGCTGCGCCCCCACTCCCACCGGGAAAGTAACTTTGGGATCCAGATCACCTATTTCCGGGCCTATATACAAGCAAATTCCTTAGATGGGATTTTTTAAGGCTCAAAATTTCAAAGAATTCTTAGCCAATTAATATCTTTTGCTTATCCGCTCAGTGGTTTCCAGTTGCACTGATAGAGCGAAAACGCCTCAACCTACAGTGATTTCTTCAAGGATGCTCAGGAGTCTGGGAATCTGTATCTCCGCCTCCTTTTCCTTTCTGGCACTGTTTTTGGAGTTCCATCCCACGCTACTGAACACATGCAGGCTCGTCACTGCTTTTGACAACTAGCCCAGTATCCAGTGGATGATCGAAAAGAAGTGACATCCCACATCACTTTCAACCCGTGTGGTTGGCCTTCTGTCCCCAGAACCCCACTGAGACATCAAGAACCACCCGGCCCATCTGACATTTTCCACTCAGATCTTACTCCCTCCCCTGCTCCAATGCTCCATACTGCAGGCCTAGGTCACCTCTTACCTGTACGTCTTCAGGGATCTCCAAAGTGACAATGTCTGACTCTAGTGTGGCTCTCCAATCCACTCTGCCCTCACCTCCCAGGCAGGTGTCCCTAAACCCCAATGCAGCCAGTTTGCATTCCTGACTCTAATAGCCTGAATAATCGCCCCCAGAGATTTCCAAGTCCTAAGCCCTGAAACCTGTGAATCTCACCGTATATGGAAACAGGGGCTTTGCAGATGCGATTAAGTGAGAATCTTGGGATAAGGAGATTATCTTGGATCATCCAGATGGGTCCTAAATACCGTCACAAGCGTCCTTAAGAGAGGGAGGCAGCGGGAGACCACGGTGATGGACGAGGGTAGGTGATGTGGCCGCAGAGGCAGAGACTGGAGTGACGCGGCCACAGCCAAGGCCACCGGAAGCCAGGAGAGGCAAGAAGCAGAGTCTTCCCTAGAGGGCCGGAGGGTGTGCAGCCCTGCTGACAGCTCAGACTTCTGGCCTCCGGAGTTGTGAGAGAATAAATTTCCCTCATTTTAAGTCACCCCATTTGTGATTTGGCACAGGAAACTCAGACACTGAGAAAACCCTGTCGCTCCAAATTGTAAAGCCCTAGTAGTCTGGAGCCTGAACACTCTTCAAACTCGTGTTTCTCGCTGCCTCTCGTTTCCGCCTGCCCCGCAGCCACGCACGCCGGCAGCGCTGCGGGAGCTTGGCCTCCTCTGCCCCAGCTCTGCTCGCCCGCCGGGCGGTCTGCGCACGGCTCCCGCCTGGCCGGGACGCCATCTCCGTCTGAAGCCGGGACAGTCCGCACAGCAGTTCTGCAGACGCGGTGTGAGCCCCCCGTGCACCCTGCCCTTCAGTCCGCTTTTCTATTCGGGCCTCGCTCTCCTACCTGACCCGACGGTCCTCGCGTGCAGGGACTGAGCTTCAATCACTTCTGGTCACCCCTGTTCTTGGCATAGTGTCTGCCACGTAGTGGAAGGCTGGTAAATGTTGTGATGTCTAATATTTAAGTAAAATTACTTCTGCACGACAATCTCATACTGATGCTCACTCCTCCTTCTTCAAATGTCCCTCTGCTGACTCTGCCACATCGCCCTCCCTTGGTCGACAGTGACCTCTGTGACTGCCTCTCCTCATTCTCGCTCCCTGGCTTTTCACGCGCAAGCCACCTCATGCCAGCAGCCTTCAGTCTTCCTTCTCTTTTTTGCTCTCCTGCTTATGTCTTTCTGAGTGATTTTCACCATTATTCTGTGTTGTTGGCTTCTAAACATAGCTCCCCCCCACCTGCACTCTTTCCCACCCGCCCCCTGGAAACCTCCGCACGGCTGTCCCACAGACGCTCGGAGCCTAACACGTCAGAAAGAGTCCTCTTCTCCTCTTCCCTGCCTATTAATCTGGACGAGCAGAGCCCATGGGCTCGGGCTCTGGAAGCCAAAGTGCGACATAAGGAAGAGAAGGATGGGGCCAAGCAGGGGCTGGAGGCCTTGAAATCAAGGACATCCAGTGTCGATGTCCACGAGGACGTTGGAATGAAATTTCTCTTTGAAAGGCCCTGGCAGAGATGCCCAAACCAGGCACGAGGCCACAGCCAGGATGTCAAACCGGGCCAGCAGGGAGGGGCACCTGGGAAGAGGCCGTGCGCCGGCACGTTCTGCAGACACAGGAGCCCGGGACCCCTCAAGGGGCGCTCCGGGATGCCAGTCTGGGTAACACCCACCTCCACGTCTGCTTTCTCCTCTCACGCAGCTGTCCACACTGGAACCCTCAAAGCCATCCTGGATCCTACCTCTCCTTTGACCCACCCCCGTCAGCAGGTGTTGTTGGAGGGGGCTCCTAGTGTCTGCCTTTGGACTCTTCCCACCCTCGTTGCCTCTTGCCGTCTCCTGCCTGGGGCGCTTCAAAGACCTGCAAAGTCCCCGCCCCCTGCCTGTTCCTGCATCCGTCACTTCCAGCACTGCCAGGATTCAAGTGCACGTTAAAATCGTTGGTGGCGTCCTGTTGCCTCTGGGATAAAATCTGAACTGCTACTTAAGGTCCCCAAATCCTTCACACACACCAGCCCTCTCCTCTCTTCGGCCTACTCTGCTGCCAGTCTCTGGCTGGCCCCGAACCCAGCCCTGTCCAGCAGCGCTCCGGCCCCAGTGTGCCCCGTTTCACACAGCGGAGCACACGCCCCGCGCCTCTCCCCCCCGCACTTCCCCTCCAGCGCCGCTCGTCCTCACAGCCCTCCTGAGGGCCTCCTGGCGTGGCTCCATTTTCTGGGCTCCTGGGTCTGCAGTCACCCCCAGTCACTCACCGCACTCTTCAGGGACACTTCCTTCCACACCCACCTGCCCTATTAACCAGCGGGCTTCTGGAAAACAAGGATAGCTTCTTAGAAACTGTCAAGTTCTTACTAATTAGCTTGGAACCTGGCACATGTGGATACGTGAATGAATTAAGAGGATGTAAGCAATGACAACCACTAAGAACAGGAAAGAAAAAGGCACGCCATTATGAAGCAGGCCCCGGTGGCTCTGTGCCTTCCCGAGAGCTCCCATTCATGTCCGCACTCAGGTAGAAAAGTTTTCGTGCTAGCTCTCTGGGAGGCCGAGGCGGGAGGATCGTTTGAGCTCAGGAGTTCGAGACCAGCCTGAGCAACAGTGAGACCCGGTCTCTATTAAAAATAAAAAGAAAATTAGCTGGACAACTAAAAAATATATATATAGAAAAAATTAGCCAGGCATGGTGGCGCATGCCTGTAGTCCCAGCTACCGGGGAGGCTGAGGCAGGAGGATCGCTTGAGCCCAGGAGTTTGAGGTTGCTGTGAGCTAGGTTGACGCCACGGCACTCACTCTAGCCTGGGCAACAGAGTGAGACTCTGTCTCAAAATAAAAAACAAAAAAAAAAAAACAAAACAAAAGAAGACTAAAATACTAAAAAAAACCAAAAAACTGAAAAGTTTTCGTGACTTGTGAGGTCAGGGAGTGAATGACTCCCGCGACGTATCCAGAGCTGGACACCAGGGAGGGCGCCAGAGAGACTGGCCAAGGGTCAGCGGGGAACGTGCGTCTGGGTCTCAGAGCATCACAGCCGGGAGAGTCTCAGCGCTCACCCCGCCTAGCGTGCAGCAGAGGAGACAAGCTGCAGGGAGCCATGCAACTTGCCCTGCATGTGACAAGGCCAGTGGACAGAGCTAAGCAGGCAGCTGCTGGAGAGGGGAGTGGATGGAGGGATGGAGTCAAAAGGAAAACGAAGTGGATCTAAGCAAATCTGAAGCACCTGAGTCCTCTTTCCTTTCTTTGGTAGATACAGGTTCCTCATACACACATATATTAAATTATAGGTCTGTGCTTCTCTGTAGTTTTTTCATACGTATATTCAGTAGACAAATGTTTATCTGTCTCTGACCAGATTAAGAGTTCCGGAGGAAGGTGGCCTCTCTGTTCCCTGGGTTCCCATCTCACTACTACTCTACCTGCCCCTGTGAGATGCACATGGCCACACAG
This sequence comes from Lemur catta, assembly GCF_020740605.2. Lineage (NCBI taxonomy): Eukaryota > Metazoa > Chordata > Mammalia > Primates > Lemuridae > Lemur > Lemur catta. Next base: position 3,833,980 of record NC_059149.1, on the reverse strand, counting down.
GCTCCCAATGTTGGGCCTGTTTTGGCAACTACAAACACAAGGTCGACTTAGGGATGACTGTCACTGCCAGCTTGGAGTAACTCGTCTAATCCTGCCTAGTCAAAGGAGTTTTCTTCTGTTCCTCTTCTAACTCTGGCTCTGCTGTCCCGACTCGCCTAATCAGCTTGCTGCGGCCCCGTCCCCATTCCCTGGCATGTTTCCCCTGCCCCCACCCAGGTCTTCTGTCAAGTCTTCCAACGTTGCCTTAGAACAATGAGATTTTTCCAACTACTCTTCCAATAAAGGATGGCACCACCGCTGCCTGGGCTTAGATAACCATTCCTGGGTTCCCAAATTTTCTTGTCCCCATTACTGGGGGGAACTTCTGCAGAACAGATAAGCTCTGCGGCCAACAGCTTGCACTGCACTGGCCTGGGGTGCATTTGTTTGCCTTTTGCTCTCAGATTCATTCCTCATCCTTCACCTGCTAGCTCCCCCTCTCAGGGAATTGAGCAGATAACTTAGAGCGTTTTTGTGTGTGTTTTGTCTTTTGTTTGTTTGTTTTGAGATAGAATCTTGCTGTCACCCAGGCTGGAATGCAGTAGTCTCATCATAGCCCACTGCAACCTCAAATTCCTGGGCTCAAGCGATCCTCCTCCCTCAGCCTCCCAGAGTACTAAGATTACAGGCATGAGCCATTGCACCTGGCCTGTAGAAGTTTTTTTATGCCTACAGAGGACTTAGCACAACCTGGGCACTAAGCCTTCTTGGAAGATATTGAGAGCCATAAGCAGCTGTTTCATGGCTCATGGATGGGATAAAACCTGTCTGAGGCCAATGTGCCCCCTAAGAAACCACCCAGCTTCTCCAGTCATGCAGCCTTCTGGGCCTCTGGACAGTCTGGAGACAGATGTCCTTTCTCTCCCCTACTCTAGACTGGAGAGACACAGATAGTGGCAACCTCCCCAAACAGTGACCAGAGCCCCAGACCACACCCTGCCAGTGCAACTCTACATGGATTCCAAGATCTTCATCACACAGGTGAGTTTCCTGGGGGACAACCACACCATCCACATAGCTGGCACTAGTTACCTTCTGTGGACACCCAGCTGGAGCCACTCAGCGCCCCCTCATCAGACCTCTTCAGCACCCCTTTACAGGGGGAAAGGCAAAGGTCGCTCCCTGGACTGTGCAGGGGCTCTAGATCAACAATCAAGGTGAACAAGTACACACGCTGTGAGATTTATACCTGCCTAGCAGGTGTGAAGAAAGTCCCCTGCCCTTCCTGTGCCATTCTAGTCAACTTTTGCCCCAGCAGGAGGGGAAACTCATGTCACCGTGTTTTAAAAGAATTGGAAAATGGGGAAGGAGGATGTTGCCCCAGAGTATGGAAGTTGAGATTCCATCTTACATTTGTATAATACCGAATAGCTTACAGAGGGCTTGTGCACACATGATTTAACATAACCTTCCCAATAACCTGTGAATAAGCTAGGCCAGTCCTGTTGCCCCCACCGGATACGTAAGAATGCCAGAGCTCAGAGGAGTGTGCGACTCGCTGAGGGCACTGCTCGCTTCAGCAGCAGCTCAGCAACTGTGTGGCGAAGGCCCCTAAGTACAGCTGACCCTAGAACAACACAGGTTTGAACTGTGAGGGTCCACTTATATGCAGATTTTCCCCATAAATATATTTAAAAAATTTGGGGGAGATTTTCAACAATTTGAAAAAAATTACAAGCAAACCGCATAGCCTAGAAATATTGAAAAAATTAAGAAAGTTAAGTATGTCATGAATGCATAAAAGATATGTGTTAATTGACTGTTTAAGCTATCTGCAAGGCTTCCAGTCAACAGTGGCTATTAGTAGTTAAGTGTTTGGAGAATCAAAAGTTATACTTAGTCCGGGCGTGGTGGCTCACGCCTGTAATTCTAGCACTCTGGGAGGCCGAGGTGGGAGGACCGCTTGAGATCAGGAATTTGACACCAGCCTGAGCAAGAGAGAGACCCCGTCTCTACTAAAAAAATAGAAAGAAATTAGCTGGACAACTAAAAATATATAGAAAAAATTAGCTGGGCATGGTGGCACATGCCTGTGGTCCCAGCTACTCGGGAGGCTGAGGCAGAAGGATTACCTAAGCACAGGAATTTGAGGTTGGTGTGAGCTAGGCTGACGCCACGGCACTCTAGCCCTGGCAACAGAGCAAGACTCTGTCTCAAAAAAAAAAAAAAAGTTATACTTAGATTTTCAACTGTGCAGAGGGTCGGCCTCCTAACCCCCACTTTTTTCAAGGGTTGACTGCACTCGAAGTACTGGGAGGCAAGGATGAATAAAACAAGGTCCCCTTGCCCCACTGGTATTTATAGTCCAGTCTGGAAGACACACAAGTAAATAGAGCATTTGGCTATTAGGCCGCAGGTGCTGGGACAGAGGCCAAGTGGGTAGGGGACCAAGGATCCTCCCTGGACAAGAGGACTCCAGGACCCAACCTAAAGGACCCAACCCAAAAACACCACGTGCAGGAGGCACAAAATCCAGACCGAGGGGATCGGAGAGGGCACTGCTGTGCCCTGTGGAATCGGGACCCTAAGCAGTTGTCTGTCCCCAGCACAGCGGAGTGCAGGGAGCAGCTGGAGAAGGCAAGTCAGCACAAGGCAGGGGCCCTTAGAGGTCACGGTAAAATGTTTGCTGAGGAACAAATTTAAAGCTTTCAGCCAGGGAGTAACTTGCTAGATTTTATTTAGGATACAGCCACCATCACTCAGATAACTGTTTGGAAAATGGATTTTGAAAGAGAGCAAATCAAGAGATAGACTAGTCAGGAGGCAACAGGGAGGGAGGCAGGGACAGGAGTGGCAGATAGTCAGAAGGTGAAGAGTGACTGTGAGGAGCAGGAACAGCGCATGGTCCAAGATGACGGCGTTTGTGATCTGGAGCTGCCTTTGACGGAAGGAGCGCGTCCTGGGAAAATGGTGGCTTGGCTTTTAAACACACTGCCTTCGCTGGGTCTGGGGGACGTGTAAGGGGTTCCGGACGCAGCAGAGGAAAGCACGAAACTCAGAGAAGAAACAGCACAGAAACCCAGAGGCGGGCAGTGAAACGGCACATGCGCACCGGCGCCCCGGGCGACGCGCCGAGAGCAGCGCACGGGCCACACCGGCGCCCGGGGAGAAGGGGCCGGGCGCAGCCGCAGGGCGGAGGGGCGGCGAGGCCGGGGGAGGAGGAACGGCCGCCGGAGCGGAGGCCTGAGAGGCGGCCCGCGACTGGCCAGCAGGGAGGTCACTGGGGAGGTGGCACAAGCAGGGTCGGGGCGCTGGGCGAACTGCGCCTGGGGGCCGGGGGGGCCCCGAGCTGAGGTGACGGAGAGGAGGGAACAAGGGTGGCAGTTGTTCTCAAGGCCTGGTGGGAAAGGCGAGTCCACAGACGGAACAGGAGCAGCAGGGGCTCCTCTGTGCTGCCACTTGCAGGATAAGGGAAATCTGAGCGTGTCTGTACCGCGACACGAGCTTTCGCAGCTAGAGCCAGGCATGAGGGGTAAGGTTAGGGCTGAAAACCCAAACCCGCGCTCCCCGACGTCGTTTCCGGGACGGAGCAGCGCGCCGGGCGGGGGCGGGACGGGCACAGGCGGGCGGGTTCCCACCGGAAGGGGCGGGGGCGGGCTCCGACCGGAAGGGGCGGGCGGGCTCCCACCGGAAGGGGCGGGCGGGCTCCCACCGGAAGCAGGCTGCAGGGCTGTAGCCACATCCGGAGCAGAAGCGAGGCTGCGCGATGCTCTGGGAACGTTGACAGGGGTCTCCATCCGGGTTCTCAGAGTGGGTCGTGCCTAGCTCCGACGGAAGCCGAGTGCAGGCTGGTTTCTCGTGCCGGGATCGAGAACTCGCTGGCCTCGCCCCATGCCCACTCGCCGGTACAGAGCGCGACCTCCCGGCCACCCACCCGCCGGGGGGTTGATCTGACTGTGTCAGAATGGGGGGAACTTTAAACAAGAGTTTTTTTCCCTGGTACTGATTGCCTTTCCTTCCACTGCCATCCCCTGTCCCTCACCCCCGGGGGCAATGCCTGCGTGTGGTGCCCTGAGAGGACAGGCAGTGCAGCGTGGTGTGTGCGCGCCTGTGTGCGGGGGCAGGAACCGCCCACTGCACCCTCCGGGGCGGGCGGGGGCGCAGGCAAAGCACTGAAGCCCCCTGTGCCCTCCCCGGGGACGCTGGCACCGCCACATGGAGGGTACGTGGGACACTGTCCAGGTTAGGGCCCGTGGGAAGTGCCGTGTCTGTACTGGTCTGTCATCCTCTGGGTGTCATTCAGTCCCTGCCTGCCCCTCCAACCTACACGTGGTTAAAGGAGAAATCGGATGGCAATTTTCAACTCTGCTTTGATTTCCTAGTACGGACATTGTTCTAGAACTGAGATGCTGGTGGGTGAAATATAACCAGACTCCTCCACAATTAGGCTCAATTATTATACCATTTTTCTGGGTAATGAAATTATTTTTTGTCCTTCTGGTTTTTACTGACAGCAGTTAAAAATTATCTTCGGACTTATTGGGAAAATTCTTGGAGTTTCATCATAGGAATAAAATTAATTCCCAAGACTAACTCAAATTAATTCATTATCTCAATACTTTACATGTTTTTATGCTGGGGGATATGAAATTATTGTTATTTGACCGTTTCTGGCCTACAAAATGAATATTTCATGTGGTTCGAACTAGGATTTTGAAGCACTGATGGAACTCCTATTTATGCGGGCAGGGTAGAGGAAGTGAGTTATTTATTGTCTAAGGTAACAATAGAATTACTCTTGGGGAGGGAACTATTTTTTTCTTTAGGGAAACATCTTAGTGGGCATTTGGGTTTTGCAGAAGATTAAGATGAAACCAAGCTTATGTTTCCGAGACAGAAGCCAGCTTCCAGAGACGAGGAAGCTATATAATTACTCCCAGAATTCTTTCAGGTGGGGATGTGTGTGTGTGTGTGTGTGTGTGTGTGTGTGTGTGTGTGTGTGTGTGTGTGGTGTGTGGGGAGGGGGAGAGAGAGAGGTTTTGGAAGGTCACCTCCATAGGAATAACGCTGTGTTGTGATTCATTTCGGGGCTCAGTGATGAATCAGCACTATGTTTTCCTCTTAGGAGAGACACTGTGTCATTAGGCAATTGTCTGATGACCCGCACCTACCTCCGAAACAGATACCCGCCACCACCATCAGCAGCACATAAACATTTAGATGTAGCGGGGTTTCCCATGAGCAGGGAGATTAAGCAGCGTTGTTGGGGGATGGGCCACACCCTGTCAGAAGAAAAGGTGGACATAAAAGGTGTCTAACTCTCCTTTCTTCCCCTTCCGTGCTGCAGGAATCACAGCACAGAAGCACATATAGAACTCGGCAGGGGCTGTCCCCAGGGTCCTCACTGTCACCCCATCAGGCTGCGCAGCTTCTCACCATGTGGCTGTGGTGGCGGTAGGAGGGCTCCATCTTACACAGCCTGCCCCTGCCCTGGTGGGGACATCCTGGGTGAGTGGACATTCTTAAAGAGTAGAGAAGCTCATTTGATCAGATTAGTTTATGCAGAAGAAAAGGGATACTTTGGAGACCAGTGGGATTTCATTGAGACAAAGAGCCTTTTTCTTCTTTGTAATTTGACTCTATAATTTGGTTATTATTTTTGTTTAATTCTACAAGCAGCTGGTGACAGAACTGACTCTACACAGGGCCATCTTGTCAATGTTAGCAACTCCCTTATTTATTTGCCTTGGAGAATCTTCCTCTCGTTTTGATATACACCATCAGAATCATGGCTTATGTTTGCCTGGCTGCTGCTTGAGACCTTACCAGTCAAAGAGGCACTTGCCCTGAGACCTCCTCTGGCAGGGTCTGCACCGTGAGTTGGGGACATCAGGGCACAGGATCAGGTTCCACATCAAGCAGGCACAGCTGTACTGGCATCGACCTGCCCTTCCCACCTTGCACTTTCTTCCCAGGACATCCTGAGTCCTGGACACCGGACGGTCACAGTCCCACCTGCTGTGTCATTTTTTAGCTGTTTCCTCCATCTGATCCCTCTGTGCGCACTTGAAACACCCAGGCAGCTGTATAAACAGACCTGCTTCCTCTCTGCTCGTTTTCTACTCTTCCTTATTCAGCTTGTCTGCTTCACTGTGCTTTTGGCTCCCATTTTGGTCTTGCTCCTTTGAGTGGGCCACCTGACCTGGACCTCAGTTCCCTGAGGACCCCAAACTTCCTTGGACACCTGTCAGTCCCTAACTGGACTCCATCCTGATCCTCCACCCATGGGCAGTGGGAGGGGATTTTTGAAACACGTAATTTAATCTAGTAATAGATTTTTCAGGCATTCAGGAAGAGGAAAATGTTCCATACTGAAGACATAGAACGAAGCACCAGGTTTTCCTTGAATGTGTATGAAAATGCAGATTCCTGGGCCACACGCCAGCCTCCCTGAATCAGGGTCCCTTGGGAGTGAAGCCAGGGGGTCTGCATTTTATGACCTTCCCAAGTGTGTCTTATGCCTTCTCATGTTTGAGAACCACAACGTCTAGATTTGAGAGAAAGTGATTTCTCAATTTTATGTCACATAGGATTTATGTCATATACTTAAGAACCCCAGCAAAGCCTTGATCAAGCTTAGGACTGTGCTCACAACATTATTGCGGGGCCTGTCTCAAGTTATTTCTTTAAATAATGATGGATAATTTTTGAGCAGTTAACATGTCAGGTTAAATGCCAAATCTAATCTTCCCAACAACACTATGACATCAGTACAAGAAACTAAAGCTGCAAGGGGTTGAATGGCTTGCCCAAGCTCGCACAGCTAGTTAATCATTCAGTTAATATCAAAACTAGATGCTGCCACACACAAATACAGGAAGGTCGGATCAGGTGGGTAGCCTGGCTTAGGCTAACGCGACACAGACTTAGCACAGAATTCAAAGCCAGGGAGTGACAGAGAGGCAAAGGACACCCTCAAAAGGATGCTCATTTGGACTCAAAGCCACTAAGCAGACAGATGCAGTGTGAGTTCTCAGATGAACAAAAAGGACTCAAGTCCATCTACACGTGGGCTAGATTCCGGCTGGGCTAGGGGCTAACTCCATGACCAACCTCTTAAATTGGACTAAAAGGCAGGGAGAAGTAGATGTCTGGCGATGTCTAGCAAATTTGATTAGGGTAGACACCAAAATCAGAAAATTCAATTCAAATAACTGCCCTTGCCAATAAAATATTACATATTTTGTACCCAAATGATTCAGTTATTCGGGTAGTCAGTCCACAGTATTTAATGACCTCAGTGTATATCACTTGGGCTCTCAATACACGTCTAAGCCACTCTTTTCCAGTAACCCAGTGAAAAACAGAGTACACGGGAGAAGAAAAAGGTAGCCTCAAAGAAGTGCCCCTGGAAGCTGGAAGGAAAGTGTGAGCCAGCTTCTGTTTGGCCGTACACTTGACCGTCCCTGGGAGACCCATAGGTCTACTTTGTAATGTCACCAGCAGGTCTCCATTATGCATGTCCGATCTACATTTGGGACTGAGACATAGCTGCTATATGCACAGGGGAAAAAACTTTAATGTTATTTTAAGTTTTTTAATTTGTATTTTTATCAAAGCAATACACCTATAAAGGTTTTTACATTCAAATGTACCACAGATTCCTGGAAAGAAAAAAAGAAGTCTCTTGCCACCTTTTCTTCGATTCTGAGTCCCAACTCCCAGAGGCAACTCTTAGCTTTCCTTCTGGAAATTTCCTCTGTATTTTTGAATAATACACTTATGTGGCTTTTTTTTTATTTTACAATTTTAAACATCATCTACTGATTTCCTGTGACACAATATTAGAAGCTAGCTCTCTTATGCCAAAATAGCCCTCTCCCACCCCTAGACAGACTTTCTCTCCCCCATTCTTTTAATATAGCTATCTCATCATTTTTGGCCCAATCAGTATGTAATGTTTACATTATTAACAGCAATGTAAACAGCTCAAGGCTGAGCAGTATAATACACTGTGATTATATTTTGTTTCTAGTACAATGATGGTTTTCTGGAAATAATAAGTGCATTCTCTTTATTTACATAGTTTTCTGTGTACCTATTACTTAGTCTAATTCTCCAAACAAAGCTACAAAACTCCTCTCAGTATAGACAAAGACATCAGGTATTGGACCAATATTTTTTCCTTGGAAATGCTCCTCCTGCAGGGGCAGTTCCCAGGCCTGTCCCACACGCCTGGCTCCTTCCGCCACAACCCAGGAGCCCCCTGTGACTCTGGTCTGTGTGGGACCTGAATCCCAAATCATTTTTCTCAATCGACTACTTCTTTCAACTAAGTTTACTAAGAAAGGGCGCGTGGCAAATGCATGTTTTTGAGAGAATGCCCGTCTGCAACCGTCTTCATGATGCCATCTGACTGCACCCAGGCGCCTGCACATGGAGTCCTAGGATAGAAATCATTTTCTCTCAGGATTCTGAGAACTTGCTACTGAGTTTTCTAGCTTCCAACAGGACTGTCGAAAAGTTCAATAGCATTTGAATTTTCATTCTCTGTATGTGAGCTATTTCTGTCCTATAGAGTCTTTTTATCCCAGCCTCTGAAAACACATGCCCACAAACTTTGGGGAGGGGGTTCTCATTTGTCACGTGTTGGCGCGAGGGAGGCCCCAGGGCCTCCTATCTTCTGGTTTTGAGATTTTCAGTTAAATGACACCTTTGACAAACTCCTCTCTCCATTGCTTTCATTCTCCCCTGGAATTCCTGTTATTGAGATGTGGGGCCTTGTGGATGGATCATTTCATTTTCTTGTCCTTTTCCCATATTTTTAAAATTTCTTTGTATTTTTGTTCCAGTTCCTGGGAGGCTTTCTCATCTTTATCCTACAGTATTTCTTTCTTTCTTTTTTTTTTTTTTGAGACAGAGTCTCGCTCTGTTTCCCGGGCTAGAGTGAGTGCCGTGGTGTCAGCCTCGCTCACAGCAACCTCAAACTCCTGGGCTTAAGCGATTCTACTGCCTCAGCCTCCCAAGTAGCTGGGACTACAGGCATGCACCACCATGCCCGGCTAATGTTTTCTATATATATTTGTAGAGTAGGACTAAAACAATATTTTAGTTTGTTTGATGGTGACTTGTTTTTTTGCTCTTAGCTAACAGCCAAATTCTGCTTCTGTACACAAAGCTTGCTTGCTTAGTGCTTGATTACGATAGAGCTAAAACCATGTTCAAATGCAGTTAAAAAAAAAAAAGAAAAAAACCGCACCGCAGGTGGCTTCCTGATAGGGAGGCCGGCTGTGCAGGGCAAGTGTCCTTGGGGAGAGAATCTCCTGGGAGGGAATCTCTTGGGAAAGAGTCTCTTATCAGAAATAACTAGCAACAGACTCCAGCAAAAAAAAAGTATAAAAGCTTTGTTTTTACCCCAGGGCGGGGTCCTGGTTCGTAAAGAGACCACTGTGTTGGTGCTCCGGGACTTGGACCCTAGCTCGAGCTAGTCAAAATAAAACTCCTTTGCTTTGCAGCCTCAGTGACTCTGTCTTTCTGTTCCCGGGGCCGATGGGAACCGGCTCTAACAATTTTAGTTGGCCAGCTAATTTGTTTCTATTTTCAGTAGAGACGGGGTCTCGCTCTTGCTCAGGCTGCTCTCGAACTCCTGACCTCAAGCGATCCTCCCGCCTCGGCCTCCCAGAGTGCTAGGATTACAGGCGTGAGCCACCGCGCCTGGCCTCTTTTTTCCCACATTAAATTTTGTTTTAATGGTCTTAAAACTCTGAGACCAATCTTTGGTCAAGTTGTTTCCATTTTATAATATTGATTTTAAAATCTAAAAACTTAAAATTGCCAAAAAACAACTATTCCACTGAGCATTCTTTTCCTTTTGAAGCTTTTTTTAAAATTTCAGAATATTACGGGGGTACAAACATTTTGTTTACATAAATTGCCTTTGTGCCCTTTGAGTCAAAGTTACAAGCGCGCCCATCCCCCAGACAGTGAGCGTTACACCTGCTGGATGTGAGTTTCCCGTCTGCGCCTCCCCCCTCCTTCCTGCTCCGCCCCGAGGAGCAGCGTTATTTCCGAGCACGCACGAGCGCTGCTGGGCTAGTTCCGATGGAACAGGGCGGGGCGTTATTTCCGAGCACGCACGAGCGCTGCTCGGCTAGTTCCGATGGAACAGGGCGGGGCGTTATTTCCGAGCGCGCACGAGCGCTGCTGGGCTAGTTCCGATGGAACAGGGCGCACGCGCAGTGTGTGCAGGCCTGCACTGTGCATTGCTGTCAATAGCCAGTCTCCTCTCCAGCACAGATAACTCAGATGCTCTATCCGGCCGAACAGCGCCAAGTCAGTTCCACCGCAGACTGAGATTGGGGGGCGGGTGTGGGACAGAATATTCTTTTAGCTTCTGAGGTTTCTGGACAGACATTTTGCCTTGCTGCCCTCGTTCGCCTTCCTGTGAACTGTCTTGCTGACTCTCACCTAGGGGACAGCAGAACCATCCCAGGTCTGAGAAGCTCTTGACCCCTGTGAGCCCGCTAGGAACCACAGCAACTGCAGCATCAGAGCCAGATTCCCAGACTCGGCGCCTCTCCCCTCTTCTTGCCGGATCCGACTTCCCGCACACGCGGGCGCGGCCTGGAGGGACTGGGCTTAGCGCCGGCGACAAACTGCGCAGCGTGCGGCGGGGGGCGGAGGGGGGGCCATTCTTGCTGCGAGGGCACCGCTGGTGGGCAGGTTTCTGATGCTGAAGCTCTGTTGTGGGGCAGAACTGTTTTTAAGAGAAGCATGTCAACAGACGCTGCCTCGGTTGCTCTTTGTATTGGACAGAGGTGACCGCCAGGTCTGCTCTTAGAATCCCGGCCACCGCCTGACACACAGGGACAGATCGGCAGCCCCGGAGGAGCCCGCACAGGCCCCACCAGTCCTGCCACCGGCAGCGCGGTCCCGCTCCCACCGCCGTCCCCACGAGCACGCGGCTCCTGCCTGCTGTCACCTGAAAGTGACGCAGATGCTAGTGTGTGGGTTTTGGCAACTTTTAAAAAATGCACGTGTGACTGCTTTAGTGACTTCCTCGTACCTCCCCTGACTCAGCAGAATCTGTGTTTTAGCACCGACAATCAGCGTTGCGCAGCGCAGGGCGGAGGCGAAGAGCGCGCTAGCAGCCCGGCTGCGAATCCCGCAACGCGGCGGCCACGCGCGGGGAGCCCGCCTGACGCGTCAGCGCCATCACGCTTGGGGTGAAGGCGAAGTCGCCTTTGGTATTTGGTTCTGAGGTGCGGTCGGCCAAATAGCCCCCAAAGATGTCCACACCCTGGCCCCTGGGACCTGTGAATATGTCACATTACACAGCAAAGGGACTTTGCAGATGCCGTTAAGGTTATGAATCTTAAATTGGGGAGATTATCCTGAATTATCCAGGAGGGCACGATCTAAACAGTAGAGAACCCTGGCTGATGTCAGAGAAATGAGATGGGAGAAGAGGCAGGAGAGATTCAAAGCAGAAAGGGACTCAATTCCTTTTTGCAGGCTTTGAAGATGGGGGAAGTAGCCAAAGTCAGGGATGGCCTCTAGAAGCTAGGAATGGTCCCCAACCAACAGCCAGCAAGGAAATAGCAACCTTGGTCCTACAATCACAAAGAACTGAATTCTGGCAACAACCTGAATGCTAAAAAACAAGGAAACACAAACAAATGGATTCTACCCTCCACCTCTAGAAAGGAACGCAGTCCTGCTGACACCTTGATTTCAGCCCAGTGAGACCTGTGTAGAACACATTTAAGCTAACATACATTTGCAGCCGGGCACGTGGGCTCACACTTATAATCCCAGCTACTCAGGCAACTGTGGTGGGAGGATCACTGGAGCCCAGGAGTTCGAGTCCATCCTGGGCAACATAGCAAGACCCTGTCTATAAAAAAGGAGGAAAACTGTAAAAGATAATATCTCAGTGTTGGTCTGAGCCATGAAGTGTGGTAATTTCTTACACTAGTGATAGGAAACTGATACACGAGGCATCGGGGGCCGTCACGTAATGCTGACTGGTTTCAGACTCCCACAGGGAGCCATCTCTAGGGACCTACCTTCCTGCTTAGCCTTTAGTTTATCTGCAGCCCGACTTGCGTTTGAGAAGCTCTTTGCACATGAGCATCCTTGCCGGGTCTTACTGGCTTGGAAACTGCACCGCAGGCCTCGCTTTTCCTCAGCAATGGGAACGTGGGGGGCGCTGCGTGCCCCTCGCTTCTCGGCTGCGTCACACTCAGTGCCAGGACTCTGGCTTCATCCAGCTCCTCTGGCTTCGCTGGCACGTCACGATGGGTGACCCCACTGGCCGGTGGTGGGGTGCAGGGGAGGGGCACACAGAAGGCAGGTGGGCCAGGGCCTCTTAGTTCTCCAAGACCCCCAGCGCCTCGGGGGGCAGGGTCCTCCCATCCCACATGCCTCCGTCACAGGTTGTTGTGAGGAAATGAAATGAAATAAGTTATGTGAACAGTGTCCCCCCCCTCTCTCTCTGTCTGTCTCTCTCTGTCTCTCTCTCTCTCTCTCTCTCTCTCTCTCTCTCTCTCTCTCTCTCTCTCTCTCGTGTGTGTGGGGGGGTGGGGGTTATTCCCTTTTTATTCATTTGTTTAACTTTTTTATTGAAGTATGAACTATTTACAAAAAAATACACAACTTGTAATGACCTAATTCAAAGTGAGCAGACCCAGGATCAGAAATAGAACAGTGCCAGCACCTCAAGTGTCCCCTTCGTGCCCCCCTATTGTGCCCCCAAATATAACCACTCTCTGGTCTTCTAACAGCGTAGATTAAATTTGCCTATTTTTAATTTAAGTAATTATTATATAAATAGAAAAATATAGTATATAATCTGTTGGGTCTAGATTCTTTTGCTCAACGTTGTATTTGTGAGATTCATCCATGTTGTCTATAGCTGTCATTCTGAATGTTTTAAAACTATAAAACAGTATATAAAATTAAGTTTTAGCTATACAGTTCAAATGCCATTTACAGCTATCATTTCTCCTACTTGTCTTAAAAGCTACCAGCAGGAGCAAGGAATTATTTGTATGTTAAACATATTCATGTAATGGGTCTAAAATCTCTCCTTTATGCAAAAGAAATGGCAAGGGAACCATGATTTGTCTATATCATCCCAGCCTGTCAAATGCTCCAGGTGCCTAATGGGTTTTGTTGAAATGTCTCTTGCCTGCTGCACCCCGTCAAATCCTGGGGGCCCTCGCTAGAGGCAGCCCCTCCCCACAAAGAAACATCCTCTAACTGCCCTAAGAACAAACAAGAGAAATGACAAGATCCAATCTTAGATGCTGATTTTTGCCTATATTTACATGTCTGTGTGAATTAGCAGGGCCAAGCTGTCCATCTCCAGGGGAAACAAAGATTAAACTGAATGAGATCAGTGGTAACTACCCGCTCACACCAGAGTCTACCACCCAGTATAATTATGAGGTCACTAAAATTAATGAAACTTTTATTTAGCTAATGAAATAGCCTGTGGCAGATCAAATACCAACAAAATTCATTAACTTCTAATCTCAGGAGCAGGAGAAACAGATCAAATTTTATGTGCTAATGTTTTCAGAAACAAAACAAAATCAAACCACAGCAAAAGAAACGAGAGATATTTGGAAATTTATCAGCAGGTGGCCGATATTTCCTTTGTCTTTACCCTCGCGTCGTGTGCTGTTTCTGGCTCTGTACACAGTCATGTTCTCTGTTGGCAAAGGGCCCCCACAGACGTGACAGAAATCTCTGTAAAGGAGTGAGTGCCTGGAGCAGTGATACGGTTATTACCTAGACAGCAATTCATGGAAACGGCAGACAGTTTTCAGCAGAGCAGATCGACGACAGCTTGGATGAGCACAGTGCACGGGTTCCGTGTTGGGGTACCCAGGAGGGGAACAGAGGCAGCCACCACTGCCCCTAAGCACTGGTTACTTTATTACCCAATTTCTACTTGCCCTTAAACACATTTGCTCTAGAAGTCAATGTGCTTTTATGGCAATGAAGCCAACTCAATGACTTTCTTTCATAAAACAAAACTTCCCGTCAGGGGCAGTATGTGAGGAAATGAGAATGTGATGACATGGATTGCAGACCCGGCGCAGAGAGCACAGGACTCCCTCCCGGGGGCAGAGCGAGTGCCCGCTGGGGCGCCGGCCCCACAACCGGTAATTCAGCCCGGCAGAGGCAACAAGGCCATTGTCAACACCAAATTGCATGATCTTGGCTCCCAGCCCAGTCACTGATTTGTCAAAGGCAGAAGTGACCCCGTGAGCCATTCAAAGGTGCAGGTTACTTTGAGAGGAGAGGAAGTGGAAATAAAACCTATAAAGTGCTCCAGAAAAAAATCAGATGAGAAAGAAAGAAAATCAATATCCTGTAGTGGTTTATTTATAAACAAAACATCTCCCCCAATGCCTCTGGGGACTCACTTTCTCACGTGTCTCCACAGCAGACAGTGGACAGCAGATGAGTGCAGTTTGGAGTTGAAACTGACAACTTCCATCTTACACCTTTGAACTTCTTTTTATTGTTTTCCATTCCAGAATGTTCAAGGTAATTTGAGTGAATGTGAGTTACATTGTTCAGATTACAATTTCTAACCAGTCCGCCATGATCCTTCCTGAGCTCTGTTATCAGATTCCTCTACCAAGAACGAGGAGCCCTGTGCCCAACACTTCCTCGTGGACTCGCTCCACACAGCAAAGTGCAAGCTCCTCTGCTGAGCACACGGGGCCCTTCGTGATCCGACACCCCATCTCCCGCTCCTGTACCGGCCCAGTGCTTTCCAAAGCGAGCCCTCTGGTCCAGCCAGCCAGGCCCTTCCATGTCCCCTACAGGCCATGCTTGGTCCCAGGTTTATTCAGCTCTGCTCCCCCCACCTGCCTCAATTCTGTTGAATTCTGCTGATCTTCCTGTTGCATCTCAGAAGTTATTATCTCCGTGCAGTGCACTCCTGGAGCCAGGAAGATGTGGCAGAAACACAACACATGAAAAGGGACTTTGTGTTCTGGGGTGTTCCAGGGACCAGACGGAATGAAGGGAAATCTTCACCCAGGGGCAGAAAAGGAAATCCAAATGCAGCCAACGAGGAGCACAAGATCGTAGGAGCCCGGGGAGTCTCTAAGCTTCTGGTCCAGAGGGTGGACGAGGGCACCATGACAAATAGCCTGGACGCGTGTTGGAACGTGCTGGTTAGGTGTGGCCACAAGCCAGTGAGGTGAGAGTGGAAGTGATCATCCTGAGTAAGTATTATTTCTCTCTACTGTTTTGCTTTGTTTGACAGAACATTGGCATAAACCATTTCACTTGATTTCCTTTCTCTCTCTAATTGCAGTTGGTCAATTTATTTTGTATTTGATCACCGTGGCCACAAGCTATCGCCAGTGAAATGCAGACCTTATTTTTGTAATCTCGTAATGAGACTGAGTGACAGTACGTGGGAGGCAGAGTCTGGCGGGAGCCAGCAGCTCTGAGTTCTTGGGTCACTCATTTGGTGAGTGAAGTGGCATGCACCTCTTTTTATTTTTGAGGCAGTCTCGCTCTGTTGCCCGGGCTAGAGTGAGTGCCGTGGCGTCAGCCTCGCTCACAGCAACCTCAAACTCCTGGGCTCAAGCGATCCTCCTGCCTCAGCCTCCCGAGTAGCTGGGACTACAGGCATGTGCCACCATTCCTGGCTAATTTTTTTCAATATATATTTTTAGCTGTCCAGATCATTTCTTTCTATTTTTAGTAGAGACGGGGTCTCTCTCTTGCTCAGGCTGCTCTCGAACTCCTGACCTTGAGCGATCCTCCCACCTCGGCCTCCCAGAGTGCTAGGATTACAGGCGTGAGCCACCGTGCCCGGCCATCTCTTTTTTTTTTCTTAAGAATACTTTTGACTTACGGAGAAGGTTCAAGAACAGTACATAGAGTTCCCACACACCCCTTTCCCAGTCCCTCTGCGGTCACATCTTACATTACCAGGCTACCTTTGTCATACTTAAGGGACCGACCTTACTTAGCATCACTATTAACTAAATTCCACACGTTATCTGAATGATTTCACTAGTTTTCACCTTCTGTCCATTTTCTCTCCAGGATTCCACAGAGCCCCTTGCATATCACATTTGGCTGTCATCTCTTCTTAGCCTCCTCTGTTCCGTGACAGTTTCTCAGGCTTTCCTTGTTTTGGTGACCTAGGCAGCTTTGAGGCGTCCCGGGCAAGCGCGTTGTAGAATGTGCTCAGTCTGATGTCCCCGTGAGTAGACGAAGGCTGCGGGTCTGTGGGGGAGACCACAGAGGTCAGACGCCTTCTTGTCACGGCCTCTCGGGTCACACTCCCAACATAGCTGATCACTGACGCCTTCGCCTTGATCACTGGGTCAGTGTAGCATGTGCCAGGGTTCTCTGCTGCGGAGGGCTTCCATGCTCCTGGGAAGGAACATGGGAAGGGCATAGCAACTGTGAGGGCTGGGAGGTCAAGGCCGCCTCCTCACACGCACCATCTGGACTGCGTCCACACAGGCAGGTGCCTCTTTCCCCTTGGGCCTCCCTGGGATGGAAGTTTCAAGGGCCCTGGAGGCTTTGCCAAGCTTTCTCTTCCCTGTGCCATGATGACTGTGAACAGTGGCTCCATGGCCAGGACCCAGAGGAAGGACAATGACGACATGGACATGTCATGTGAACAAGAAATGAAGCATCGTTGTTTTGAGCCATTGAGATTTGGGGGTGTTTGTTACTGCACATTACAGAGCCTATTCTTTCTCAGGGAAAGGATCGTTGTAAGAAGAGATGACAGCCAAATGTGATATGTGGGAACTCAAGGGCAGAAGTCAGCAGGGTTGGAGCCACGGAAGGCCCAGTGTGTCCATTAGTGGTTTACAACTCAGCCTGTGACACAGCCAGACATGGGAGGTCTGCTCTGATGTGATGTGGCCTCCGTGGCTTGATGGGGGGCCAGATACCATTAAATCCCCCTGTCACAGGGTGAAGCTCTCCCTTCTAGATCTCTCCTAATTACTGCAACACACATTGATTTTGTCATACATCTCATCTCAAATCAAATCATCACTTCCCATCAACCATAGCCAAGACCTGCTCCCGACTTTGTATTTCTGACCCTGGTATAGTCCTCTTCTCGTTACCAACTCAGAATCTTAGTATTATTTTTGGACACAGCTTCTGCTGTGGTCAATCACTTGTAGAGGTTCTACCCACAATGTTACACTGACTTTCAACTTTTCAATTCTATGGCTCCCTGTCCACTTCAGAACCTCCTACCCTTCTGTCTGCACCATTATGACAGATGCTATTTAACTTCCTGCTCTCTCTTCACCCTTCCCTTCCTCCCTTCCTGGTGTCTGTCTCTAATCTAAAGACCTGATCAATTCTTTCTACTATGCGAACTCCCTTCGTGGTCGACCATTGGTCTTCCACAGTCCGGTTTCAATCTACTTGCCCAACTCATCTCCCGTTACCCCTGCACCTCAAACTCACAGCCCAGCAGCCTGCTGGGCCCATTTTCCAAGTGCGTGTGGTTCTTTGTGAAAAGGTCACTCTTCCTCTTATGCTTTAACCTCTTTTCTCCTTCTCCAAGTGACAGATTCTGGCAACCCCTCAATGCTTGGCTCAAATGTCATCTCTTCTGTGAAATCTTGATTCTTTTCCTGTTCTGGACAGAATTAATCATTCCCTTTTCCTTTTCCAGTTTGGAAAAATCATATTTGCTCTTTGGTGTTTGACTCAAGAATCACCTCTTATTTTCCTTCTTTCTGTATTAGTTTACTAGAGCTGCCATAACCAATATCATGGACCAAATGGATTAAACAACAAGAATTTATTGTATCACAGTACTGGAGGCTAGAAGTTTGAGATCAAGATGTTAGCAGGCTTGGTTTCTTCTGAGGTCTGTCTGTCTCCTTGGCCTGTAAATGTCCATCTTCCCTGTGTCTTCACATGGTCATCCCTCTGTGTGTGTCTGTGTCCATCTGTGTTCTGATTGCCTTTTCCTATTAGGACATCAGTCATATTGGATTAGGGCCCACCTTTGTGACTTCTTTCATATTAATTACCTCTTTAAGGATTCTATTCCCAAATAGAGTCACATTCTGAGATACCTGGGGTTAGGAGATACCTGGGGTTAGGACTTCAACATATGAATTTTGGGAATACACAATTTAGCAAATAACATCCTTCCTTCCTTCCTTTCTACTTCTCTCTCTCTCTCTCTCTCTCTCCGTCTCTTTCTTTCTTGTCTATGAAAAAGATAAGTTGAGCCCTGTACTTTCAGTAGGAATAAAGAGCAATGAATACATGGTCCTTGTCCTCAAGCAGAGTCTAGTCTCTTAAAGGGGACAGGCATGTAACCAAATAAGACCAAGCTCCCTTCAGAAGGAATCATCAGGCTCCTTTGGGGCTCTGTCAGAACTCTGTATAACAGGCTTCAGCTAAAGAACTCCCCACATTGTTCTAGAATGCCTTGTCTAGCTTCCCATTTCAGGAAGAAATAGTGAACTTCTTAAGGACAGGGCCACTTCAGTCATCTCTGAATTTACAGAGCCCAGAATTGTGCCTAATACATAATAAATGATCAACAAGTACTGGTTGAATTGAACCTAAATAAAGTGATGTTGTATTTTTATTCTTGAAGGATTTCTTGCTATGGATGAACTTTTTCAAGACTTAAAAAAGGGACAAGCTTCCTGGTTAAAGTCATGTCAAAGGTGGGCAATTACATCATATTTTGCTTTCAAACTGATAAAAATATGGATTCATATCTAAAAGAAGCAATGTTTCTACAATATGGGAGGGACGACCTCAGAGTTTTCTTCTATTTAGAAATCTCGGCCGGGCGCGGTGGCTCACGCCTGTAATCCTACCACTCTGGGAGGCTGAGGCAGGTGGATCGCTCCAAGGTCAGGAGTTCAAGACCAGCCTGAGCAAGAGCGAGACCCCGTCTCTACTAAAAAAAATAGAAAGAAATTATCTGGCTTACTAAAAAATATATATAGAAAAAAATTAGCCGGGCATGGTGGCGCATGTCTGTAGTCCCAGCTACTCAGGAGGCTGAGGCAGGAGGATCGCTCGAGCCCAGGAGTCTGAGGTTGCTGTGAGCGAGGCTGACGCCACGGCACTCTAGCCCGGGCAACAGAGCGAAACTCTGTTTCAAAAAAAAAAGAAAGAAATCTCTCAGGTCTTTTCCACTGCAATGAGTTATGTATCTAAAAATGATAAGTGCAATGACAAATTAATATTAGTTACCTTTTGACATGAACCAAAAATAAAAATAAGCCTTATGCTCTGTGAAAATGACCAAGAAGTTAATCAGAATCTTACAACAACTTGAAAACATTTTGAGGAAATAAAAAAGTACAAAATTAGAAATGTCTGACTTAATTATTAAATAACTAAGCTTTAACAACTAATTTATAGCTTGAACAGTCGGGTCTAGTTTAAAGTTACTGGTGACAGTGTTTGTAACCGGCGGTTGCGTGGGATCGAGGGCACACTGTGATTGCCCGACACAGAGTCGCACTCTCTGTTTTTATTCAGAGACTGATGGTGATTTCCCCTCAGTCTCATCTCCGTCATCTGCCCAGGAGGCAGCTTCTGTGGGAGAATCCCGTGTGGCCGTCTGGGGCTACTTGCACCCTGTCGCGGCCCAGGTGGCGGAGCTGCAGCTGGCCCCACTGCACCGGCAGCCGGGCCTGGCGGATGGGCAGAAACTCGAGAGCTGGGCAGGCCACGCTCTGAAGCTCCTGCTTGGTCACCGCCTTTTCAGCAGTGTCCTGCCCTTCCTTTTCCATCTTTTCAGGGTCTTTGTAGAAGTAGAGACCAGATGTGACTTCCCACAGGGATGGGGGTAGTGACAGCCAATACATACCACCCCTGGGAAGGGAAAGGCTGGGGGTGGCCGTGCTGTTGGCAGGTGCAGCGCAGCCACTGCTGGAGGAGTGACGCTTGACCCGCTGGAACTAGAACTGTGATGTGACAAGATGTCATCAAAGTAGAACAACGACAACAACAATAATACCAGCAGGCACTTACATAGCAGTTGCTATAAGCCAGGCAGTGTTCCGCCACTTTTATATATGTGAACACACTGTACGTTATTTTTTGTTTAATATCACAAACACGTAATATGCAAAAGACTATTAACTCCTATGCATTTCTAGTGAGATGCCGTTTCCCATTAAGTCTCTTAACAGATGACCAAAAAAAATAAAAAACAAAAAAAAGCAAGCCTTACGTTACGAGAGGCTATCAGGGACCACCCAGCAAACCTTTTTAAAAAGCTACTTATGCCATGTAATTGAGCTCATAGAATTATCTTTTAAGTATCAAATATATTATGCGACCAAAATCCAAAGTGATTCTTATGAACAAACAACACATAGCTAAACTGGAAAATTATTCTGGGACCTCACACTGTTACAAAGTTTTCCCTTCCACAGAAGCAGAATCTTCTTCCCCAGAACATCCTTCTTTATTCCTTATGAGATCTCTTAGTGCAGCTCAAAGCATGCTTGGTCCTCTGAGAAATGTCTGAGTAACACAGCAGTCATTTGTCTTGGGTAGTGGCTTTCTTCCTTGCTAAATCTAATCAGTTCTTTTAGCTCTTCTTTATGTGAGATGTGGATAATGCATACGTGCTTATAAAAGATACATTTACAAAAATGTGTGCACCGTGTGGTTTAGCAGGGGATGCTCTCTGCATGGCTACGCGAGTACGTGATGCGTTGATAAATCATGCACACGAGTCCTTGTGGGGCGGGCCCTGGTCAGTGCAATGGGAACACACTGCGTAGCTGACCAGTGCAACACAAGCAGCCTGAACAGTGCAAGCCTGAACCGCGTGGCTCCGCTTCTACACAGATTCTCCTCGATAAAACTTACCCTGACTGTACCTGCCTCTCCTGCCTCTTCTTCCACCTCCACCTCTTCCACAGTGAATATATTTTCTCTTCCTTATCATTTTCTTAGTGACATTTTTTTTTTAGAAATGAGTTATTGCTCTGTTGCCCAGGCTGGAGTGCAGTGGCACAGTCGTAGCTCACTGTAACCTCCGAACCCCTGCGCTCAAGCCATCCTCCCGCCTCAGTCTCCTGAGTAGCTGGGACCACAGGTGCACAACACTGCACCAGGCTCTGACTTTCTTAATAATATTTTCTTTTCTCTAGCTTACTTTACTGTAAGAACACAGTACATAATGCATATAGCATACAAAATATGTGTTAATTGACTGTTTATGTCATTGGTTAGGCTTCCAGGCAACAGTAGGCTATTAGTAGTTAAATTCTGGGAGAGTCAAAAGTTATACGTGGACTTTCAACTGCATGGGGTCAGTACCCCCAACCCCCATGTTGTTCATGGGTCCACTGTACTGACACTGCCGGCCTCTCTTTTCCTTGGTGCGCAGTCAGCATGCATGTCAATTGCAGTTTTAGTTTCTTTCTTTCTTTCTTTCTTTCTTTCTTTCTTTTCTTTTCTTTTCTTTTTTTTTTTTTTTTGGAGACAGAGTCTCACTCTATCACCCTGGGTAAACTGCAGTGGCATCATCACAGCTCACTGCAACCTCAAAATCCTGGGCTCAACAATCCTCCTCTCTGAGCCTCCCAAGTAGCTGGGGACTACAGGCATGTGCCACGATGCCTGGATAATTTTTTCTATTTTGGGTAAAGATGGGGTCTCGAACTCCTGACCTCAAGTGATCCTCCCATCTGGGTCTCCCAGAGTGCTAGGATTACAGGCATGAGCTACTACTCCTGGCCTGTAGTTTTACTTTCTCCTAAGCGTATTTCGTTGCTTCAGTGTTTTTGTCTTTGGATCAAATTTATTTATTGTTTTGGTCAGAATTTATGGACAATCTGCAAAGCAGTAGCCATAGGAGGGATTGCCATGCTCGCATTAGTCAGGGTCCCAGGGAAAGAGATGATGCACTCAAAGGGGTCGCCGAAAATACTTAAGTTGACAGACTATCTAGAAAAGCCAGGACAGGATTAAGGAGACCAACAACCTGTAGCAAAACCCTGGAGATAAGCGACAAGCAGAGGCCCTTATCACCTCTAAGCCTGTTGGGGACCGGGAGACGGGGACACTTACCAGAACTCAGGGCTCTGGCTGTGGAGAGGGGCTGCCGACAGAACCAGAGGCTCCAGAGGGGGAGCGAATGTCTCTGAGAGAGTGCACAGGCAGGAAAGCTCAGCCTTTCTCCACCCTGCTACGGACCAAGCCCAGTGAAAAGCAGAGATCTCAGAAGATGACAGGGGAAGAGGCTGGTCTTCTGGGCCACATAACAGGGTTGGTGGGCTCTGGAGGGACAAAGGAAAAATCCAGCCCTACACAAAAGGCAGGAAGAGAACGACAGGTTCCCAGAAGGCGGGGACTATGCACACGGCACCTTTCCATGACCACGTCCAGTGTCTCGTGCAGGGCTTGACACACACGTGCTCAACCAGGGTCTTAATGAACCCGTGAATAGATTAGAAGTCAGGTGCTCCTGAAATACAAGACATTGCAACTAATAGGAGAGTACTCATGAATTCTGGCTTTTTTAGACAACCAACATGCCACATATTACTATTATTTAAAACGTCCTCTTCTAAAACAATATCTTTCTTTTATTAATCAACAAATATTAAAGGAGAATCTGATAAGTCTGGCTTTTCAGATCGTCCCTAACCTGTGCATGGAGGAATTGTCTTCAGAAGGGAGTTTCTGATGTCCTTAAGCACCTAAAATTTTTATAAGTAAATAAAAGCGCAAAGCTGTCCTGAAGAGAGAACCAAGGCTGCAAGGCGCAGCAGCAGGAGGCGGACTACGGTTCAAACCCTCACTCCACAGCCGGTGTTTCCAGGGGTGGGTCACCCGCTCTCCGAGTGCCTCAGTTTCTTCACCCATTCAATAGAGTATCGACTGGCTTAAAAAATATACAAAATAAAATAAAAATAGGAGTAATAACAGTACTACCTCTTAGACACTCCTTTCTAGCAACTGTCCTACCTTCATCAAATGCCATCATATTGCACAGTGCATGTTCCGATCAGTCAATAACTTCTATTGCTTCCGACAACTCAAAATCTCTTCCTTTAATCTGTCATTGTTTGTTCTCTCCAGCTGACCCCATGGCTTGGTTACTGGACTCTGCCTTACTGTCTAGCTCATACATTAATAAATGGGCACCTTAGCTCTGCTCTGCAGCTCTGGAGACCGTGCTTAGAGCAGGGCTGCCAGAGACGATGCAGACTTTCAAAATGTAAGTAAATACAGATGATGTTTAGATAAAATGCAAAGTAAAAAATTTGAATTTCAGACAGACAACCAATATTTGTTTAGTATAAGTATGTCACAAATATTGCACGACAACCCCAGATCGGAAGCCATCTTTCAAATCAACCTTGAGTTCTGAGGCGCTGAGAAGCACTGCTCAGCTCGTCCATTGTCACGTTGTCCCTCTTTCCCTGGGGCCTGAGCACTGTCAGGGGCGACCCTATCTCACTCTGGGGAGGAGCGTGCGGTGCAGCGGGACGAGCTCAGGGAGTGGACAGCTGCCGGGCAGCCACGCGAGCCCAGGCAGCCCCAGCCAGTCCAGCAACCCAGCTCTTCTGGGAAGGAGGTTTAAACAAATACCCTCCACTGGGAAGAAAGAGATCACGGTGTCTGTGGGTTCTCAGTATTGGGTGTGTGTGTAAAGCTGTATGAAATCGTGTGAAGAGATTAAAATTTTAATGACCACCCTTTGCACTCTAAGGATCTATCAAAATTCCGCCTTGAGCTTCCTGAGAGAGAAACTTCCTTTCCCGTCTCGTTGATAAACCGACACGGGTTCTGTTTGCTCTGTAAATGTATGAAAAAAGGGCTGGCCTTTCAGTTCCTGGTTTGGTAAGGACTGTTGAGAATCTGGAAGTCCTTGGACAGGCTAATGAAATGGAATTCTGAAGACACTACCCGGAATCTTATCAAATTCAAAGTGAACTATAAATTTTTATCACTTTTTGAAACCCAAGTGCAAGCCCAACTAACCTGGAGGTAGAATTGGGCCTGTCCACCTGGATCGGGAATGGAGGCAGAGGCTGCAACGTGTCCCACGAGTCCGGTGGGGCAGATCCTGGCTGACGTACGAAGACTCATTGTTTTCATCTTCATTATCCGTAGAAATACACCCCAACTGACTGCAGAAAGGTAATCGAACTGATCAGCAAATTCATATTAAATAAGGCATCTGGAGAAGATATTTTTGACACTCAAAGTTGTGTTTAAAGTTTTGGGTTCTAATTCTTGTCATTTTATTTATTACTGTTAACTCTGCAGATAATAATTTTACCAGTTTTATTTCAAAATGTAGTCCATCTTTTTTCTTTTAGAGCAATCGCTCTCACTCCCTCTCAACCATATACTTTTCCTCTGTGCTTACTTTCTGAATGTTAATATGAGTGGACTGTCCAGGTCAACATTCTGGAGGCAGCGGCTATGAACTGTCCTTCTACACCCAGACGTCGTCCTGACCTGTGTCACATATTCACGTGATTAGTCCAAAAGCCTGTCTGCCCCTTCTCCTCCTACCTGCTCCCCCCACTGTGACCAGGGCAAAATCCCTACATTCTCTAGGTAAGCTGAATGCGTGCCCTCTATTTTTGTAAGAATATAAGACAAGTTTCTACTCTACATGGACGATTGTTTCATTGCATACCTTCAAATCCCCTGGCTCTGCTATTTCTAGCCTTCGGTTGAACTTGGAAAAAGTAACTTAACCTCTTAAGTTTTCTCACCTTTCAAATGTAGAAAATAAAAATTATCTCTGAAGTTGTCTTGAGGCTTAAAGAGAATCATTTTAAACACTGCTGAGCACGTGCTAGAGGCTGTGACAGAGTCATGGTCTTCACTACGGAGCTGTGAGCACGTGGAGCTCTCAGGTCTAAGACTCACCCAGTCAGGGGCGCCCTGTCTCCCTCTGGGGAGGAGCGTGCGGGGCGGCGGGACGGGCTCAGGGAGCGGACAGCTGCCGGGCAGCCACGCGAGCCGAGGCCACGCTCGTCCAGGCAGCCCCAGCCAGTCACCGAGCAGGGCAGGGTACTCAGGCCTGGCTACTCCTGCCCACCGTAGGGCTGCCTTGAAGGGCAGCTGGCTCTGGAGCTTCCCCTTGGATTGATAGAGTGTCCCGTATGCGTCACCACCTGCGGTCACCCTATCCAGACTACTGTCTCCCCTTTATCTTCCCCACACGTTACTCCCACCACGAGCCTTCCACTCTCTTTACCCCATCTCGCTGTGTACTTCCTGGAGAACTGACACAGCGAGGACAAGTCCCCCATACACACCACGCTCAAATACAAGTTCACACAGTGATGGCGCCTGGTACACCTGGAAGGGAATAAAGATGGTAGGATTGGATCGGATTAATAGTTGACCCATGAACAACACAGGTCTGAACTGCAAGGAACCACTCACATGCAGATTTCCTTCCACCTCTGCCACCACTGAGACAGCAAGATTCACCTTCCTCTTCTTCCTCCTCAGCCTGCTCAGTGTGAAGCCATGAGGATGCAGACCTTAGGATGATCCACTCCCACTGAATGAATACTAAACATATTTTCCCCTCCTTATGATTTTATTAATAACATTTCCTTTTCTCTAGCTTACTTAATTGTAAGAATACAGTATATAATACATATAACATGCAAAATAGTTAATCACCTATGTTATCAGTAAGGCTTCTAGTTAACAGTAGGCTACCAGTTGTTTTGGGGGCATCAAAAGTTACACATGAATTTCTGACTGTGTGTGGGGAGTGCTGGTGCCCCTAACCCTAGCATTGTTCAAGGGTCAACTGTACTGTTAACAAGCAAAGACCTATATGTATGTGGGGGGAGAGAGAGAGAGAGGGAAGGAGACAGAGAGAGAGAGAGAGAGACCCCAGACGGAAGCAATGTGGAGAAAAGGAGGTACCCCTGCTCCAGAATTCACCCCTTGAGCTCCTTACTGAAGAGCTCAGAGTCTCAGCCGAAGCAGTAGAACTTCACCTGTTGACTGTATCCCATGCCCGGCTAGAACTCTAAAACTGTGTTGAGCTGAACTCGTGATCCCATACCTTAGCCAGCCCTGGGCCTCTGAATTCCCAGTATCTGGCGGGTTTTCAGAAGTCTGGTAACCATAGCAACTATTAGCATGAGAGATTTTCTTATCTAGAACTCCTGCCTGGTTCCTTACTTTGTCTTATTCTCACAGTTGTCCTTTAAGGAAGGATTTTTTTTTTTTTCATTGAGGAAACTATAGCCTAGAGAAGTTGAGTAACCTGTCCTAGTTCTATGGCAATTAAGTAGCAGAGCCATGAGTTTGAGATTTTTCTGTCTGACCTCTGACCACTCTTACACTGTGTCCCTTTAGGGAGACTGTACTAGCAAAGCTATTTAGACCTGAACTAAATCTCTGATGCACAAAAGAGCAGGAACAAGGTTTATCCTTTACAGTTAAACCCAAACCAGTCTGAAAGTGAGCAATTTCAATGCAAAACTGTTTTATAGTTTCAATCTTGTTGACAAAGTCACAGGCTGTAGGTGGCCTATCATTCGGTGACTCTGCACCTGCTCCCCCCTTTGTCAGCTCTGCCCATCGTCGGCTGCGTCCTGCGTGCCCCGTCTATGGATCACACGGGCAGAGAGTCTTCTGCTCTTGTAAACTTTTGGAGTCACAGATCTCCCAGCTCCCACATCCCTCTCGAAAGTATCTGCAGATGCAAGTCTAGCCAGAATCATCTCACGATTAACAGGCCAGTGGAGACTGTCTTTGTGTTGCTCATGTAGCCTGTTCAGCAAATTGTGCTAAAGGGTCACGACCCACCTCCTGCGAGCTGCCCACTCTGCTGCCAGCCCCCAACCGTCACAAAATGTTCTGCTTCTGACGGTCCATTTCTCCATGACCACAGGAAGCTCGAACTGAGCTGCGCCGCAGTTGCATAATTAGTTCAGCTCTTGGAAAACTGTGCTTCCTGAATGTTTTGCCAGCTCTATATGGAACTGAAGCTGTGTTTTATTCTCAGCACAACCACAGCCTAATAGGTTACAAACCTTTAGGGATTGCAAATGTATGGGAGGGATTGCTCCCTCCGTCCCAGTAAATGCATTCTCCCCTGCTCAGGGCCTCTGTGAAGCAGGGTCCAGAGAAAGCTTAGCCTCGTGAGATGGAGCCTGACAAAATCCACCTGCCTAAAGTTCATCCTGTCTATGCAGAAACTAGCCTTGACTTCAATTTTCTTATACTACTGGAAATAAGGAAATGGGGTCTGATAAAATGTCCTGTGTTTGTCAATTGTTTGTACAATACGATTGACACTTACCAGGGATAGACAGGCCATGGGGGACCTTGGTCCTGTGAGCCCTGGGGACATTGGAGATGGGGAGGAGGGCTGGCAAGAGTTGCTTGTGACAAAGTCACTTCATGGAACATGGAAAGGAAGTCATTTCTCCTCCAGGGATCCTGGCAAAATGTGGAGTGAAGAGGAGAGGCCAGAAAGCTGTGTAAAGGTCTTCCAGGAACAACCTCCAAGACCCAAGTGCAGATGCTGGAGCCTCCCCTTGGCCTGATGGCGTCTCCCGTGGCCACGGCCCGCCTGCGCTAGGGCTCAGCGGGGTCCGGCTGTCTAGGGCCTCACCAACCCTGACTCTTCCCGGCTTCCCAAGACCTTGCACCAGACTGCAAGCCCGGGACATAGCCTTTTTGCTATAAAAGAAGGATCTTAATTTCCAAAGAAAGCACTTGAGGAACAGAAGAGCAGGTTTCTCCCCTATATAAGCAGAATAACTTTAAAACGGCACAAAAAGGAAGAATTTGAGAGAGATCATGGCAGACAGTCAGCAGGTTTTGCCTCTGGAATAAATACAAATGCCCTCATCTGTTTACACGAGTACCTGGGACCGGCCGGTGGTGGGTGGGGCTGACTGGCTGGCTACATCCTTCCGGAGGGTCTTCCCATACAGGAGAGTCTGGAAGACTAAAAACTGCATTGCCTGGAGTCCCCTGCAGCTAGCACTCTCTAAGTTCCTGGGATTTTAGAGGCAGTCGAAGCAGAAGCAGCTTTAAGACTGTGTGTTCCAGTGTTAATTCTCCCACTTTGAGAGGTTGAGAGGCAGTTTGGGAGGTGGCAGGAAACTCCTGATTTGGGGATTAAAGTTCTGGCTCCAATGGCTGCCTAAAAATGAGTCCGTTCTGTGAAGTGCTGAGAGTCATTCCTGAAACCTTGGGCTGATGCTCACCCCTCCAAACCTCCTAACGATTGTGTGAGCGTGTAATTCCCTGTATTCAATCCCTTTCTGAGTAACAGACATAAAGGTGGCTTCTGTTCCCTACTGATACAAATCCTTAGTCAGAGACCCATCTGGTCCAAGCTTCATCTTTCCTTACTTATTCTATTCTTACTTCTCAAATTGTTTTTGAGGTTCTCTTCTTATCCAGCTTCACATTTTATTTACCCCTGGAAAAAGCATACATTTGAGGGTTCAGTAGATCTTGTTTTAGAATCTCACTCTCCCACTGATAATCCGCTTCACCGTGGGTAAAGTTTTTAGTCTCCAGCCTCTGTTTTCTGGTCTCTAAAACATGCCCAGGGGCACCTTTCCTGTCAGTCGGGGTGCAGCTCAGGAGAGAAGTCCTGGAGGCCCCTAGCAGGACAGAGGGTAGCACTAAACCGGTCCTTCCCACAGTGAGCTCCACGGTCATCAGTTATCATTTCCAGTGTTGGAGACGGTCACTCCCCCACCAGGGATACACAGCCCAAGCCCCTCTTCAGTAGTTGGGGTGAAAGAGAAGCTCGGTGTGGGCTCTTTCCTGTCCCCATGTCCATGGGCTGGATGGCACACATCTCAGCGCCCAAGTGATGTCCCCAGAGCTTCATGGTGACACAGCCTCTGCTCAGTGCCCTGCAAAGATGTGGACTCCTCACCCCTGGGGATCTGCTCTCTCAGGCCTTGTCTGAGTCTTGCTGGAGTCCACGTGTACGTTGTCCAGTTCGTTTCTTTTTCTTTTTCTCTCCTTATATGTCTCTCTCTCCTTCGCTCCCTCTTTCTCCATTTCTGCGTTTTCCCACTCCCCGCGTCTGCTCATCGTTCTCTTTCTCCTACGGGGTGTCCGGCCCCCGCTCTGTTGCAGTGTCTGTCCCACTTCCTGTCATTCCTTCTTCCCAAGTTTGAATTGTCCGCTAACTCCGTGTGTTTCTGCCTCTCTCTTCCCTGTCTCTGTCCCCCTGCGCTTTCCCTGTCCCGGTCCCTCTTCCCCTGCTCTGCCGTCCCCTGAACTCGGCCTCCCTCAGCCTGCTGAGCTCCTTGCCTGCTCTGGGTCCCCCTCTGCTCCTGTCACTCCTTAACCCCCGCTCTCAGTCTGCAGCATCTCCCCGCGCGGACGACTTCTGCTTCTGGCGGCCGCACCCTCCCCGTCCCCGCCCTTCCTCTCTGCTCAGCTCCCTCTTCTCCCTTTGCTTTTCTCCTGCTTCTGGCACCGGGTCTCCCCTTCACTCCGTTGTTTCTCCAAGTGCACAGGCTCTGTCCCCGGCTGTGTGTCGCATTCTTCTCCCTCACAGGCGTTCTAGTTATCCCTCCCTTACTCTCTGTTTCTGTCCCCCACCCAGCCCAGCGCACATTCACGGGTGCGGATAAAAAAGATATTCGTTGCCTGGAAGAGTAGCTCAAGCACGCAAACACGCCTCAGCGAGCACAGCCGGTGGGATGTGATTTGTGCAGAAGAAACACAGAGGGTCGCCAGACAGGCGCAGGTCACTTCCGCCAGCACGAGAGCCGAGGGCCTGCCACGGTGGCGAGTGCCCTGGGGACAGCCAGGGGGCGCAGGGTTGGCCCGAGGGGTCACAGGAGGGGGAAGCGGAGAGAGAGGTGGGGTCTGCAGAATTCCAGGGTCAGGGAGGAGCCACACACAACACTTGAACCCACCGACCTACCCACATGGTTGTGTGGGGTGAGGGGGAGGAAGGGCGTCACCGAAGGGCGTTAAGCAGGAAAGTGACAGCACAGCGGATGTCTACCTGGACCTACTGCAGACAAGCAGGGGTGGGGCGTCGCGGGTGGCCCTGACTCATCGCGGAATGATTTTAACCCGGGATAAACGTGGATCTTAATCAGAGCAAACAGGACTCAGAAAAACCCCACGTGACACCAGGGCCGAAGGGGTTTTAACACACGGGGCGGCTGCTGACCCCTGGTTGTGACTGACCGGGGTCCTGGGTGACCCGGAGATCACACAGCTGACGGCTCAGCTCCGCCCTTGCTCTGCCAGGTGCCTGCCGCTCACCTCAGCCATGAACCTCTCCAGAGCAGGGGTGATAGGAAATCTGCAATCTTTGTCCCCAAGCTTCCCGGGGTATCTGGAATATAGTAAGGCCGCAACATGAAATAAAGCCATCTCCCCCAGCTCCTTTCCCTGTGGACAGACAGCCACTCGGAGCTTGTGGCCCCTGGGGACTCCGAGCCACACGCGCCTACAGGCTCACCGCTCCCTCTGCGTCTTGTCTCCAGGACTGTGGCCCGACAGGGCTTTTCCACATGCAGCTTCTCCATGTCCGGATCCTGCCCCGCAGCACCCCCGGCATCTCCTCTCCACACCGTCGTCAGCGGGCGCTTTGAAGCAAAAATCGCTTGAAATCATCAACTGACTTCCATCTTAGGAAATAACCAAAAATGTGGACAGAAATGACTACAGAACAGTGTTAGATCCAATATTCAATGTCAAATTTTGTGCTTTATGGTTCTGAGATATAAACCCCCAGCTCAAGAAAATTTCTAGTACCTAGCTAACTTGTGTGAATATTGCTGGGCGTAGGGACAGAGAAGGAAAGATTACATAAGAGTTAACATGCTTTTGGCAGCAAGTAACAGAAAGTTCGTCTCAATCGGGCTTAAGCGATAAAGGACTTTGTTGGCTCACGGCAGTGGAGATGCAGAAGTTTGGGCTTTGCGATTCTCGCACTCTGTCCTCCTCCTTTGGAGACCTTTATTCTTACAGATGCAGGGAGCTGCCAACTGAGACAATAGTCACGACAAGTGGGAGAGAAAGTCTCTTATCTAACTGTGAAATTAAACTCCCCTCTTCATTCTGATTGGAATCATTTAGTATATGCACTTGTCCCTGAAATAGGAACTGTCACCAGGGAAATGCCACACACTGATTGGCTTAAACTTGAGTTCCTAAAATAATTCCTAGCAGAGGATTGGAATTATCTGACTGGCTTAGGCTGGATCTGGAGTCAATTCCCAAAACCACATTGTTCCTGCTCTAAAGAGGAATGAGGAGACAGATGTTCACACACAAAGAGAACTGCAGAGATGCGTCTAGTCCCTCACTTGGATCAAAGTAGTGTGAAAGATTAAAAAACATTCACAAGACAAAAAGTTGAAACTGACATTTCAGTAGAAGTGAGAAGTCCAAGCCAGAAATCCTGAGGAGGTCCCTGAACTTCCCATAGGATGTAGGAAGAGAAGTTTTGAGTTGGTTTTATCAAAGTCACAAAGAGCAGGACAGAACGACCCAGCTTTATCTGAGTAACACACATAGAATAAGTAACAATGCCTAACAATAAGTAGGCGAGGGGGCGGATAGTGAGGAGGGGGTATAATTGCACAAAAGCAAATGCTGGGGTGAAAATGCTGAAATATAATAGTCTCTGCCATTGGATAAGGGAACTGTGATTATTTTTCTCCTTTCTAGTTTTCCCAATATTCTTCTAATGAGAATATATTAATTTTATGATTAGAAAGTATAAAAATAAATGGTTGTTAATGGTGGTTTCCAGAGGTAACTTACTCTGAGACGTGCCATTCCCACGACCCATTCTTTACTCGCCATACACAAAAGCCAAATGCACAGTAATAAATTTTCTGATACTTGTTATGCACTGAATTGTTAAGCTCTTGGGAGGCCTGGCAAGATAAAAGTCCCTAGTTAACAAGCACTCAAGGGCTGACACATCACGTGTTGAAACTGTGGTATATTTGTGGTTGAAGGCTATGCTTATGTTAAAAAGTTAATTGTTACTGAGTCAATAAGAGATAACTCTGGCTCCAGCAGAGAAACTGATTAAACTGGGAAGCGGCAGCAGAGCTCCCGCTGCAAGGAGAAGCACATTCTTGTCTCTAGGTGACTTTCCAGGAGCAGCAGGGTGAGTCCCTGGGAGGCAAGAATTCTGTGCAGTGACCATCACATGCACACACAGCGGCATAATAAAATCTTTTCTTGATACAGATAAAAACCAACAAACTCTCGTGGCACAAACTCACTTTAATCAGCTTCATTATTTTCTCTGTTTTGTACTATTTGATCATCTTCATTTCTCTTCTCTCCTTTCTTTTTTAATTTCTTTTCCACATTAACAGGGTTTGGATTAGCAAGGATTTCACTCACTGAACTGCCCGTGTGTCAGGAAGTGAGAGGTTTTGTATCCTCCTGGAAACCCTTTATTTGCGATGGACCTGGCCTGCCACGCTCTTAGGCACCAGAGCTGCCTCTTCTTTCCTCGTCTCTGCGCGGACGCTGCTGACGGGCCGCTGGCCAGGAGGACATGGGCTCGCCCAGGTCGGGCCTCCAGACTCACGCCCAGCCCAGTGGTCTCAAGACATAACTTTCTTTATTGGAGTTTGGTGAGAACTATGAATTTCTTAACCTCGTATTGAATTTGGTTAAAATAAAAAATCCTAAGCCGGTAAAGGTCAACCAACAGTGAAGAGAATTTTGATTATCTTAAAATTATAGAGAAGAGACAGTAGAGATTTCTTGGTTTCAGCTCCTGGTGAGGATGAAAAAATTCAAAGCCAGAGAAATTAAACTCATCCTCTAAATGTGCACAGCGGGTCCTGGCAAAGGCAGGGTGAGGATTCAGGGTTCCTGGGACCCTGGTGATGCCGGGCGGTCCTCTTTGCTCTGCGCCATGCAGCCCCTCCTGGTGGCATTGCCAACACACGCTGCCCTAGAGCAACCACCCTCGTTGAAACCCCAGATGTGGGCATATCACAAATTGTATGCAAGAGAAAAGGAAATGTCTCAAAAGTATGGACAGACAGTGCATGTCAGAAGAACAATGGAAGTCAAAATCAGAGAGTGTCTTATGGGATCCTGGGGCACAACTACCCAGGAAAATGCCTTTGGGGAGGGAGAGGGACAGAGTGGGGATGAAATCACATTCTGGGAACCCATTCTGGTGCTTTGGGAAGTGGCTCAGAGGAGCTGCGGTTCTGCTGGAACACCGCTGCTGAGGGCCACGCTGATAATCGTAATAAATTTAACACAAGGTTTTAAAAATGGCCTCCTGTACCCTGTGCTCTACATTGTTCCCATTGTCCAAATGCAGCCTGAATTCTGTTAATTTTGCTAGAAAAGCGAACAGGGGGAAACAACATAAGTCTGCCATCAAAGGGACATCCAGCCTCTAGCTCAGCCGGCTGCCTCTGTGCATGAGCAGGCACCATTCCCCTCAGTGTAAGCGCCCTCCCTCCCCAGCGCAGCAAGACCCAGCGGAGAGTCTAGGCAACATCTTGCCTCACCCTGTGCATAGTCAGACACTGGCAAAAATAGTGTAGGTTACTGCCACTACTGTACGTTTTACCACCAGCATCCCTGGCTGCTAAACCGGTTGTGTTCTCCACCTACACAATAGTGTACGTGCTCCACCTCTCTTTACCCAAAATAGACACGAGCAATGGACTGTGTCAGCCCTAACAGCCCCCACCTCCCGGTCTCACATTAATCTAGTCGGCAGGCCCCAAGCAAACCACCTCCCCGTGCTCATGCACCCGTGCAACGCCTTCCCCCACCCGCAAACATTGTCTCTGGGCTTGCTTTGCCCCACGGACATTACCAAGTGGGATGCAAACAGAGGCTTGGGAAGCCCTCGCACACCGGAGCTGTCTCTCTTGGCACGCTCCCCGGTGAGGTCTGGCTAGTCTCCACGCTGCAAGGAAAGTCAGCCTAGACTGCTGAAGATGGGGGTGCACAGGCACGGAGCCCCAGACAGGGAGATCTAAAGGTGGAAGCCTACAAAGGGTCCCCCAGAGTCAGACTCCCCGCTGCACATCCCTCAACCACACACGTACACATGGGGCAAAAGAACTGCCTGGCAGAGCCTGGTCTACCCACAGGAGCACAAGAAGGAATAAATGCTGCTGCTCGAAGCCACTACACGTTGGGGTGGCTTGTTATTCAGAAATAGGCAACTGAACCAGCACTAACCCCCTACTGGGGGTTGTAAGGGGCTCTTCTGTATCCTCTCCGTACAGGAGCAGAAAGGGAGAGGGGAAATTAAGGCTGAAAAAATATCCTCAAGGAGTAATGGTTCTGCCACCTCCTCAGGCAAAGTCCCTTAGCAAATTAGTCTCTTTGTTTCTCTCTCCACTATATAAGGATAATAGCAACCGATCCTATACATGCCCAGCATGTGTCGTGTGGGGTTAGAAGGGATGATGCATTCATTCATTCATTTATATCACAGCTTGGTTGAAAGAAGATTTAGGCAGGTTAGGGCAATGGATGAAATGTTTTTCATGCCCCATAAGCAAAGGTGGTTCATAAATTTCAGATAGTACAGTGTTTACCAAAATATTTTCTCCACCTATCAACTCGCTCTTTTCCCTAGTCTTCTCTACCAACATTTTCATAAGGAACATTTGTATTGTTTTACCTAAATAATTATTAGCCTAATTAATGATTGATCACCTTTAACTTTTTCCACTTTGAAATAGAAACACTTGGCTTTCAGCAGGACCTCATCAGTTTTGGGGGTGAAGGTCAGGCGATTTAGACAAGGGGCAAGGGTAAAGAAAGGGGGGCTGAATCAGAGATATGGGCCAATTAACCATGTGGCCAGGCCGCAGTGGACTGTCTAACTTTGGGTGGGCACTTGGGCACATGGGGCCCACCATAAAAATTATTCAGGGTTGTCACAAAAGTAAGAACTACTCACATAATGACCCTGCTCTCATTCCCACCCCTTAGACTGAAATAAAGTGACAAAGAAGGTAGGTTTTTTATTTGTTCAAAGTTATGGGGTACATGAGAAATTTTGTGACATGTACATAACATGTAATAGTCCAGTCAGGGTATTCAGGGTGTGTGTCATCCAAGGACAGTACACTTTTGTTGAGTACAGTCATCCTAATCTGCCATCAAACACTGAATTTATGCCTTCTATCTTACTGTACGTTAGTACCCTTTAACTCACTTCTCTTCATCCTTCCCCATCCCCCTCCAACGCTTGGAGTCTGTTATCTATTTTTCTACTCACTACCTCCAGGTATTCAAAATTTTTATCTCCCGCCTATAAGTGAGAACACATAATATTTGTCTTTTTGTGCCTGGCTTATTTCACTTAAGATAATGACTTCCAGTTCCATCCATGTTGCTGCAAATGACATGATTTCCTTCTCTTTATGACTGAGTAGTATTGTGTTGTGTACACACACACCACATTTTCTCCATCCATTCATTCACTGACGGACACTTAGGTTGGTTCCATGTCCTCGCTGCTGTGAACAGCGCTGCAATAAGCGTGCGCGAGCAGGCGTCCCTATGACACATTGATTCCTTTTCCTGTGGGGAGGTACCCAGTAGTGACATTGCTGGATCAAATGATAATTCCATTTTTAGTTTTTTGAGAAATCTCCGTTGTGCTTTCCATAGTGGCTGTACTACTTTACATTCCCTCCACCAGTGTATACGGGTTTCCTTTACAAGGAGGTAAATTGTGTAGATAAATTAAGCGCATTGAAAATCCACTTATCAGTGACTGTGTGTGGGTGTGTCTGGTTTTAGATCATTAATGTGCAATAATA
This sequence comes from Lemur catta, assembly GCF_020740605.2. Taxonomy (NCBI): domain Eukaryota; kingdom Metazoa; phylum Chordata; class Mammalia; order Primates; family Lemuridae; genus Lemur; species Lemur catta. The sequence continues at coordinate 3,798,200 of NC_059149.1, read as the reverse complement.
ACCCGTGTGCGGGCCTCCTGACTTTGTGGTTTGGCCTGAGATTTCATTTCCGAATGACCATTGGGAGCCCAAGAGGATCCAAGAGAGGGGAGCGCACAGGGGAGGAGGATCAGAGTGGGAGGAAGAAGTTTGGAGACTCTGGATGACTTTGGGGGGAGGCGGTTCTGTTTGGTTTTTGGGTTTTTTTTACCAATAACTTTTGATGAATAAATGAGTCAAGCCAATCTAACTATTGCAGTTGTTATCGCTGTGGTTGATGACATCACAGACATCACAGAGTTCTAAGCTCCTACCGAGCACCTCTCCAGACACGTGAGCAGATGCAAAATGGAGCCCTGGACTGGCCAGCCGGGTTTTGTATGGTCTAAGTCCATGACAAATTGGAGAGCAAATGACAGTCAGCCTTTCTGATCTTCATGGTAAGATGTCAGTTTTTCTATTTGCTCCTGAAGCACGTGACTCTTTTCCACCAGCTCCATAACAATTTGGTTCTTGTCTTGAAGCACAAACTATTATCCCGCATCTGTCAGAGAGATTGATGCACGGGATATCTCCAAACGTTTGTGTACTGAGGGATACACTAGAATGTCCAGGTTCTATCTGTGCTTTAAGCTGGGACTGTAAGAACACACGTCCTCAGGGGAAACTCTTCACAGTGACAACCAGCACACGCCGAATGCCTATTACACCTCCAGCTGATTGACAGGAAATGATTTTTTAAAAAAGCCATATGGAAAATGTTTCTCCATCTTGTGCAAAGGCAGGCATTTTTGGTACCCAAATTCAAGGCAAGAAAACAGAATCCCCCTGCAGAGCTTCCAGAAAGCAACACAGCCCTGCTGACACTTTGATTTTAGTGCAGTGAGACCCATGTCAGATTTCTCATCTCCAGAATATAAACCAATACATCTGCGGCTGGAGTCAGGCTCAGCAGTGGGACGGCGTGACCTCAAGGGCTCCAGGCTGCATGTCCCTTTCATGGGGGACATTCTTGTGCTTTGGACTCTCCAGAACCACAAGGTAAGGGTGTGGCCAGTGGGGGTCTGGGGAGGTGGGTGGTGCAAAGGGACAGTTCTGTGCATCATGTAGAATGTGCCCTAAGCCTGGGGAGTCCCCGTGGAAGAGTCCCCAGAATCAGGGAAAGGAGGAGTGGTGAGATGCTGCTCTTGTGGGAAGACAGAGGCTGCAGGGGGAGGGGCCAGGGTGAGCTGTGAGCAGAGAGTGGGATCCAGGGGTGACCTAGAGAGACGGGCTGCCATGCAGGGGCCAGGGAAGAGAATCACCTGTTGTTCAGCTCACATTCCCCTTCCTCCTCCTCCTCCCCCCTCCTAGGCCCAAACCCTCCCTGCCCATTCCCCTCTGGCTCCCCCTCCATCTCAGGATGCCACACGGGGGTGCTATGGTCAGAAGGCCCAGGTCCCCCCATTTCTTACGTTGAAATCCTAACCTGCAGTGTCATGGTAATATCAATAGAAGATGGGACCTTTAGGGAATGATTCGTTCCTAAGGGCAGAGCCCTCTTGAATGGGATGAGGGCCCACATAGAAGACCCCAGAGAGCTGCCTTCTAGCACGTGGGGACACAAAGAGAAAGGGCCATGGACGAATCAGGAAAGGGGTCCTCATCAGACAGCGAGCCTGCTGGTGCCCCTTGGACCTGTCAGCCTCCGACCTGGGAGAGAACGAATTTCATTTGCTCATAAGCCCCCGGTTCATGGGTTTTGTGGCAGCAGCTGGAATAAGCTAGGACGGGGGTGACAGGGACTAGCACAATAGGCTCACGAGCACATTTTAATTTATTTTAAATAACTTTATTTGAGGTCAAAGAAAATATTTTAACATAAAATATTATGCTTTCCCTTTATGATAAATACAGGGTAAAATATGGGAAAGGGTACTGTACAGAAATAAATAGGGAAATTAAAATATTTATTCTGAATATTATCTATGTCAACTGTTATAGTTTTTTTTTTTTTCAGGTAGAAATGGTACTTTTTCTGAAACACTTTTAGTTTTTTCATAGTTCCAGCAGTACTTGGTATCTGCAAAAAGAAAAAAAAATCCAGTGAGAGTCTGTGAGGTCCTGCTGGTGGCTGAGTCGGGAGGGGTGGCTGAGGGGGACGGACCCAGGGCCACACTGGGCTCCTGCAGGAGGCTGGGCTGAAGTGGACAGTGACAGCCACAGGGGAGAAGGAAACCTCCCTGAACTTAAGGTCACCCTGAGGGGCAGGATATAGGGACCCTGTCTCTGCCCAACCAGGACCTGGTTCTATCAGCCACTTTCTTCCCTTGTTTGCAGAAAAGTGATGGCTTTTCACGCCTCCTGGTGGGGGACATGCTCAGTGTCACCCACCAGACTCAGAGACAGACACTGCAGGGGGAGGGGCCCCTGGCAGAGTAACAGGCCCTCTTATACCCCCACGACCCAGACTTTCAGGGAGGGGGGGGCGGCTGTGGGAAGAGCCCGGCTGTGAGAGCCAGCAGGGACCTCGGACTCCTCCACGTCCCGTCCCCCTTGGACTGACGAGGAGAGCGTGGTGCCGAAGGGCTGAGACTCCACTAAAGCCACGTGACCTGTTGCTGACAACCCCGGAACTAGAACCCCGGCCTGAGGCCCTTTCCACACTGTTTGGAAGGAGGAGAGAAAGGGTCCAATGGAGAAATGAACAAGCCACTGCAGGCTGTGGGTCACGCTGGCTGGGACAGGGATCAGGATTTAGAAACAGCAAAAGTATTTTCCTAGAGAGGGTCGGCAAAGAAAGGAAGAAGGAGAGATTCCAAATGGAATTGCACAGAGAGAGCAGGGACTCTTGCCTGGACTTGTGGAGGTAGAAACGGGAAGGAAATGGACAGAGAGCAGATGCTTAAGGACCCCATGGTCTATGAGGATTGATGTCCCGCCCTGTGCAACTACTTCTGCACTGACGTCACTTTAGGGTCCCTTCAGTGTCCTTCAGCTAATGTCGGCTCAAATGAGTCCACAGTGCCTGGACACTGAGTCCCTGCAAACGCCACCCTCGTCACACAGCCCTGCACCTCTGGGGCTGAACACAAAGCTGACAAGGCCACTGCAGGTCTCCTGCCTGGGACCAGGTTCTAAGTTACTTTTTGCCATGAGCAATAAATGTGCTCACTTTTAACTGTTCTCATTCAGAGTTTGGAGGGAGTCACAGCAGGGGCTGCTGCTAGGGAGCTACAGGTCGCCAAGGATGGAAAAGAAGGAAAACTCTTGAGTCCTGGCAGGCGCATTCCAGGGACCTGGCTGGCCTTGCAAAGTCAATGATCAACTTGACCATCGAGACCAGACGGAGGTTACAGCGGCTGTTGGAGGGAACACACGTGGCAGAGAAAGAGCAGCGGGAGAGGAGCTGTCCGCTTGCACAGAGAGCAGCAGGAGTGTGTGTGTGTGAGACCGCAGGTGGGGTTACCTCTGCACCCGCAGCTGCAGGCCTGAGAAACTGCACGTGACTCTCCACTTGCTGAACAGCAACTTTCTCTTGCTCATCCTCGGTTTCAGGGCACTCGGGCCAGCGAGCAGGGGAGAGACCGTCTGGGCCAGTGCGGGGAGTCTTGGCTGGGCTCCTGGGAATCCAAGAACTAGAAGACAGACCAGAGGGAAGGGCAGAGGCTCAGATGATACAAGTTACCAGGACAGGGGTCTGGGATTCGCATCCTGTGAGCACTGGGCACTTCTCAGGAGCCCTCCCCATGGGGCCAGCCTGGGGCTCCTGACCTCTCGTGACTCTCGTCTCATCCTGGGTACCTGGGGCTTGTCACCTCTCAGATGACGGCATGGCCTGACAGAGGAGGCCCAGGCCACAGGATCCAGGAGGAGACAGAGGGGACAGAGAGCAAGGAGGGGCAGGACAGGATGTGGGGCCTGGGAGGGCTGTGTTAAGACAGTCTGAGCAAAGTGGGTCCTTCTGAGAAGGAAACTGAGGACATGGCCCTGCCATGCCTGCAGGTGATGAACTAGAGGGGCAGTCACAGGGGAGACTGATTTGGACAGTTTCTAAAAAAAGATTGTGCTTTGCTTCAAAAAGAAGATTAAAGAAACGGAATAAAACCTGGATATGTGAGGAAATTGACCTGTGGGCCCAGGATCAACACTGATAAAAAAAATCCATGTGAAATCACTATGTAAGTGATAAATCACCGAAAGATATAAGGACTAGACATGACATGGTCACAGCTTTCATTGAACAATTGGGCCCCAAAGTCCTCTCCACCCCTGCACGGTGACAGCAACCCCAACATCAGAGCCTCCTGCTCCCCTGTCCTGCCCACCTGGGAGGAGCAGCCACTGGTGCCCAGAGTCAGCGCTGGCTGCGAGGATCCAGGGGTCGCAGGGGAGGCTCCATGTGGCAAAGCCACAGCCACGACCCCACTGCTGGTCCAGCTGGAGCTGCAGACAGTCAGTCACCAGGGCGCTTGGCTGCAGCTGTGTGTTTGCAGCTTGCACCTGTGACACGCAGGGGCTCAAGTCTCCACTCCAAGGCCCTTGGGGACAGGCCTCCTGCGTGGGGGCTGAAAGGAGAAGAGGCTTCAGTGGGAACAATCCTAGTGCTCTCTCTGCTACGTCCTCCCAGAACACCCATTTCTGATGTCCCTGTGGGTCAGTGAGACCACCCAGTGACTCTGGCAACACATTGAGTATATGAAGGAGATGTCACCAGTCAGGTGTGAGCCTGGGGAAGCAAAGATCCCAGGTGCCCAGGCTGGTGGAGACACGGCCAGGCACTGGGCAGATGGCAAAGCTCCCAGACCCACCTCCCCTCTGTTCAGAAAATTCTGCCCAAGCACCCAACAGGAACCAACGATGTCTCCAGGGTCAGCCTGCAGGGACATCACTCAGCCCAGGCAGAGGACTGAGCAGAGCGAGGCCACCTGGGACGCCAGTGAGACTGACCAGCTTTCTCACGGGAGGACTCACCCGCTCCATCCAGAACAGACTCGGCCTCAGGCTCGGCAGACAGGGAGGTGGCGCTTCTGATCAGCTCTCGGCAATCAGACAGGTCAGCACCACCAGGAGGGAAACCCTGCTCCTTCAGTGCCTGTGACAGCCCTGCGGTCCCTGCGTCCTCCTGCAGCTCACTGGGCACACTGGGGAGAGGAAGAACCAAAGATGAAGGCAGGAGGGGTGAGACCCCTGAGCACCCCGCGGGGCCTGATGGGAAGCACAAGGGGGGGTTCAATGGCGTGTGGCCTCCCTTCGCAAAGGAGGCAGGACACCCCCTCCTCGGTCTTGGGCACGGCTCGGCTGCCTTGGCCATGGGGGTGAGAAACAGAGACAGAGAGACAGAGAGAAAGAGACAGAGACCACATGGCAGTGCAAAGTGCACTGACAAGATGAGGAGCTAAGGAGGAAGAGACCCCAGATGCCCTGTCAGGTGCAGGCAGGACCCACAGCACACAGGGACCCATAACCTTGGGTCAACCCTGGGGACAGATGACGGTGAATTTCACATGCAGCAGTACAGGGAACACGGGGCCTGAGGCCCTATAGACTCTCTGAGATCTTGTGTGTTCTAGGTCTGCTGTTCCAAACTTGTGCCATGGGGAGACTGTTTGCGAGGACATTCCTGTCAATGACCCAAGGCCACAGTGTGGACAGCAGACAGGCACACCCTGCTGGTCTCAGCCTCACGCAGTAGACCACGTGATCTATCCAAGGGCAAGACGCCCTGAGACTGGTCAGTTCCCTTGGTCAGACTCACACTACTAGGGCCACGAAGGAGACGGACCATGGGGGAGGTGACACCCTTGCTGCAAGGCTCTGCCAGCTCCGGGGCAGTGAAGGCATCAGTACAACCAGTGGGCTGGGTTTGCCTCGAGCGTGAAATCTTGGTGACTTTGGCCTCACATTCTGTCCTTAGACACCACCCTGCCCTGGCATGTCGTACTCTTGCTTCTAGCCCCTGATAATTCATTGTCACCTGGAGGCCAGTGATTCTAGATCTTCTTCGTCTTCCTCCTCTTCATAGTTCTCTGCAAACAAATTGAGAAATGTCCAGACATTAAATAGTGCCATTCCCACCGTGACACACGCTGGGCCCATCTGTGCCTGGAGACAGATGACCCGTGTGACCTCGGACACCCTTAGAGAGCTGTGCCCATGTCGTCTGCAGACGTTGACGAAGTAGGGAGGGACCACGTATTGATCCATCTTGTAAAATGCCCCCAACATGGCGGATCGTTGTCATGGTGAGCTCTGAACTTACTGGGAAAAGTTATATTTCGGTCTCAAGGTCACAGGACACTTGCACGGGTTTTTTCTGGATTTCTCCAGCTATGTGTCCCGTCTCTCTTGATATCAAGGACAACTCCACATGTGGCCATGACAGGTGTATTTCCTCTGGTATTCCGACACACCCTGGGCAAGGAGCAGTTGAATTAGAGTGGACAGAGAGATTGTGCCTGGAATCCAGGAACTACGGTACCATTTGCACAGACACAGGCAAGACACCAACCTACTGGGACAGTCACTGGTGCTTTTGTAACAATTATCAGTCCCTGCAGGACAGGTCCCAAGTCCCAACATGAAAGAACGGGCTCGTGCAGACCCCTGCCGTGCATGGCCATCAGCGGTGGCTGAGAGTCGGTGACAGTTTCTGCAGTCTCCCCACTCTGCCTAGCTCTGTGGTGCCCACTGTGACCTTGTCGTTGTGTCCCCTGGGTAAGTGTTTGGCCTGGGATTTGGGAGTCACCTGGCTGCCTGACACCCCTGACGTCTGTGCCTAACGCTCAGGCGGCCACCCTCATCCACATCAGTGTGTTTCCAGAGTCTGCTGGCACCTCTCTACCTGGTGACAGGTGCGGGGCACAGAGAACGTGGAGGCTCCCTGGGAGGACACTGGGACTCATCTACTTTATACCAGACACACTCACCAGCTGGACCCGGGCAGGCGCAGTCGTCTCCTGCATCGGGCAGCAGGACAGCGGGAAGGGCAGCGGGACTCAGAGAGGTCCTGGCCACTGGAGAGGGTGACACGCTGCTCATGCAGTGAGGTCTGCTGGGTGGGATTCGCCTCCTCCTCCTCCCCGCTGAGCCTGGGGGTGCACAGGAGAGTAGGTTAAGCTGAGAGAGATCGGGCACCGCGGCATCCCCGGCTGGTCCTGATCAGGGGACACAGGCAGAGGTCCCAGAGGCGGCGAGGCCACCCCTGAAACAGGAAGACAGCCCTCCTCGGACTGCGGCTCAGGGCGGCTGCCGTGGGGTCTGAGGTAGTGGCAGGCGCTCAGTGCAAAGGCCACAGGGCACAGTGATGAGGACAGACACCGCCCTCCCCTGCACGGGGAAATCAGGACACGCAGCGCAGCGACCCGCAGCACATGCCGCAGCTGCTGTGCGTTTGAGTCCCGCTCTCCCTGCCCAGCTGCAGGGAATAGACACACCTGAGGCAGCGTGGCCTTTAGGAGATCTCGGGCCTTCTAGGCCTTGTTCTCTCAGTACTGTGAAATGATGGGACATTTTTCTTTTTCTTTCTTGTCTCCGTATACTACCTGCTGTGGAATCCCTGCCAACAACCTAAGGCCACCCTTGCAGAGAGAAGCTGTGCCTGTCCTCCCGGTCCCCTCCCATGGGAGAGGGAGGTGGTCACCCTGAGTGCAGGGACACCTGAGACTGGTTAGCTCATCTGGGGTCACAGGACTCCAGCTTATTAAACTGGAGAAATTGGTGGGAAGTGGAAACCAGTGTAAGAACCACCAGGTCGACAGACGCATCTTGCCAGGCAGGCCGGGTGAGGGGATCTAGGCTGCACCCTCTGCTGCTCCCTGGAGCGAGATCTCCAGGGGGTGCTGTGGCGCTCACAGCCCGTGACTGTCACACTCACCCGGTCTCCATGGGCTCTTGTCCTTCCTGTGTGTTGCTGTCACCTCGAGTTGCTGCAAATACAGTCAGACAGGACCAGTCACCACAGGTACTTGCCTCATGGTCAACACAAACCCAGGGGCCTGTGTAATGCATGGAGGAAAGTACTGCTGGTGTGAGATCAGTTTTCCCTGGGGAATATTCCAGAAGGCCTCAGGTTATGTCTTCTGAGAAGCGGCTAGGCTTCCTGTTCTGAGTCCCTGGGCAGACTGTCCCTGAATTGGTCCATTAGTGTCACACTGTCCTCTGTCCTGTGTCTGGGCAAACAATGAAACATATTTTCCCAGTGAACAGGAAGAGCCTGCCTAGTGGCCCTAGACATGTGGCTACAAGATGCCATCTTTAGTCCATCAGCTGCTGTGGTTGCTATGGGTACAGATGGGATGATCCACTGAGATCAGATGGTAGGTGCAATCTCCATACCCTCAAATAGGAAAGATCTTTGCTGCTACTTAGAGAACAGGATACTTTTCATTCAAGGATACGGAGGGTGTCAAGGGCCCTGCCCTGTTTTCAGGGATAATTCCAGACTCATTCAAGAGGTGTTTGTATTCTGGTGGATAGACGGCCATTTATCAAGGACAGGTCAACATAGAGAAGAGAGAGACCATGGTCTAGAGTTGAGGAGCCAACACTATCTCCAAAGACATAGGCAAGAATATCCACCCAGTCAGACAGTCACTAATGCTCAGAGTACGCTGTTCGGATCAGCATTTAGAAAGGACATTGCAGGAGACAACAGACATCCCATCTGCAAAGAATGGACTCCTGCAGACACCTGTGTGCACATGCGTCAGTGGTGGCTGTGGTTTGTCACAATTTCTTCAGTCTCCCCACTCTGTGAGCCCTGTGTTCACCACCCTGAACCTGCCATGGAGCCCAGCAGGCACGGAGCCTACCCACAGGACAATGTGGAGTCATTCCCTTATAACAGAGCACTCACTAGCTGCATCCAGCACCCTGGAGACTCCCTGCTCATCAAACAGGATGGCACCGGTGCAGGGAGGCTGGTCGGTGTCACACAGGTCACGGTGACTGGCAGAAGTCAGGTGGCCTTCACCCAACTGGCTCTGCAGGACTCCATTCACCTTCTCCTCCTGCTCCACACTGCTCAACCTCGTGGGATAAAGAATAGGACCAAACCAAGAGGGACTGGACACCAGATCCAAGGCGGTGCTGATGACAGGCATGAAGGACTGGCCACAGAGTGCAAGGGGCTTTCATTTTGAAGAGAAAGAAAGCTATCCTGTTATGATAAAGGAAGAATGTGGGAGCCTCGAGGGCAGGAGTGAGAGAGGAGCAAGTGCTCTGTGCACTGGCCACGTAAGGAGATGGTGAGGAAGGGGACACTGTCCCCTTGGTACCGTGTTGGCAGGCAGCACACACAGAGAACCACGCAGTGGCTCAGCCTCCTGCGTGGACCGTGTTGACTGTTCCCGCAGCAGCACAGTGGGCACAGGCTCCTGACAGTGTAGGTCAGGAGCTCTTGTGCCTTCTAGGACCCTGTCTAGCAATATGGTGACATGGTGCAAATATTTCAGTCTGCTCATATCCCCTGCTACGGAGTCACTTCCAACATTTGAAGGCCAACCACACAGAAAGCAGATGGGCATCTCATACTGAGTTCAGCCATGGGGAGGGAGAACAGGTAGAATCTGTGATTGTAGAAATCCTTAAGACTGACTTTTTCTCCTAGTTACTGGGAAATGCCTTGAAGACAGTGAACAACCTTGTTAATGGAAGGAATTTTTCACTGGTTGTGAGAATGTCATCAAAGAACAAACAGTTTTCACACACCTTTGCTGTGAAATTTGTGGCTACTTTGACACCTTGACCAGTGCAACTGGGCCCTCCCATATTTTACCCACCCTCCTCCAGGCCGTGCTTGCTCATTGCTACCTGGGGGCTGGTGGTTCTTCTTCCTTCTCCTCCTCCTGATCTTTGTGGTTTTCTGCATAGAAATTCAGAAATGTCCAGTCAGACATTGAGTAGCTCCACACTACCCCTACAAACACCAGCAGATATCTCTACATGTGGATCGTTTCTATGGTAAGAAAACCTAAGGCATAATTGACCAATTGCTGGAGTATGAGTCTGCAGAAATTTGAGAAATAAAACAATAGGCAGTTGCAGTCACAGAAGTGCCCAAACCCTCAGAAGTGTACTCCTACTGAGCATCACACTGGAAGGTCTAATTGTTTCAATAAGACAAAGAAAGGAAATAAAAGCTAATGTCTATATTAAAAAATCCCAAAGAATTAGCAATGAGGGCACCAACAAAATGCTTCTGGAATGAATAAGCCATTGGTAGCAAGGTTGCAGGATACAGAGCTAATATATGCAATCAATTGATGAGTTAAATATCAGCAATGAAGAGCTGGAATTTCAAATTAATACACAATGCGATTTAAGGTAGCTCAAAAAAGACATTCTTAAGTATGAAGCTAATTACATATGTATAAGGTCCACTGAGGAGTGGGGAACCTTGGGGCCACATGTGTCTTTCCAGATCCTTGAGTGTGGCCTTTTGACTGAATGCAATTTTAGAGAACAAATCCTTGGGATTGGTCACCTAGATTTGGGTCCTTGGACACAACACACAAAAGCAAAACCCATGAAAAAAGAATTGATAAGTTCAAGGCCACGGTGCATCAGGAGGAAGGACAGAGTGGGGACATTGGGACCTCCACCCTGAGTATTCTGTCCTCTGCTCCTGCTGGCCAGCCATGATCCTGTCGTGGCCATAAATGTGACGTGCAAACCAGGACAGCTGGGTGAAGAGCCACATTGTGAGTGGAGTGTCTTGCGAGCTGGCACCTGGGAGCAGCTCAGAGTCCTGAGGGCCTGTGGCCACTCACCTGGGCTGAGCGTGCGGGCGAGGTGCTCTGCCAGCCTGCGCCCCTCTGCCAGGTGCTCACGGAGGTCCTGGCCCTGGCAGCTGTCAGGATTGTCCTGGAGGAGGATGCCCTGCAGGTGCTGCTTGAGGAGAAACGAGCCATCTCTCCCCTCTCACAACACCTGCCTCAATCGGGTCAGCTCTCGGGCCTGCTGGTCAATGAGCCTGTTGGCTTCCCTATGGTGGGAACAAAAGCAAATATGAAAAGGCACAGTTGACAATAGAGTATATGCACAGTAGCAGACAGTTCTGTGAAGGTGTCCCCAGGAAGCCTTCCAAGTGCAATTCTAGCACGTATTTGGTGACCTGCTTGTGGCAAAGAGAGAGAAGAATGTGCAGGGAAAGCCTCCCGTGAGTCACAGAGTGTCCCTGTGAGATCCTTGATGCTCCCTTCCTGTTTCCTTCTGTAGAGGAGCCAGGTGTCTTCCTGAATCGGCTTCACAACGGTGTCCCTCAGTCCCTCACTGTGGCCAAGGCCTTTTCCACGTGAAGACACACCCAGCACGTTCTGCTGCAACTGGACACGCAGCCACAGGAAGCAATGTGCCAGCTCCAGCTGGGGCCAGTTGAAAGCATGAAAGACAGAGGATAACCAGGCCAAGGGGACAATGTTCTTTGGGTAACAGTCTCAGAAGCCACATTCAGTCAGGGTGAGTGTGATTCAGAGTGAATGGGACGATGACTGCACAACACTGTAAAGTTTTAATTGTATGTCTGTGACGGGTCCAAGTGCAGTGTTGTCACAGGGATATATTGCACAGTGTGGAGTCGGGGCTTTTAGTGTTTCCATCACCTGAATGCGCAGTGTGACTACACTCAATGCTGCTGAGTTGTCACTGTCCTTTGGTTACCTTTATGTTACGTGACTTTCACCCTAACAACTTCTTGTTTGGAAGGAGAAAACCTGGCTCTGAGTCACAGTTGTGGGCCAGAATACATCCTTAGTTTTGTTTTCATCTTGTTTTATTAATATCTGTGAAAAACATGCCGGCCTCGTGCATTCCTGCCATTGCCCTGGCAAGGTGGGCTCTTAGATGTCCCAGCTGAGCTGCCCACATCAGAGACTCACACGTCCCCCTGTCTGCCCCACACACAGCAGCCTTACCTGAGCTCGTCCTCCAGGGTCGGCATCTCTGCCCACTCCTCCTCCTCCCAGAAGTCCGGCCTCACCCCCAGCACGGACTCCAGGACATCCCTAAACTTGCCACACTCCGAGAAAGATACACACGCTGGCCTCAGTGGGAAGCTGTGGCCACTGCCCACAGGGGAGGTGGCAGGGTCCCTCCAAGGGACCAAAGTGTCCGCAGTCCCAGGTCTTATGTGGGGATTTCTACACCTTTAATTCTCACCCTCCCGTCTCCATGGCATTGAGAATTCCTATTGCAAGATGAGGAAGGAGAAGCTGAAAGGCACATAAAGGTACTTGGCAAAAATCGAATTGGGATTTAGGACAGTCAGAGTTCTCTCCCCCAAGGTCTGACTCTGATCACGGGCCTTGTGACCAAGCTGCAGCCTGTGACGGAAATCACTGAACTGGGCACGATGCAGTGACACCTGCACAGCTAGGAAGGCCCTGAGGACCCCACGATTTGTGGGTCCCTCGTGCTGGGAATGCAAAGAGCGCACCAGCCTCTCACAGGTAGAAATCGCATCCAGATGCACCTGTGGGAAACGTCAGGCGTTAGACCACGAGGACCCGAGAGAAAATTCCCACCCGCTAGTGAGGCTCGGGTCACACTGGAAGTGAGAGACCTGCGAGCTCACAGTGGCTCCTCTTGTCAGGCTCTGCTGTAAAAGCGACACAGGAATTAATGAATGTATCATTGCAACTCCAATTAATAGGTGATACAATAGCACCATGTAAACAGAGGAGGAAACTGAGGCACACCATAGACAAACAACTTGCATTGGTGCCCGGAGACATTCCCAGGGTCCCTGCTGTACACGTGGTCTTCAGCCTTCTTCCATGTTCTTCCTCTTCACAGTATTTCACATGCTTATGTTATGATTAGATGGAAAGGTGTTAATAAAACAGTTTGTCCTTTCCCAGAACTCATCTCTTCACCTCCATAACAGGCTTCAATTTTTAATCTTCTCTTTAATTCCTTTTGATTAAAAATAATCCTCTGATTTATTGGAAAATAATTTGGAGGAAAAGGATGCAAGCTCAGCCTCAGAGTTGCGAGGTTCCTTCCAATCCTGCTGCTGTGCGCGTGCCCTGCTCCCAGGACCCCTCAGTCGCTCAGGCTTCTCTTTCTGGGCAGGACAAGGGCTGGCAGTGGGCAGGCGCACTGGGGTAGGGGTGGGGGCCCATCCCACACACTGCTTTGCTTGTCACAGGGGCTGCTGCTGTCCTCCTCGTCCCTTGTTCACACGTGGGCCAACATCTGCTAGATCAGGCCATCATGGTCCACCTGCACCTGCTGGCTGTCCTGTGTCCCTGAAGGTTCCCCAGCTCAGGGGACACACAGGGGTGGGAAAGTGTCCCTGACATAACTAGAAGCACCATCTACCTTCCAGCTAAGTTTCAAATCACTTTCTTGGACTCAAAGTAGAACTGGTGTCCCAGGATGCAGAGCTTCTCTCCCACCAGGGTCAGCCCCCTGGACAGGGTCACTAAGGATTGTCACAACTGCCATTAGCTGCCTCTGGAAGCTCCTCTGAAGCAGGGGCTGTGTCCATCCCAACCTTCCCCAGGGGGCAGCTCAGTGCTTTCCTGTTGGGCCTCACCACAATTGAACGGAAGCTCATCAGTCTCAGAAATTACAACCACAGTGACGTTATGTGACTGCAGGATTTTGTGCAGTACACAGGCTCCTAAGAAAAACAGGTGTAGCTTGTGCCCAAATCACAGGCACTTCCTTGGAAGCTGCAGAAATAAATAACTGACATTTTACCTCATGCCCCACCCTACTCCTCACCTGGAATCATGGCCAAACTCTGTGTGCCTCAGTTTCTCCATCCTCAGAAAAACAGGGTTAAAATACCCCCTTTTCCCTTCTTGGGAATATAGCAGGATGAAATTTATTTTGATAAAGGGAAGAGAAGCACCAAGTCTAGAAACTTTATTTCCTCAGAGAGAATACACACAACCATCTGTCACTGAACATGGTGAACCCACAGAACTTACTGTATTTCCGCAGCTGGTTGGCCAGGGAGAAAGCAGTTGATTCGGAAATGTTCAGTTTCTCCCTGAGGTCCAGAACCTGCTGTTTAGCCTCCACCAGCTGGGAGCGCAGTTCCCTGTTTTGTTCCCAGATGTCCATCTGTGCCCTCTGCCTGGACAGAGAGCAGAGGGACCCTGCCATGCTGGCCGCTGTGGCAGGAGAGGCACAGCCTGGGACTGGGGAGAAGAAACCCAAACACACGGTGGGTGAACAACAAATCAAATCCAATAGGTTTCATCAGGACTGAGGGAGGACCAACACTGGACTTCTTCACTTACTATTGGAAAAACGTGATCCACACCCCACAGCACTCAACAGTCCTTCACTTTGTAGTCAATCAGGCTCAGGACACCGGAGCTCAGAGCTGAAGTCACTGACTATAGCTCAGAGCCCAAGAAAAGTGAGCCAGTGGAGCTCAGCGAGCCACGTAACGGTCTTCAGTCGCCATAACAGAATTCTGTGCGGGTGCACGGAATGTTAGGAGCCCTGCCCCCCAGGTGCCTGGGCCATGCCGATGCACAAGCCAGGTGGTCTGGCCTAAAGGGGACACCACTGATGGGGGCACCCCCGACACGTGCTCATGCCACAGACCCCTTCATTTCTCAGTAAATCTCAGCACGTTTCCTCTTGTCCATTCCCGTGTCTGTATGGAAATATCTAGGTAGGAACAGTTTCCCCCCCAGTTTTATTTCCTTCATGGTTGTGTAGTCACCCAACCATTTCTTTACCATGAAAACAGATCTTACGACTTTTCCTAAATTAAATAACGTCAAACTTTTGCGATGTAAAAATGTAAATCTCTCGTGACTTTCTTCTCTGCATCTTCTCCCATCCCTCCAAATCCATTAGAAAGTATAGAACAAAATTCTGTCCTGTCTGAGTGTCCCTGCTGCATTCCAGGGTTACGTTGGCTTCAGTCGTCTCACAGGGGGCTGTGTCTCTCCTTGTACCTGCGTCACGTGTGACCTCCCACCACCTATGTCCTCCCGTGTGTGGGGTGCTTTGGGTTGTTACTTCCTCTCACTGAACATTAAACTTCATATTTGCTGCTAATGGATTTCTTTCTACTTCCTTGTGTTCCCTTTCCCAGCCGTCACAGTGATTAAACTAGTTCATGTGCAGGTGCTTGAATACACGACGTGACCATCTCTATTGAAAAGACTTGTCAACCTCATGGCAGGTTTTACATTTTTGGTCATTTCATTCACATGCTGCACAGGACAAGGATCCAGAGCACCTTTATGAAACCTTGTTCTGTAGCTCTGTGTGTTGACCTGAAACGGTTGAGCTGTGGTTGTGTTCCACTAACTGAACATGGGAAGGTCAAGGTCATGACTCTGGCTGGGGTGATGAGCCTCCATGGTGCCCACATGCAATGTGGTTTAGGGACACAGCAGGTGAGGCTGAGCTGAGAGGGACAGGCAGGCAGGGGAGAGGGACCCCTGCGCCACCTCCTCACATTCTTGGCTTCCAGTCCCACCCAGGTCTGGTGAGCCTGACACCTGGGAGACGCCCTGTGGCCCAGGTCTCTGCAGTTCACCTGCTGGACCTGCCTGAGTTGAGGGAGGAACTCATGTCATCGCGGGCCCCGAGCGTTCATGTCAGAGTGAAGGAAGGAGGACTGCTCGGCCACGTTTGACAGTGTCTCCCTCCACCCTAAAACACCCCCACACTACACTGTGGATGATGTCAGTTATGAGATGTATGTTAAGCCCCAGTGGCCACTGGGTCCCCATTTCAACCAAACACAGTTTTTGAAAAGATAATATTTCTGTTTCTCTAAGCAGCTCACTCACAGCTCCACAGCAGGCAGCCAGTTCATGTGCTGTATTGTGGCCACTGTGCTAAGTTCCATCTGCTTCCTGCTGTGTCATCCCCAGGGGACCCATGTCATTCCTTGGCCGTAGAAGCAGAGCCATTTTCCCAGCTTATTTGCTGCATTAAAGACCTTCTGTTCTGGTGTACAGGGCCACCATTTGGGGCAAGTGGAGAGTGTTTTTGCTCCTGAAGTCACCAGGTGCTGCGAGATGCAGTCAGGTAGCTCCCACCACAGGACACTGGACCCGGCTCATCCGTGTGTTCCCCAAAGCGTCACTTTCTGAGCAGGTTCTTGACCTTTGTAGAGACCCGTTGCCCAAGCAGACATCGTGCAAGGATTTCCAGTCCGTCACTGCGCTGCTTCTCTTCTTGCTGCTACAATCTAGACATGATCTGTGACGTACACACATGGAGAGGAGCCATGCTGAGGATGTGTGACACTACTGTGACACAAGAAGCTGGGACACTCTCTGCAGGATGTTCTCCACATGGTGTGGGCATGAATCAGGAGGAGGGGCATAAAGCCCAGGGCCGTCACTGCTCCTCATCATCCTCTTCCTCATCAGCAGGGGAGCGAGGGGGTGAGCTGTTGATTCCCCACCTACACACACCCCTGGCTGAATTCAGAGCAGACAACTCTCAGCTCCTTTCAGTGGGGACCGGAGCTCCTGTCCTCTGCCCCCCAGTGTGACGAGCACAGGACACTACCCACAGGGATCAGGAACTGCCCTCGCTGAGCTCAACTGACTTAGCTCAGCGTCCCTAAGTGAGCACAGATGTCGGATTTTTCAGACAGGGACAGGGTGGACAGACAGTGAAACAAGGGTGTGGGACATTTCTGTGTCTCTGAGCACAAGAGTCACGATGTTCCCCGAGCCTGTGAATGCAGAAAGCCAGTCCAGCCCCAGTCCCTGCGTGTCCCCTGCAAACACGGAAACACTTTATTCCCTCCACACTCGTTCTTTACTGCGAGATCTGAGAGTAAATTATGAGCTACTGAAATTCTAAAAATAGAGTCATCGTTTAATTAATTTTGATGTGATGGGAGATTAGGAAGGTGTGGAAACATGTAATTATCCACAAGAACAGGGACCAGCGTCACCTTTCTGGCAGACATGGACTTGAGGGTCCCACTAAACTGGCCTCATGGTGTCTCCAGGTGCCCATGACGGAGTCAGCAGTTCCCCCTGGAGACCTTGGCTCTGTTGACCTTGACACGACCTGGAGGCAGATGCTGGTGGTGTCCTGGGAGGTCAGGAGTGTTGTGTCACCCAGGGCCCACCAGCTGCTGGAAACAAACAGAAGGGGGACCAGGACAGCCACTGAGGTCACCCCCACACCCCATGGGACCCTCCCTCACCGTGACCACACTTGCCACGATGCACGGCCTACCGGCCTGAGAGCTCCGTGGATGCTGGGACACAGTTTCACCAACTCCGTGTTCACGGTTCCCACTCAGGCCCGGCACCAGGGGGCTCCCCGCAGTGGTCGTCAGTGACTGAATAAAAGTGGTTTCTGACTCCAGCACCCCGTCTACACTCCTTCCCCGAGTGTTCTGTGAGGGACACCCTGCTTCCTGCCAGGGAGCTGCACGTCTCCTTCTGTAGAGAGACCCCTGCCCTACAGTATCAGAACTCAGGGACAGTCCCCTGTGGGGGTCTGGTGACACCGGGACTGCTCTCAGGAATTCCCTTCCTGTTCACTGCGTCATGGGGACGACATGTCTGTGACCTCTCCGCCCATTCCCTGGGCTGCCACCAGACCTTTCTCAACTGAAAGGCACAGAGAATAGCCAAGTGTCACTACTTCATGTGCAAGGGTCCCCTGTCCCCGGGTCACTGGCCTAGAGCAGCATGTCCACCCTTCTCCTGCTCAGCCCACCCTGACCTGGAGGGCGTCCACTGCCAGGGCAGCCCCAAGGACGAGGCTGCTGGAGCTGGGCAGGGTCTCACGGTCACTTCTTCCTCCTCTTGGGGTTGGTGCTTCCCTCAGTGTGAACCAGCTCTGAGTCCAGCCTGTGGGTGTCCTTGGCCAGGTGCCTAGGACCCCAGTGCCCTGAGCTCCTCTCCCATCCCCACTGCTCTGCCCAGGCTGGCCCTGGAGGGTTCGGGTGATGACAGGCGTCTCTCAGTGACTCCTGATCTCTAAACCCAATCTGTCCTCATTCTCACCCCGTGTGTGTCCACCTGCACCACCGTTCCCGTGTCCTTGTTTCGGTCATTCTCATCCCCCAACCTGCCGGCTCCCCTTCCTCCATCTGCTCCCTCAGTTCTGAGTTCTCAGGGTGTGGCCTCAGCTCAGGGCCCTGCAGGAGATAGTCACAGTAGGGACCAAGGTCAGGTCTCCACTGCGGGTCGCAGGGCACCTTTACCACAGCTCTGCCCACAGAGACTCAGAGCAAACCCGGCAGGAAGGTCCCTGGGAGAGGTGCAGTTGGAACCTTCACTTCCTGATGGGGAAACTGAGGCCCAGAAGGACTAAGAGATTCTCCCCAGCTCCCTCACCCCTTGCTGGCAGCAGGGCCACCTCACAAGCCTGGGCCTCAGCTTCCCTGTCCAAAGCACCGAGCTCTACCACCAGGAACTCACATCTCTGTTTCTGGGATTTGGGATCCAACATGGCTATTTCCACTGTTAAAACATCTCAGATGTCTCCATCCTGGGACATATCTTTTATCACAGTTCTATAGTTCTTAGCCCTATATTTTGTTCTTTAAGAAGAGGGTCTTGCTGTGTCGTCCAGGCTGGCGTGCAGGGCCATGAACACAGCTCACGGCAGCCCCAGACTCCTGGGCTCAAGGGATCCTCCTGCATCAGCTTCCTGAGTAGCTATGACAACGGGTACCCACCAGTACCCAGAGCTCATTTATTATTATTATTGTTAATATTATTTGTAGAAATGCTGTGGTATTATGTTGCCCAGGCTGGTCTTGAACTCTTGGCCTCAAGTGATCTGTCTCCTAGACCTCCCAGAGTGCTGAAATTACAGGCTGGATCCACTATGCCTGATCCAGTTCTATTATTTATACTCAGTTTTCAATCAATGACTGGTCTCAGGTGACAAAGAAACACAAAGGATAAATTATATGTAACAGAATCACAAAAGAAGTATATTAGGTGATTATCTATAATCTCTTCAGTAGGAAGATGATCTTCAGCAGACCAGGGACTCTGTCCGCCCTGGTGATGACAGGTCTCCAGTGTCCCCACAAGCACCTGCTACGGTAAACAGTCAGTACTAATCAAGTGAATCATTCCCCGTCACTAAGAGTCATTCACTTTTACCAAAGACCTCTCATCCCAACCACTGTCCCAGCCAAATTCCATCCTGGGTCAGTGCGGAAGCAACAACAGCACAGCCTCGGCTCAGCAGATCTGAGATTCAAATGCAGCTTCTCGCAGGCCAGGGATGCTTCAAAGGAGAATTTCTCTACCCTCTTTGAGGCTATAATCCTCATGTGGAAAATAGGGCAGCAGTCACCACTAGGGTTTGGGATGGTTAAATAGAATAACATGAATCTGAAAGGCATCCCGGACTTTACTAGACACAGAGCTAAAGAACATGCATGTGAGTCACTGGGACACTTGTTAAAACATCTCTGGAGATAAGGCCCAGGAATCTATTTCAGAGAAATATCCCTAGAGATTCTCACGTAAGAAAAAAGGCCACCATTAAATGCACATCCTGGGAAAAGGTCCCCAGAACTCTGATAGCCACAGGAACAACTCAGCTAGAGCAGACCACGTCCCATGTCCATGGTGGCCTTCCTTTGGGAACTGTCCCCTTTTCCACATAAGGTGTCCCACCTGGTAGGGGACACAAGTGGGAACCCCACTTCCCCAGCCTGGCTTTTAGCTCCTCCATTCTCCTTTAGGTTTCTCCCTCTGATTTAATTGCTGGGGAACCTCAGCTCTCATGTGGGTCATTGTTTTAGAAACATCCCTCTGATTTTCTCCCCCTTGGAGATAGCCCGGGCAGAGATGGGTTCTGGTTCTCTGCAGTCCTGGACTTTCCCTTAAACCATCCAGGTGAGGTGAAAGCAGTCGGGACTGGCAGAAGTCAGCTCAGCACAGAGGACCCCGAGGAGCCTGAGACCACGAGGGCAGCCCCCACGGGAGACAGTGGGAACCATGCCATGGTCAGTGTGAGACCAATTTGGGTGGGAAGCATGTCCCAAGCCATTAAGGGAAGGTGCTGTCGTGAGGATGAAGAGGAAGAAGCAATGAGTGTGAGAAGAAAGAGAAAAGTAATGATTCCAATGAAGATGAAATATGTGCAGAGCCAAGAGCCCAGAGGCAAAGCCCCACGTCACAGAGGATTCATCCAGGCTTTGACCTCAATCAAGCACTCACGCAACTATTGATGCTGTTTAATTATAGCCGTCCTAGTGGTGTGGACTGAGGTCTCATTGTTGGGTTCTTCCACGTTTCCCTTATATCTAATGCTATTGACCGTCTACCATGTGCTTCTTTGCAATTCATGTATCTTGTTTGGAGAAATGTCTATATAATTCCTTTGCCCATTTTAGTTGGATGTTTGTGTTTCTGTACTTGAATTATAAGAGTTCATTATATTTTCTGGGTATAAAATCCTTAATAGGTTTATCATTTGCCAGTATTTTCTGCTATCCCATGAGCTGTCTTTACAATCTCTTGTGAGTGTCTTTTGAGACAGGAAAGTTTTTAATTTTGTTGGCGCCCCATTTATCTGTTTTTTTCTTTCTTCTTTTACTGCTAAAGCTTTTGGTGACATGTTTACAAAACTGTCAAATCCAAGGTCATAAAGATTTCCCCCTACATTTTCTTCTAAGACCTTTAGTTTTAGTTCTTAAATTTAATTATTTTATCCATATTCAGTTAATTTTTAATATTTTGTTTGGTTAAGATCCACCTTGACTCATTGATTGATAATTTTACATGTCTACATGTGTAAAGAGATCTTCCAGTCAGTGGGATAAACTTATATTTGTTTCTTCTACGAAGTTTTCATTATTTCCAAATGATTTAAAGCATAATAGCAAGTAAACATTTTTAAAAAAATTCTCTAAGACAGTAGAAGTCATTCTGAATGCTAACCTGTAAAAAAAGTATTGAAGTGGAACAATGGCATTGTCATAAGCAGTCCCACACTGCCCTCTGGTGGCTGCATGAGAAAATGGCAAGAAGCTGAGGGGCTCCCTGGTTCTGCTGGCAAAAGGGGAAGACACTGAAACTTAGATACCCCCAAGTGTTCTGTGTCACCTTCCTGAGAGCTCACACTGTGTCAGACTCTCATCATCACCGCCTGGATTCCCCAGTGTCCTCCCGACTGGGACCCAGATGCTGCCACCTCCACACTGTCAGTCCCTCACTGGGCTCAGCCCCCACAGTCCTCTCACCACGTCCTGCTCTGCCTCCAAGACCTTCCTCTCCACGGCCCACGACACGATGCACGTCACGCCCCCCACCTTGTGGTCCTGCTCACTGTGGCCCAACATTCTCACCCAACCTCACTTCCCCCCAAATTGTCCTTGTGCAGATCGCCCCCTGGGGTCAGGCTGTCCCCCCAGCCCTGCACCAGGGACCTTCCAGCATCCAGGTCTTTGTGCACAGGCTCCTCCCTCGGCCTGGTGGCCCCCATAGTGACTGAAGGCACAGTTTGCCACCGCGAACCGTCACTCCAGTGGGACACTCACTAAGAGCTGGTGAGAGTTCCTGCTGGGCTCCTGGGGAAACATCTCCCCCCGACACGCCTGTCTGTGGAAGGAACTGTGAAGCCCAGGGACGAGCGTCGCACACTCGGCAGGACTGAAGGGCACTGAGGCAGGAATCTCCCCCAGGACCCAGCACGTCACCTGGTCCCTTCTCTACTGTCCCTGGAGGTGAACTCACTCCCTCCCCACCTGCCTTTCCCTCCCTGCACGGTCGTGGTGGTCTGGAACCTTCCTGGGAATGTGGCCAACTCCTGACGCCCTGAAGGCTCCTTCACGTTTTTACTTATTTAGCCTCATGATTGTCACAAAGCTCATCTCCCCTCGGCTCCCTTAGGTCATTCAAATATTTGAGCTGGGCGTCACCACACTATGGTGTCGAATGTCAAGGGTGATCATTGTCAGGTTTCTCCTGTGTCCAGCCGTGTAGCCCTCACGGATTCCGGACCCTCCTCCATAGACTGTTAGACAGGTGTCCCTAACCCACCCTTGCCCTGGGGAGTCTTGTCCTCCCGCGGGGACGTTCCATTTGCACCACTGCAGACGCAGACCGAGGGGCTGTCCACGCAGCCTGGTCTTGCTGGTGGCCCTGAGCTGTGTGGACCCCCTTCCCGCCCTCCCCTGAATGGCTGCAGAGCCAGGTCTCCCCAGCCTGGTCCCACAGGGGACGGTTACAGCACGGCTGGGCATGTGGCACGTTCCTGCTGCTGCCCGGAGCCTCCTCCCTCCGGGTGGAGCCTGCGCAACCCACGCTGCGGAGACGGAGACGCTGTCCCAGCACAGGACGAGGGACAGCGTCCGTCACACTCCCGACTTCCGTGCCTGGTGTTGCACGGCTACGTGGAGAAAATCCTTGCTAAAACATCCACGTGTCATTTAGGTGACATTCGTGCTGTGTCTGCCGGGGCTCTCCCTGCAGGGGGAGGGTGGGCGGGGCAGACCGCCTGTGCCACCGCTGCCAGGCCCGGCTGGGCACTGCACACACACACGGTTCACACTATCGCAGGGAGGCCACGCAGGAGGTGGCCTTCTGTGATTGTGACCCCACTGCAGAGGAGAACTGGCCTCTCCTGGCCCGTGATTAGTGATGCCTGGCAGGGCCGTCCCCTCCCACACTCAGCTCCCTTCTGAGACCTGTGTCTGAGCATCTCCCGTCCTCCTCACGGGAGCCCAGGCCTGGCGGGGTGGTTGTGCGACTGAGCCTGGAGCTTTCCAAGGGCCCCAGGACAGCCAAGGTGAGAGCAGAGACCCTGGGGACAGGGCGGGAGAGACAAGGACCTTGGAGCCCCTGGTTGATTGCCAATGGGTCTCATGGAGCTGCAGCTCCACCTGCAGAGTGGAGGCCCCGCCCAGGACATGCAGGGGACATGAGATGCCACTCACAGGGGAGACTCGGGCAGACCCTGCTGTGCACATGCTGCAGGGGCTGGGACCTGCCTGTGCATCTGCGGCCTGCACAGGGCAGTGGGGGCCAGGCTGGCAGAGACACGGCCAGGTGCTGGGAAGACGGCAAAGCTCTCAGACCCACCTCCCCTCTGTGCAGGAAATTCTGCCCAAGCACCTGACGGGAACCAACAGGGTCTCCTGAGTCAGCCTGCAGGGACATTGCTCAGCCCAGGCAGAGGACTGAGCACAGTGAGGCCACCTGGGATGCCAGTGAGACTGACCAGCTTCATCACGGGAGGACTCACCTGCTCCATCCAGAACAGACTGGACCTCAGGCTCGGCAGACAGGGAGGCGGCGCTTCTGATCGGCTCTCGGCAGTCAGACAGGTCAGCACCACCAGGAGGGAAACCCTGCTCCATCAGTGCCTGTGACAGCCCTGCAGTCCCTGCATCCTCCTGCAGCTCACTGGGCCCACTGGGGAGAGGAAGAACCAAAGATGAAGGCAGGAGGGGTGAGACCCCTGAGCACCCCGTGGGGCCTGATGGGAAGCACAAGGGGGGGTCCAATGGCGTGTGGCCTCCCTTCGCAAAGGAGGCAGGACACCCCCTCCTCTGCTTTGGGCACAGCTCGGCTGCCTTGGCCATGGGGGTGACAGACAGAGACAAAGACAGAGAGAGAGACAGAGGTCACAGGGCAGTGCAAAGTGCACTGACAAGTGAGGAGCTGAGGAGGAAGAGACCCCCCCCCCCAGACACCCTGTCAGGTGCAGGCAGGACACACAGCACACAGGGACCCATAACCCTGGGTCACCCCACGGCCCCAGGCAGCTCTTCAATGGATCCTGCAACATGTTTGCTGAATGTGCAGCAGTTTTTCTGAAATGTCTGCAAAGGTAGGTTTATATCTGGGGCATCGTGTGCCTAGTTGCTGTGCCTTCTTGACATGAACTTTCTTTTGTCTAGTTACGTTTCTTCCTGTGGAGAACCTGCCAGCAGGCTGGGCCCGCAATGAAGACGGCAGGGACGCCTCCTGATTTTTTTTTTTTTTTTTTTGAGGCAGAGTCTCGCTCTGTTGCCCGGGCTAGAGTGCCGTGACGTCAGCCTAGCTCACAGCGACCTCAAACTCCTGGGACTACAGGCATGCGCCATCATGCCCTGCTAATCTTTTTTTCTCTATATTTTTAGTTGTTCAGCTAATTTCTATTTTTTTTTTTTTAGTAGAGACGGGGTCTCACTCTTCCTCAGGCCGGTCTCGAACTCCTGAGCTCAAATGATCCTCCCGCCTTGGCCTCCCAGAGTGCTGGGATTACAGGCATGAGCCACCACGCCCGGCCCCTGTTGAGCTTTAATCAGTCATTTTTTACTCGCATTACTCAAAAATGCCTTAACTGATATCCTGGCCCCTAGCCTTATCCTCCCTTCAATCTGTCCTCAACATAACCACCTGCTACATGACTGATGTCAAGTCACAACCTGACCACGTCACTCACCAGCTGACCCCACCCCGCCACTGAAGTGATTCTCAGTCTTGGCCGAGCATTAGAATCACAGGAGAGAACATGTAAAAAGCCTGATGCTTAAACCACACTTCAGCCCAGTGAAGTTGGCGTCCCTAGAGGTGGGGCCTGGGATTACAGTTTCCCATGCATCCCAGCGACTCTAGCACCCAGCCAGCACTGAGAATCCGTAACCTACAGGAAAAAGTTCCAGATCCTCGATTAGGGCCACTGGCTGGCTCCTGCCTTTCTTCAACCTTCCCTCCTGCCACTCCCTCCCCCTCACTCCCTTGCTGGCTCACTCTTACTTATACTTTGAAAGTTTGAGCTCAGCCATCACCTCCTCCTGGAGACCCCCCGAGACACTGGGTGGGGCAGGCCCCGCTTCTCTGTTATGCCAGGGACCTGTGCATCTCTCAATCGCTGCATCAGCCTCACAGGATTATCATTATCTTTTGATTGTCTCCCTTGAAAGATGGTTTCTTGAGGGCAAGAATTGTGATTAATTTGTGTATCCTAGCACTTGGCAAAGAATAGGCACTCAGATATTTGAATGATTAAAAAGTGAATACCCAAATATGTTCGGTAATATTTAAATAAAAACTCTAGTAAGGGACAACTACATAGCATTTCATCAGTCGCCCACATTAGAGTTATTTCAAGTTATTTTTACCAAAGCAACAAATATAACAACGAGGCATGTTACAATCGAGGCATGCTCAGTTAGCTTCAGAAATAAAATGACTCCTGACTGCACAGCTCCATGATGCCCCATCTGCAACTGCCAACATTCCAGGATGCGCTCATCATGCCGTTACATGTGGCCCAGGCCCAACAGAACCGGCATGTTGCTGACAGAGAGTGGACAAAGGCCTGTTCCTCCTCCTTTAAGCGAAGGAGCCCAGGGAGACTGTGGCTCTAAGAGCAAACACTGGCTGAAACCTTGACTGCCCCCCCCAGTCGAGCTGGTCTCCCGTCCCTTTCATCGCTGTGGAAACCATCCTGGCCAGAGGGCAGCTTTCACCGCAGCCACGGGATGTGACCTGCAAACCCGTAAGTGGCGGTTTTAGGTTGGCAGGTGCAGAGAGAATATTCTTTGACCAAATTGCTCCTGAAAATATTAAAAGGTGATATTACTGAGCTAGAGAGTAAAAACACGCAGATGAAAAGTTTATTAATGGAAAGGCTTTTACCTTATTCAATTTTGTTAAGTATTTTTCTTGCACACTGTACAAAAGCCTCTTCCACATTCTCTCATCAGCGTACTTGTCTCCAAAAACATCAGCTCTGAAATTGATATCAAACAAAATACAACACCACATTTAGAAGATGAATCATAATTTTCACTTACTAGGAGCCCATTTAGCATTCTTAGAACAGCAGACAAAATATGACATAAAACTATGTAATTCTGTAAATACAAAATCAACATGTGTCAGTTATGTTTTTTAAAATGTTAGAAGCATTCTAACTTTTTCTGAAAAGCAGCTGCCATCTTGTGTTAGCACTTAATCCACTGGAGAGACGGAAGGAGCAACGAGGCTTCTGCAGCCGGCACGACTGCCCAGCAGGAGAAGGCACCGGCCGCACGGCTCTGCCAAAAGCAGCAATTTCCTTCTTCAAACAATCTGTATGTTACCACAAGTACAATCTACACGTCTTTGTACTTTCTAGGGGACTGTATCACAATTTGTCACTCTGCCCGTGGAGAGGCCTATAGGAATGAGCGCTCCTTTTACCCAGCAGAGGGACTGCCAGTCCTCAGACAGGCCTGTTTCGCTGCTCTCCAGGCAAACCACGACCTCTCCAGCCTCTTGTGTCCTCACTTGTAAAGATGTGGACATTTCAGTCACATGAAAATTCCTTTTGTGCTTTTAACATTCTTAGCTTCTGTATTTCTAAACAGATCTTTGAAAACTGTCATGATTCTGGCTTATGTGTTTCTCTCATGTTTATTTTCTTAGCAAGAAACTAGTCAGTTTCCAAGAATGTAATACGGTAGTCCTAGAATCCCATCAAACACCGATATTAGGATATTGTAGTTCTTGATTGGTTCTAAAACTTAAAGTTATTTAAAATGTCTGAATTTTGGCCAGGCACAGTGGCTCACACCTGTAATCCTAGCACTCTGGGAGGCCGAGGTGGGAGGATTGCTTGAGCTCAGGATTTCAAAACCAGCCTGAGCAAGAGTGAGACCCCGTCTCTACTAAAAATAGAAAGAAATTAAGCTGAACAACTAAAAATAGAAACAAAAAACTAGCCAGGTGTGGTGGCGCATGCCTGTAGTCCCAGCTACTCAGGAGGCTGAGGCAGAAAGATTGCTTGAGCCCAGGAGTTTGAGGTTGTAGTGAGCTATGATTACGCCACTGCACTCCAGCCCGGGCAACAGAGAGAGACACGTGTGTGTGTGTGTGTGTGTGTGTGTGTGTGTGTGTGTGTGTGTGTGTGTGTGTGTGTGTGTGTGTGTGTGTGTGTGTGTGTGTGTGTGTGTGTGTGTGTGTGTGTCCATTGCCCCCCCCGCATATATATAAATAAATAAATTTCACTTTAACCCCAGCTCTCTAATATTCAAAGATCTAATACTAAAAAGTCATATGAATGTTAATAGATTTGCTTTTATCATCATAGTAACTTTTGTAGGCAGAATGCAATATACTGAAAATACACTAAATAAGTCTAAATTTATAGTAAAAACAATCTCAAATTCTACATTTCCTAAATATAACCTTGAAACTCCAATAGATGTTTTAAACTCAAAGAAATGTTGTTACCCCCCAAATTTGCCATTTGAAAAACAGTAAGAGATAAAAGGTCACTTGCCATTTTCTTGAGCAAATCTGGAGGCTTCTATGAACGTAACTTCGCGATCTGCATCCAGGTCCTTCTTGTTTCCACAGAGGATGATCACAATGTTCTGACTCGCTAGCGTTCTGGCATCTGTTAACCAATTAGTAAGCGCATTGTAGGTTTCTCGGCTGCGTAATATAAGATTGTGAAAATAATACATGCATTTTATAAAGCTAGCAACTCTTTCTAGTCATTCTCACTACTCACACTGCTTTTCAACGTTTTGAGGTAATGGCAACAACACCTTTAAGGTAACTCACATAACCTGAATGCACCAAGTACATGACACACTCCCAGGGTCTCTTTCATTTTGTTTCCAGAAAAATGAGACAATAAGCCAGAGAGTTTGTTGTTTTTTGTTTGCTCGAGCAAAAGGAAACAGAATTTCCTTCCTTTTTTTTATGAATATCTGTTGAGCTCTTAGTATGTGCCAGGCACAGTCCAGACATTGACTGGTGAGCAAGATGACAGCTGATGGCTGCCACCGAGTCAACCCTGCAACGTGCTGGCAGGGTTGTTTTGTAGGAATTTATCACACTGACACTTTATAAGGACTCTGTGATGGACTGCTATTTCCCCCCCTTTTCCATGAGAAACCTGAGGCCCAGAGAGATTAATTAAGTTGCCTAAAGTCACACAGCAGCCAGTGGTAAAGCCAGGACCTTGCTGACTCCAGGACCCACTCTCAAACCTGCTGTTTCCAGCTCTCATGTGTCTAAGGACAAATTTCCGACCATGACACTTTGATACCCTGATTGATGACTTCACACTTTGGCAAGCTGAGCCTCTCCTCGGGCAAGCGCAGCGCGGGCTGGGCCGGGAGCTGCCTGCCTTCTCGCAGAGCACCCAGCTCCGAGGACACGGCCTGGAGCAGGGAAGCAGCCGGGTGATGTCTCCTCACTGAACTGGTTCCCACCTGGAAGGAACCCCTGATGATACCGTTTAGACGACACCTTTCTAGGTCTGTGCTGGCAAACACTGAGGTCAGGGTTATCTGACGGAATTTCTTCAGGGCAGGAATGTTCTCTAACCTGCCCTGTCCAACACAGCAGGCACCAGCCACACGTGGACCCTGAGCACTTGAAACGTGGCCAGTGCAACTGAGGAACTAAATTTTTTACTTTATTTAATTTCATTTAAATTGCCATAGGTAGCTAATAGCTACAATATAAATGTTTCGCGTTAACTTAATTTAAACCTCCAATAACCTCACGAGGATGACATGATTATTATCACCTTCATCTACGGACCAGGGAACCAAGGTCCAGGCGGCTGAAGCACCTGTTACCAGCTGGTAACGGGACCAGGACTGGAACCCAGGCAATCTCCACCCAGAGTAACTCACTTCTAAGAACTCACCACACAGAAAGCTTCGTGAACCTTGAGGAAAGTGTCCAGGCATCATGTTAAGAAATGTAATGAAACATGAAAAATTGCTTTATCTACCTAAAACCTTGTAAACATGTTTCTCTACGTGGTAAAGTAGTGGTGGGGGCTCGTTCCAAGACCTCTCAGATCCAGATGGAAGTAAGGGGCTTCCTGGGTGACGGCCGCACCGCCTTCCCCGGGCACCTGGGTGACAGCCACACCGCCTGCCCCGGGCACCTGGGTGACGGCCGCACCGCCTGCCCCGGGCACCTGGGTGACGGCCGCACCGCCTGCCCCGGACACCTGGGTGACAGCCTCACTGCCTGCCCAACACCTGGGTGACAGCCTCACTGCCTGCCCGGGCACCCACAGCACACGGCACACAGGGCGCCTTGCCAGGGCCGGGCTGCAGACGCGGTGCTGGGCGGCCTCCTCTACCCTGGGAGCTGGCATCACCTGGTGATGTCGCAGACAAGGAGCGCCCCAGCTGCACCTCTGTAGTAATTTCTTGTCACGGACCTGGAAGAGTGACACTGGCTTTAATTCCAACCAGCTGAGACCCTCACTACTAAATACCATCTTCCCACAAAAACACCCACGTTTGCTTTGTGAACCACAACACAGGGCAGACGTTGTTCTAATATAGAAACGTTTGAAAGGCACTGAACACACGTGTGGGGAGCTGTGCTGTCTGAAACCAGGTCACAGGAACGACAGGAGGTGGGGAGGCCGGCCTGGGACAGGAGGACGCTCTCTCAGGGCCGAAGCAGCCACGAGTGGACCTCGCCCTGAGACTCCTGAGGAGGGCGAGGCATCTGCAGGCAGAAGAGCCACCGCCAAGCCCAGGCGGGCTCCCCAGAGTCCCCTCCGCCTCTTCTAGGGAACAGGAATGTCCTCAGATGGGAACCGCCTCGTCTCCCGGCCAGGATCCACGGTCACCGCTGCCCATCACCAGACAGGAGACCGATCCCCGGCCCCGTGCCCTGCGCACACTCGCGGGACTGTTCTCTCTCAGTAACACGCTTTCTCCCCGCATTACCCATCTCTCCCCCTTTGCTGTATCTTTTTCCTATCAGCAAAATAGAGGTGGCCCTGGCACCTACCATCCTAAAACACCAACCAAAAACATGCTGGCGGTCCTGTCGGCGACTCTCCCTCCGGCCGCCCGCAGTCCTCAGCCCTGCCTCCGCCGCCTTCTCTGCTGCGCCCCCCCTGGGTCCGTCTCTGACACTCTCCGCAGCAGCCTGCCGAGGTCCCCCAGCTCCGTGTGCCCAAAACTAGTGGGCACTCCTGTCCTCGTCCACCCCGCCTTTGCGGCTCGTCGTCTCCGGGTCTCGCACCTGCCGGCCACCGCCACCCCAGCGCCGGACCCTCTCAATCTGCCCTGTGGGGACTGCAGCTCCACTGCGTGGGTCCTGGCCTCTCTTTCCTGGTGACATTCGACTCCAATTTTGTCTCCAGCTCAGACTGCTTCACTAAGACCCCACTGATGCCCCCACACGGCCATGAGACTGCCTGATAAACACGGCAGACTTCACATTTACAAGACAGAATTCCTTTTGGTCCCTCCCTCCAGGCCCATGCTGGCCTAGGAAGGGGCATCACTCCCCGCCCCAGCTCCACAGCAAATCACCCCCACGTTTATCCTCGACTCCTTTTTGTCCACCTCCACGTTCGATCTCCGGCCAAGTCCCATCCCTCACACCCCACACATCCTGCTCCAGGCACGCCTTCCCCTGTCACCTGCACCCTCCGCACCCAACCACCGCCAGGCCTCTGCCCCCACGCTGCGGTCGCCTGGCAGCTACCCCGCTGCCTCGCGGGCCTTAGTCCTTCTCCAGGGCAGCCCAAGTCCTCAAAGCCAGCCCTGTGCTCAGGCTGTCCCCCCGCCCACTGTGCCAGGCCACCGGAGACTTAACCTTCCTTGGTGAGTCACTTCACTTTTTCAGGTTAGCAAAGAACTTGCGTTCTGCTTAGCACAGTAACCGAAGTGTTTAGGAGAACACCAACTCCCTCTCCCTTTCACTCCACTGCCGAGCCCAGCCCTCACCCACGATCCTGACTCACCACCACCAAGCCCCACTGCTGCCCAGCTCGTTGTGTGGCCTGGAACATCCTGCTCCGTAGTCCTGGCTCCCTTGTTCGCTCCTCCTTTTCCAGATCAAACACTCCCTAACCTTGGCTACCTTCCCTCCCCACATTAAGCTCCAATAGTCTGTTTCTTTCCTGACATTTGGCCCAGCCCTGTCACTCTGGGACAGTGTCTGGCTCTGCTGCCCAGGCTAGAATGCAGTGGGTTCACTGCAACCTCAAATTCCTGGGTTCAAGTGATCCTTCTGCCTCAGCCTCCTAAGAAGCTGGGATTACAGGTGCATGCCATCACACCTGGCTAATATTTTTTTTATTTTTTGTAGGGGATGGGGGTGGGCTCTTGCTATGATGTTCAGGCTGTTCTTGAACTCCTGACCTCAAGCAATCCTCCTGCCTTGGCCTCCCAAAGTGCTGAGATTTCAGGCATAAGCCACTGAGCCCTGCCTGTTTCTTAAGAACTATATTCATCATCACTCAGAGGTGAACCCTATTCAACTTCTCATGATATTCAGATGGTTACAGGCAATTGAACTCAAAGAATAGTGCTGTTAGGATTATGTCAGCAGGATGAATGGATAAACAAAATGTGGTATATCCACACAACAGAGTATTATTCAGCCCTAAAAAGGAAAGAAATTCTGACACACGCTACAACATGGATGAACCCTGAAGACACTGTGCTAAGTGAAATAAGCCAGTCACAAAAGGACAAATACTTAAATGAGAGTCAAACTCACAGAGACACAAAGAAGAACTGTGGTTGCCAGGAGCAGGAGGAGGGAGAGTGGAAAACTGCTGCCTAATGGGGATGAGCAGCAGTTTGGAAGATGAAAAAGCTCTAGAGGTGGATGGTGGTGACATCTGTACAACAATGTGACTGTACTTAATGCCAATGAACTGTACACATAAAATGTATATTTTATGTTACCTATATTTTGCCATAATAAAAATAAACAAACAAATAAATAATGCATGCCAGGCTTAATCATTTTCATTGAGTACTTTTACAACCCAAGAAATTGAAGGGAAAATGGTCAAGCTCGTCAGACTAACAAGAATATTGGAATTTCTTTTTTTTTTTTTTTTTTTGAGACAGAATCTCGCTCTGTTGCCCAGCTAGAGTGAGTGCCGTGGTGTCAGCCTAGGTCACAGCAACCTCAAACTCCTGGGCTTAAGCGACCCTCCTGCCTCAGCCTCCTGAGTAGCTGGGACTACAGGCATGTGCCACCATGCCTGGCTAATTTTTTTCTATATATATATTTTTAGCTGTCCAGATAATTTCTTTCTATTTTTAGTATAGATGGGGTTCTAGCTCTTGCTCAGGCTGGTCTCGAACTCCTGACCTCAAGCGATCCTCCCGCCTCAGCCTCCCAGAGTGTTATGATTACAGGCGTGAGGCACTGTGCCCAAACCAAATATTGGAATTTCTGAGTTTTGTTCAAGACCCTCTTCTATTTAAGAAATAAAGCCCAATACATTGTATAAGTTGTAAAGAGAAGAAGAAAACCAGGTCAAGAAGCTGGCAACATGTAGGCAATAGCATGTCTTAAGAGAGAAAAAGAACAATGTATAACACAGTTTAAAGATTCAAATGTTTCTGTACATAGGTACACAGAAAAATGAATTTCACAAATCCGTGTAATCCTGGAACTTAAACTATTCATATAGCTAAGCATGGACTTTAAGAAATATTTGTTCCAGGCCAGGTGTGGTGGCTCATGCCTGTAATCCTAGCACTCTGGGAGGCTGAGGTGGGAGGATCACTTGAGCTCAAGAGTTGGAGACCAGCCTGAGCAAGAGTGAGACCCCATCTCTACTAAAAATAGAAAAAATAAGCCAAGTGTCCTGGTGTAAGCCTGTAGTCCCAGCTTCCTGGGAGGCTGAGGCAGGAGATTTCTTAAGCCCAGGAGTTTGAGGTTGCTGTGAGCTAGGCTGATGCTACAGCACTCTAGCCTGGGTGACAGAGCAAGACTCTGTCTCATAAAAAAAAAATCATCATTTTCTGCTATGGTAATTTTGCTTAAATATACTCTATTATTATTACTATCCAGCTTGCATCATAGTCTCAACTAGCCAAAGGGTAATATATCTATTGAACTGTACCTTGCTGGACAAAAGATATATAATTACCATATTTACAAATATGTCATGGAACTCAGGCGGTGATGCGGGCACTGGGCAGTGATGGTTTGCTGCTGCAAATACAGATGGAGCTTTGCTGGCTCTTCCTCCAGCCAATCACCTCCTGCTGTGTAGCCTGGTTAGTGACAGGCCACATTCCAGTACCAGTCCATGGCCCAGGGGATGGAGACTGCAGTTGTAGCTCAAATGTTACACATTATATGTTTGTATCAAAATATCACATGTATCCCATAAATATGTGCAACTGCTTATTATATATCCATAATAATTAAAAATAAAAACTAATAAGCAAACAAAAAGATAATTATTTAGAGTAAATATAAAATCTTTTGGTTTGAAAACCTTTTGGGATCAAATATTAATACATAAAAATGCTAGATAAAGTATATCATACTTTAAAAATGCATAGCTGAGCTTTTAGGAAATCTTCAGACGCTTAGAACAGAGAAGAAACTGAAAAAAGCAATGAGGGCCTTGGGTGGGGGGCTGCTAGACTGAGATTGGCTTTAGTGTCTGTTTGGGATGGGACAAGAGCTGGTGTCCACGTGACAGAGAGAGTACGGAACTGAATCTGAGTTTTCTTCAGGGTTAGGCCAGAAGTGAAAGGGTGAGATGAAAAACAAAAGCACACTCACTAGCTCAGGCAGGCAAGGAATCTTCCCTGACTCTGCCTGCTCTCTCAGCAGAATGGGATAAACATTCCCCTTTGAAAATTAATTATGGGCTGGTACCACAAGTAGGCTTGGGATTCAAATTTAAATAACCATGTGGACAATGAACCCCCAAGTTAGGAAATTAGCAAAAATAAAGGTGGCTCTAGAAAGGAGTATCACTGAGATGCCCAGAAGAAGCAAACGCAGATCACTCTGGAAGGACATATCCTCACCCAACACACACAATCCCCACACGCACCGCTGCTTCAAAAATAAACGTAAGACCACAAAACACTCAAGGAAACAAGCCACCAGGAGTGAATCAGCCAGACTATACTTTAGTCCTTCAAGATTTCAATAAAAGAACAACTCGATAGGCTGGGTGTGCTGGTTCACACCTGTAATGCCAGCAATTTCAGAGGCTGAGGCAGGAGGGTCGCTTGAGGCCGGGAGTTTGAGACCAGCCTGGGCAACACAGCAAGACCTTGTTCTACAAAAAATAAAAAAAAATAGCTAGGCACAGTGGTGCACACTTGTAGACTCGCACCTGTAGACCCAGCTACTGGGGAGCCTGAGGCAGGAGGACTGCTCGAGACCAGAAGTTTGGGGATGCAGTGAGCTACGATAGTGGCACCACACTTCAGCTTGGGAGACAAAGACCTTGTCTCAAAACAAAGCAAAACACACAAAAAAGAACAACCTGATAAAGTATCTTCAATATGATCAATACCATAAAAAAGGAAGTGAATCCTAAAAAAAAAAGAATAGGATGTCTCGAAAGAATTAATAGATTTCTATTAATAGAATCTAGAATATCTACAAATAAAAATTACAGTAATTAAAATTACTCAATGGATATGTTAGAAAGCAAAGTGGGCAAGACTGAAGAGAGAAGTAGTGAATTAGAATAGAAACTGGAGGAAATTACCAGGTACCAGTATAGAGAGTTCAAGATAGAACATATGATAGAGAACTTAAGAGATGGGGAGGATTGAAGGAAAGGGTCTAAAAGGCATTTTGGAATTAAAAAAAGAAATAGGAGAATGGGGGTAGAGAGACAACATTAAAAGAATTAATGGGTGAAAATTTTATAGAATGAAAATTAAAGGATTGTTAGAATAAAAAATAACATTGAATCATGTGAATAAATAAGAATCCATACATAAATACGTAATTGTGAAACTGCAGACCAAAGACAAAGGCTGTAAAAGCAATTAAAAAAAAAAAAGGAAAAATTCCCCACAAAGAAACTCGGTGTCTAGACTCCAAAGGTCAGAAGCAATGGGGTCCTATATGCACAGGCTGGGGGATGGGGGGCATGAAAACAACCTAATGTACCATTTGATGTACAAAAACTACCCTTAAAGCCAAGGTGGACTTCTGCTTCCAGGACGATGGATAAGTAGTTTTCCCTGTTTCACTCATTAAGTACAACTAAAAACCCTAGATACTATATATGTGTGTGTGTTTATATATTATAGAGAGTTGAAGACAGAACATGTGAAAGAGAGCGTAAGAGATGTGGCGGATTGCACATATACATAAAAAGATGACGCTGCATGGGAGAGAGAAAAAGGCAGACGGGCCAGGGACTTCACAGCCTGAGGGATGCTATGGTGGTGAGTTCCCTGGGTTTTCCTTTTGCCTCATATATCTCAGACTTGAAGGAGAACAAGCTGGTAACCAAGAAATGCCAATGGGTACAGATGAAAAAAGTCCCAACAAAAGCCTGCTCTCTCTAGAAGCTACAGGACCAGGAAAGGGGCAGCTGAACAAGAGAGAAAACTCTTACACAATAACCACTCTCCTCTACCCAAGCATCACAGCAAAAACTATGGCCCACACCAGTAAAGGCCAAATGGGGAGCCTTAACTTCCACCCTGGCAAGGCTAACAAGGCACACCAACACCCCCACAGAGGGGGTGTCAGAGAAGACCAAGTAGGGTGCTGGGGCTTTCTGCTGACTGGGTAGTGAGCTCTTCTGCCCCTGCTACTGTGTCAGGGGAGACCACGGGGAAGGGCACTAGAACGTGTTCATCCCCACCCAGCAGTAACAAGAATCCCTCTCACCTGTCAGTGGAGGCCGAGTGAGGAATCTGGACTTCTACCCCCACCTGCTGGTGATGAGGTAGTACCCAAGAAAGGAAGCCAATTAAAAGAGCTAAAAAAGATCCAAGTCTTGTAATGTAATACAAAAATGTCCAGGTTTCAGTTGAAAATCCCTTATTATACCAAGAACTAGGAAGATCTCAAAATGAAAGAAAAAAGATAATCAATAGATTCCAACATCAAGTTGACAGAAATGTTAGAATTACCTGACAAAGATTTTTCCTCACAGTTGATCAAGAGAAAATAATTATAGCTACTTATGTGTAGTGTAATAGCAGCTGTAGCAGCAGCAAGAGTAGGAGTAATTGTAATATTTCAATTTTAAATTTTTTACAAAAAATTATGTGGTTCCAACCTGGTCTCCAAAGTCCTCTGGGAATTTCCACAAAACCACAGGATCTGTAAATAATTGACACACACCCTTAAACAGAGGCAAAAGAACACATTTAAAGCAACAGTCCTGGTTAAATACTCTTAAAATTGTCAAAGCTACTTTAATTATAATTTTTAAATTTCTCTTGAGACATTTACAGTTGATGAGGTTCACTTCTTTTCCTTGATTGAGTTAAATATGTTGAACTTTTAAGGGTTTTAATGACCTTTGGAATACAACAAATGAAATTAGTAACTTAGGCCATCAAAAACCATTACTGTATTTCTTTTAGCAACTCACTTTTTTATTTACATGTCATAAAGATTCTGAACTTTGAATTTTCAATTTTAACTATGCTTACAAAAATATTGGTTTTAATTTGAAAAGAAAATTTTAAATGTGGTAAACATGTAATCACATACATTATAGCCCTCAGGGACTAGTCTAAAATATACAGCTTAAATTTCCATTTAAAATCCCCAATAAAAATTTACAAAAATTGTAATAATGTTTGCTTCATATTGGCTTTAAGAGTCCTAGACTTTGCAGTAATAGGTGAGTTGGCAGGCAGGTATAAGGCAGCTTATTTAAAATACAGTTGGTATTTGCAGGACAGTTCAGAGAAATTTTTCTAATATAGCTAGTAATTTGGTAATTTATATAAATCAATATTGCTTTATAAATATTCACATCAGCTTTTTGTTTTCTTTATTTCTCACAATACTTCTCTTCTGTTTAGCATAAGAAAGTGAAGTTTTAGTTGTAATAATCACTAATAAATATGTTGGTCATACACTTATTTTTTAATTTTGTCAAAAACTTCTGAATACTTTAAATGTCTCTTAAAAGGATAGTGTTTAATAATAGATTATTACTTCTGACAAAAACCTTTGAAAGCCCAAGATAAAATATGAACAACAAGTACAACCTATATGACAGGGTTCGAACTCCACTCCAAGGAAAAGGCCCTGGTGGACCAAAGATCCACACTCCAGGTACTCAACCAATGGAAATCTACAGTTTATTTCTACTACTCCATATTGCTTTTTAAGAAATATTATTTAAGGATGTATAATTTCAAAAGTTTTAATTCCAAACTTTAATAAATGTCTAGCAACATTTTTAGCATGAGCTAGTTCCTCCTGTGTTTTTATTTAACAGAATATTTTTCAAATATTTTAACTTAAAAAAAAGCATGCTTTCTAGAATTAAACTTTTTACTTATTAAGGAGTAAAAAGTTCCCATATAAGTTAACATAAATAAATCATTTAAAACATCTTATATGAAAATAATGTATTACAAACTTATAAAGGTAATATTAAATGATTATGTCCTCATGTAAAACAAAATGTTTCCATTTCTAAAATAAATTTGAAATGCATTATTCATCACCATAAAATACTCAAACATTAATGTCCTGTGGATAACTATGTTCCCAGTTGGAAAAAATATACATATGTGGCAATTTTAGCAAAATGGTAGATGCTAAGATCTAAATCTCATAAGACAAAAGTATATGATGGAATCTCCATCAAATAGGAAACAAAAGTTACTACCTTGATAAATTACTACAATAACTAATAGCCACGTAAACAAATCATAATGCAGAAATGTTACATAATGTTCTCATAAACAATGGAATTAAGAGGTTTCACTGTGAATATTTCAAACAACCCTTCTAAACAACTCAACTTTGTAGTTCTCATTTGAGAAAATGTTTGTGACAAGTTTCTTACACGTTGCTGTGCAGCCCTTACCGTCTGCCTGTACTGTTTGCAGCATTTACCTAAGTGTGTTTTCCTGTCTCCTTTTTCCTCATCTCTTACTCCACCAGTTTTTTCTGTACACTCTGCTTTTCCACACAGGGAAAACAAGTAAATGCATGAAAATAGCATCTACTGGTTTCATCACGAAGTGGAAAATATCCTTTTCTTCTCATTAAATGAATTTTATCCTTCAGCACTCAAAACTTTATTATAATCATGTGCATCCATATTTTGAGATGGATTAACTTGGTTCCTGCCTATGTGATTAGATTTAGAGTACATCTGATGCATCTTTGTGGCAACTTTTCAGAAGTACTGCAAAGGAAGAAACAAAAGAGCTCTGAAAAAAATAATCCGATTCTACAACTTTATGCACAAAGACCGAATTTTCTGTTCCCTGAGGATTACTTTCCAGATACTCAATCTGATCTGGCAATATTAGGTCAATTTTATGCTGATTTTATGAGTGAAAGGATGAGAACCGCTGGTGGGAATAATCGCTGCCAGTGATGACTGATACACACTGCGTTTCCTTCTTGCTAACGTCTACTAGTAATTCAAAAGAGACTCCATATCTTAATTTAAAAAAAAACTTTGCCGCCAACAATCTAGAAACCAAGTAACGATAAAAATATATAACTTCATTTTGACATAAATATAATTTCTTATTTTAATAAGAAATGTTACAGTGTAGTAAAAAAAATACAAATTTTTATTAAATTAGTAAATTTGGAAGGTGAATATTTAAAGTATGATTTGTGTGCCACCATCACAAAGATTCCAAATCCATTAAGGGTTTTTTAAAATGTAAAGTAAGATAAATTCAGCAGTATATTCTTTTCTTTCCCAATCAGATATTTCACATTTTCTGGCCCTTAATTAAAAACAAAAGTTAAAATTACTTAGAATACTAATGTGATTCTACTTCACTATAAAATTATGCAGGAAGAAGTTTGTAATTTTCATAAGTGAATAATATTTATTTAATTCTGTAGAATTCAATGATGAAATATACAATATCTTTAAAATCACACATTTGTAAAATTGCAAATCAGAGACTACTTTTGAAAAGGTAGAATGTATCCTATTAGTGTTTTGCATGATTATAGCTTTCTGTACTTGATTTACCTACATTGTAGAATCAGAACTTTAGTGTGAGGAAATTAAAGTCAAAACAATGAGGAGTTTGTCTTAGCCATACAGCTAGCTAATGTCAGAGCCTGGAGCTTTCTTAATTGAGATGTAAAGAATACTTACTTTAAATAATTTCCAATAATTCATACATTTTTGTGGCACATTTAACTTAAGTTCAATTCATTTCATTGAAAAAGCTATGCGGTACTAAAGAAACGGGAAAAGTCCCTGCCGGGCACTGACCTACGACACCCATGGAGGAAACCTAGTTGTTCAAAGCTTTGTCTCAGGCACGGTTATCAGGTAGAAACACTTCAACTCAACTTGAAGAGTCACTGGCTTAATAATGTCAAAAAACACGACTAATGAAGGAATGAGGTCTTCCGAACATAAATGAGCAGAAATCATTAAAGAAAATGTGTGATTTTTGTTCTTTCACCTGTAGGGATACAATGGTGAACAAAGCAGAGTCCTTACCACTCATAGAAAAGAGGAGCATCAAAACATATAATACAGTAAAATTTTATGGCACTAGCTGCATAGGATGCTGCAGGAGCACATAAAAAGGAAATCTAACCTAATTTAGAGAGCCACTACAGGACTTCAGAAGGAAAGGACAGGAAAATTGACACTCAGGTTAGATAAGAAAATGATGATTTGTGCCATACAGTGGGCAAGGGAAAATGCTACTGAGTGGAGAACCAATATGCGTGAAGTCTTGGAGGTTACAAGAAAACAGAACACATTTTAGAAACTGAAAAAAAATCTAATATATCTAGAATGTAGATTGGGAGGGAGACAACGTCAAGAGATGAAGCCGGATTGGCAAGGAAAGCCACTGAAGCAGACATGGCACAAACCAGGTGAGGAAGAACCACCAGAAAGGTATGGTGAATGCAGCTGGAGTGTGTGTTGTCACGAAGTCAAGGGAACAGAGTGCATCTAAAAGAAATCCTCAAAAATGCTGCAAACATTGAAAAGTGACAACTGAAGAACTGCAACTGTATTTAAAGACATACAGCCACAGTCAGATGGGCTTCAATTAAAAGGCAGGAAGAAGGATGCAGATTTAAGATTATGGAAAGAGTGTGAGGAAAGAGAGACTGTATGGAGGCAATTTATTTAAGAAAGGCTATAAAAGGCAGAAGAAAGTAAAGGTGGGTAGAAAGGTTAAGTGTGACAGATTTGTTGTGTTTTAATTTCAGACGGGCACAGACTTGCACATGTTTAAAGGCTGACAGGAAGTGATGAGCTAGCAGAGCACCAGAGAAAGAAAGAGCCTAAGATCCCTGAGAACACAGCCAGGGCTGGAATCCTGGTCAGGACGGTGAGACGAGCCTTAGACAGAAGCTGGAGGACGTGTGCCATTGTTACAGGAAAAACAGAAGAGAAAGCCATAAATCTAAGTAAATCTGTTGTGGTACAAAAATAAGAGTTTTGTGTAAAAGTTGCTCATTTTTTTTGTTTAGTAGGAAGCTCTCTGCCAGGAGAGGTTGTTGGAGGTTTCAAAAGGAGGTGTGAGCAGCTGTCTCAGGAAAGCTGAGTATGCGATTTAGGTACGGGTCCAACCTGGCATTTAACTGCAACAGCCTGGACAGAAAAGATAACTGGTGGATTCAGTCAGGGTTAAGGTTTCCATCAGCCATGTGTGATGGAAAGAAAATTTGAATAGAATAGTTATAGATATGAATTACTTATCTAAACCTAATCAAGTAATTTTTTTCCATAAAATCTATTAATATTATGTTATACCAAAACATGCAAATACATTTTAAAACAGCTATTTTCAGTTGAAGATATACTACATATATATGAAGACTGTAGGATTGAGAAATAAGATGAAATAAATAAATGGAAGCATAAGTAGAATTATGAAATTAGGCAGCTTAAGTTCTGGTCTTCTACCTATGAGTAACACAATGCTTTCCGTCTGTGATCAGACGCAGGTATTGAAAAATAGCGAATCAATTTCCTTCTCCACTTCTCTAAGTTGATTTTAAAAGAACAGTGTCTCATCTGCTTATCCAAGTATCCTATGTAACTATCATTTTCTACATGTGCTAGTATATGAAAAAGCCTGAAAAGCACGAAGTTTAATAACTACAGTTAAAATTATAATTTTTATTACATCTGCAAAGTAGTTTTCAAACCCACTAATCATTGTAATTTTATATTCAGCCTGATTGCAAAAAAGGATTTCAGGAAGTATCTCAATCATTTAGGGCCACAAATGACCTTGGCGAAACCAGAAAGCCAGAGAACCAACACCATGCCATTTTTCCTTGCATGTACCCCAGCAAAACACAGATTTACAGCATTGATGGAAAAATATCACTCATTCTGACAAAGCAGTAATAAAAAAAACACAATATTACAGACTGCACGACATTACAAACGTTAAGACTACAAGCAATAGTGAAAACAAAAACAAATTCATTGCTGAAAAATCTTAAATTCAGACTAAAAATAATCTTGATAAAACATAATCAGATGTGTGTACAAATTATTTTAAAGCTAACATGTAGATGAGAATATAGAATTTTAGTATCTTTTTAAAGGTCTAGTTCAGCAGTTCTCAAACTTTAGCATGCAACAGAAATGTCTACACATCCACACTGTTGAGTCCTACTCACAGAACTTCTGAGGCTGGTCTGAGAAAATGCATTTCTAACATGTTCCCAGGTGATACTGACACTACTCGTCTAAGCACCAGACTTTGAGAGCTAATAGCACAGATCATGTCTCTCTCACAACGATTACCATTATGTGTCACATGTTAAGGAATTTAATACTTCCTGATTGTAAATATTCTTTCTAATATGGCAATAAATAATTAAAAATTCTCTTTATTACATATTTTTTTATTTGACAATAGGTAGATCTTCACAGGGCCAAGAAGAAACACCACCCAGAGCAATTACAGCAGGAAATATTTTTAGGAAGAAAAACACTACCAAAATGTTTTTAAAACCCTTTCTGTGCTAGTAAGTCTACTAATAGGATAATTCTACTTCCATATCCCAAAGAAAAGAATTTTATTTCAAAATTGAGTGTTTTATGACACTGGACCTATATAATTGATGGAGAACTTTAGTTATGTGAACATAAAGATATACTGGCTATTCATTTCCTCTATGTACGCCACATACAGACACATTGACAGTCCATATCTAAACAAGACAGACATCTGTCTGTACCTTTCCATGTCAGATACGTGAGGAAATATTTTTTGCTGTGGTTTCTTAGAATGCTTTGCTTTGTAGAATTTAAGCAATTAAGTTCCAATTTGAACAACAGAAGGGTAAATGCACAGTAGGTGTATCTGTGAATGTAAAAAAATTTAAGGCTTTTGTTTATTTTGTATTTTCACAAAAAGTTTCATTATATATGGATAGAATCTTAGAATTTTCTGAATGAGAAAGGACCTTAAAGGTACTTTTTACCACTCGGACTTAGGAAAGTTATATTTCATCCTGCGGTTCTGGAGCTAGTAACTATCGAAGCCAAGACTGGAATCCAGGTATCCCGGCTTCTAGCAGGACATCCTCTCTGAAACACGCCGCTGCACGTACAGCATCACACAAGCAAACCCAGTTTGCTCTGGTTGGTTACCTTTGACTTTAATGGTCATTCACTGGACACTAGTTTAAAGTACATTCACACTTAATTATCTACAAGAAGATATTTTCAGCAAAACAAGTATTTAAATTTTTTTTTGTAAAACAATGGCCTAAATCTTACAGACTTCCTCTGAACAATACTTGGAAATCTGTATGTGAAGAAACCTTGTAAAGAATATTAATAGTATTCAAATTAATATCCTCTCAATCTGGAATTAAAATAATTCTTCATATAATCATGTTAAGTTTGACTTACATGCACAAAAACCTTATAGAAATGAAAATATTATTTCAAGATCTTTTACTTTATAACCAGTTGCAAAAATAGAGATCACACTTCTATTTGTTGCTTTATATGATGTACACATTTAAAAGCAAGCAAATTTGGAAATTTGTCCATTTGTTCACCATCCTAAAAATGTACATAAGCAGTGATAGAAATAAAATCTAATGTAATGATCCCATTGTGATTATCTTCATTCTAAAGAGTCATCTGGAAAATCAAACTGCTTCTACTACTGTAAAATAATTTTGGTGCTTTTGAAATGCAAACCATAGAAACAACTTAATGGATAATTCTAGTCGTTCTAAATATTTCTCCCCAGAATAACCTAAAATTAGCATCACAACTCAAAATAAGGAAGCTCTTTTTGCTCATAGATTAGCAAATTCTAACTAAGGTAATGAAAATGAAACTTCTAAGAATCTCATATAATCCATACCGTGTTAGATATATCATTTTACTACTTCCACTCCTTTTAAATAAGACCTATTAAAATAAAATGAAAACTCTCATCAATCACCTGATAGAGTAATTCCAAACTTAACCAAACAGGGCTAATGGGTGAGAATTGAATTGAAAACACCTTGACAAAGAAAGCAATTTCTTTTCTTGGCACTCCTCTGAAGCTGTGGGTGATCATGGTAATCGAACCATCAACAGTGAGGGGCCATCTGTCCCAAGGGCCCTTCATGAGAGTTAAAAAAAAAAATCAACAACAAAAAAGGGAAAGAAATGCTGTCCCACAGATGTTCAATTTTGATTAATCTATGACAAGGAACTTCCAACTGAGAATCAATGTTTTGATGTTTTTCAGATATCAATCATAAAAAGCCAACACTAAGTTTTTATAAGAACACAGGGGAAAAAGAAGTTAATAGGTTGCCTGCAGAAAGACGATCTGTCATACAAAACCTGATACACCTTTTAGTCAGCTAAGATGTGCATCCTATCCTAAAGCAATAGCTTTTATTATGATTCCCTTAACGAGGAAGGAAGACAAGAGGCCATGTTTTAATTTAGCATGAGACAGTGTTTTTTAATAATTCTTCCTACAAGTATGTGATTAAACAAAAAGACAACATGTATTTTTATTCACAATATCCCTTATATTTAACTCTTTGAACTAAAACATTTTAAAGAAACACAGCCTTAGCGTGAAACTTCAGAAATGTAAAATTAACTGACCCTCTCATAAAAGTTTCATTTTATTCGTAACATTTAATTTTCATATTACACCAAAAAATAATTCTGTGTAGAAATGCAAACTTAGTGAAGGCTTTTCCCATTTGACATAAAGATAGTTTGAAGTGCAACAGACTCCTGGCACTCCTAGATATAACACACAGTTTCAATAATTTGGAAATAAGCTAAAATTTATGAGTAGAATCATACCTACTATTAAAATGACTCAAAGTTTACTAAGATGAAAATATTTGTAAGCTACATTAAGAATTACTAAAAATATTTTAAAATGAAAATACAATAAAACAAAATATTAAAGAACCAAATTAAGCCATGTGTCACATTTCTTTCAGAATACATCCAAGTTAGGATCAAATTAAATGTAGAATATACTTAAGACACAACAAATAAATTCACTAAGAAATTTACTGTAAATGCAATAACTACTTATCTTTTTATCTACAAAGCCTAGGAATTGATTTTGTAATCCCAGAGAGATCTCATATCAGGCACAGGACAGAGGCAAATATAAATATCCTTTGGAAGAAGAAATACTCAACTCAGGTCTTGCCAAACATAAATTTGCAATTCAAAATTACTATAGAAAATCTAAACACCTGTGATTATAACCCATCAGAAACAGAATTAAAATATTTTGTTTTGCTCCTGCCTCAAAGGCTTTTGATATTAAAGTTATCTGAAACAACATATATAATAAAAATATCTAAAACGTTTAAAAAAGAAAATAAGGATTCCAAGTATGAGCAAACAATAAGAGATTTTTAAAGACAGATTTTGAAAACTAGAACTTCAAAAATATAATTTTTGAAATTAAAAGCTCAATGGATAGAATAAATAGCAAATCTTATAAAATTGAGAAGAGAAATAGTGAAATAAATCAGACACAAAAGATAGTAAACAGAATGAGGCACAAGGATAAAAACAGTGAGAAACCTAAAGGAGGTTAAGAAAAATGGGGACCAAAATAACAACACAGATCTATTTAGAGTTCTAAAAAATCAGACCAAAGAGAATGGAGTGTGTGTAATGGGGGAGGGAAGAAAATAATATTAGAAGAAATAA
The DNA here is from genome assembly GCF_020740605.2 of Lemur catta. NCBI lineage: Eukaryota > Metazoa > Chordata > Mammalia > Primates > Lemuridae > Lemur > Lemur catta. The sequence goes on along the minus strand of NC_059149.1, from coordinate 3,753,224 downwards.
AGACTGATTTTTCCAAAACTGGCAAACAACATAAGCTTCAGATTCAGAAAGCACAACAAGCCCAAGCTAGAGCTCAAGAAAGACATTTGAGGCCTGATAACGAAGTTGCAAAGCACAAAATGATGTCGATAACTTTAAAAGTATCCTACAGAGAAAAGAGATAACTAGAAAAATAGACACGTTATTACACTGATAGCAGACTTCTCAATAGCAGCAATGGAAGCCAGAAGACAGTGGAATAATATATTCAAAACCTTTAAGAAAGTATCCTTGTCATTTAAAACTGTGTAAACAGAAATGTAGGCAAAATAAAGATATTTTCAGAAAGACAAAAACTAAAACATGCACCAAGAACAGATTCTCACTAAAGGAGTGTCTAAAGATTGTAACAGCAGGAAAAAAGAATAATTCTCCCTAAGGAAAGTGTAAAATGCAAGAAATCATATATTTCATGTATGCAGACCAATATATACAACAATGTTTATTGAAGCACTGTTTGCAATTGACAAAGTTTTAGAAATAACCTTAAATGTCCATCAATATGAAAATGGTTATATTATTATTATTCTATGACATACTATACAGCCCTGAAAAAGATTACAGTCTTGAAAAAATTACATTTGCTCATATGAAAAAAAATGTACAAAATACAGTATTAAATGAAAAAAGGAGACTAGATGAAGCCAGAAAGATAAGAGGAAACAAGGAGAACATAAAGAACCTTAAGAGTCATAAAGAAGAACTTGCCTTGAACTCTGGGAAAGGAAGCCACAGAACAGTTTGAGCAGAGAGGTAACATGGTCTCACATATTTCAACAGGATCACTCTGGCTTCTGTGTTGAGCATAAACTGAAAAGTGACAAAATAATGAGCCCAGGTATGAGGCTACTGAATAATTCAAATAATATTTTAAATGAACATCCTGGGAAAAGAACTTTCACCTTATAGATACTAGGACTAGAATTCAGACATATATTGACAATCTGTGGTGAAATAGCAGGGAAGACAGCAAATAATATAAGATTTATAAGATGATCCACCCTCCTGAGACAGAATTCATCTCAAGAGCAACAGAGGCCTATGAGTCAGAGGGAAACTCTCCCAGTGGATTACAGCGGGTGTTTATGAACCTGATCTAACTCAGGGACCTTGTCAGCAAGCGGGCACTGTGGAAAGTGTTTCATAGAATGACTAATGAGCTTTAGGTCTGCAGAACTTCAACACAGACCATGAGAAGCCGCCTCCGTACTCCGCAGGGACTGGACTCACAGTGCGGGCTGTGAAGGATCAAGTGGCGCTGAAAGTACAAAGGGCCGGCAACACCATCACGAATGGCAGCCCAGGTGACAAGAGCAGTAGCAGTGACACAGGGTGCACTTCAAACAGTGCTCGAAGGTGATGGCACGCGTCCCTGCCAGCACCAGCCAGCGTCACCAGCATCATCCTGGTGGAGCACCAAGCAAGGTCTGGAGAGACGACTGCGTCAGTCATACGGAGACGACTGCAGGGACAGGCATGAGGCACAGCAGCTGAGGGAGACGAGCGATTCCTCCACCTGTGAGATGCCCCTGGGGGACCACGGACATAGGAACCAAAGTGAACACCTCAAACTGGACTAAGACCCAGAAGGCGCTCAGATAAAGGTCATCAAGCTGCAACATCTGAGTCTGAATTTCAATGTGTCATCTCCACCCTCAAGTTAGTGATGCCTACGGACTTGTGGGCAACACTTTTAAAATATCTATGATAAAATTAAGAAACTTGTTAATGACAAAGTACAATGATAAGCAAAACAAGCATAACCCAGGTATTATATTTCAGGTCTCTCTTGCTATACTATGAAAGAAGTAGAGATGTGAACAAATATTTCACTCTGTTACTAATTAAGCATTTTTTTAATTCTAAAATCTTCCCTGATAGCATCTTCCTTAACTAATAATGAGTTTATACCATTAACCTTTGAGGTCAATATTATGATTGGTAAATATAACACTGATATTGGCAAAAAGAATCATTTCCTTGTAGGGACAGAAAGCTGTTAGTCTGAACATGCTTACCAATTATTAACTCCTAAAGTAATTTTCACTCATTTTTCTTAAAACACATAATATCAAGTTATTGGGAATTATATTAGAAAGACCTTGCTAGGTATTGAGAATAGAAAACAGTGATCTGGTTTTGAGGCCAACTAGACTGAATTCTACTTCTATAATACACAGACTGCAAGAGCAAACACAATTTCACACGGATTATTTGTCACGTGAGTTTACCTATGAAAATAACCACGTACTGGAGATTATAGGCTAGAGGGGTCACAAGAGGCCTTGTTCCCTCTCCCTGCGTGTCCGGCTCCTTCACATTACACCAAACTGGGTGTATCCATTTACACTCCGCACACACACTACCACGAACCTCCCAAGTTTCCCTCCTGCAGTGTCCAATAAATCTAATGGTTCAAAGTTCTTCCCAGTAGGATGGTCTGAGTGCAGTGGTATTTACAACTAATTGATCACAACCAGTTACAGATTCCTTTGTCCCTTCTCCACTCCCATGGCCTCACTTGACCAGTCTTAAAAAGTTCTTCCCAGTAGAACAGACACTGGAGACTCGGAGGGGCAGGGGGGTGGAAGGTGGGAGGTGGGAGAGGGGTGGGAGATGAGAAATTACCTAATGGGTACTAAGTACACTCACTGGGTGAAGGTGACATAAAAAGCCCAGACTTCACCACTATACAATATGTCCATGTAACAAATCTGCACACGTACCCCACAAATCAATAAAAATTTTTAAAAAATAAATAAAAATTCTTCCCCATGTCCAACTAAATCTCTCACAAGAGAACTTAACTCTTTTCTCTCTTGTTGAAAAGCTGGAACATCACCACATGTAATTTAAAACAAACCCAAAAGCTGTTACTGAAACTCTATTTCCCGTATCTCACAAATTATTTCCTCTACATAAATGTGGTGGTTCTCAACCCTTTCTGTTCATTAAATTGCCTAAGGAACATCATTTAAAAAAGAAAAAGGTGGCCTCTTTACCCTATCCCATACCATACTAAATGTCTGCAATTAATTTTTGTTTAAAACTCCCCAGGTGATTCTAATGTGTAGCGTTGGTTGGGAACAACTACCTCAATCTTTCTGGAAAAAAAAAAAAAAATTTCAGCCTTTTTTCAAGCTTCAGGTGTTTCAAACTAGACTCAAAACTACAACATAATACATAATTCCACATGTAAAACATTAGTGTTTTTTATAGATGTTCATAAGCATAAAGCAAAATTTCGTATCTTAAGCCAAATTTTTCCAATGACTTCATTACACCATTCCCTTAGTGTCTAAACTGATCATACCCTTCTCACTCTACTAATGAAACCCAGGCACCAAAGCTGAAAATCTCAGAATCAGCCTTAACACACCTTCTTCATCCTCTACATCTAATCGGCTGCTAATCATGTTAGTTCTTCCTTTGAAACGTAGTTCTCATCCATTCCTCTTCTGTCATATTCTAACCCTACTCTAAATTCTTACTAACTAGTCTGGCTGACACTTAGCTCTTCTCATCCCACTGCCACTAAATTAATTCCTTAAAATAGTGTTGTCCTTTGTCTTGCTTTTTAGAAACAGGGTCTCGCTCTGTTGCCCAGGCTGAAGTGCACTGGCACAATCATAGCTAACTAGAGCCTTGAACTCCTGGGCTCAAGCCATCCTCCTGCCTTGGCCTCCCAGGGTGCTGAGATTATAGGTATGAGCCACCCCACACCCAGCCTAAAATAATGTTATTATGCCCCTGTTCAAAGAAAAATATTCAGTGGCTTCTCACTGCTTACACTGAGAAAACCCAATTCCTCAATCTATGTTGGTATTTAATACCTCAAGTAGAATATTCAAATTTTAACACAATAAATAACTCTACATATTAAGACCAGTCAATGTAGCAAACTTGGCACTTCTGACCCAATTCCATCCTACCTAAAATTTATTTCCCTCTACATTCCAATATAAATTTTCTATTCAATCCAGGCATCCAGTCTTTCACGTACATAAAATGACAAATTCCAAGGATTTACTCATACTTCAATACATGCTGTACCCCCTTCCTCAAATACTATGTTCACTTTTATCTGTATCTCCAAATTCTTTGCACTATTCTGGACCACTGCTGTGAGGCCTTCCCAAAACACTGCAACCTCACGGACGGTCTCGCTTCCAGGCAATACATATCATCTAAGCCAGTTATTTTGAAATATGTTATACTGCCTTACACTTCTACTTAACTATTTTATATTTCCTCACTTAAATAAAGATCCTGAAGGCAGAAATCATGTTTTTTATTTTTTCTGTATACTTCATAAAAGCAGTCTTTTCAATTTTTTTCATGGAATTTATTTTTCATTCCTTCCAGCCAATGGAAATATATAATGCATATAAAATTCTTCCCTATCATATCACTTTTTTCAGAGTAAATCTCATGACATTAATATACTTATATCAACGTGCTTAGTTTAAGTAGCTAGCCTACTTTAATATAAGTCTGATCAATTCTGATTTAAAGGCAATATAATGAATCAAATACTTGTTGATATCAAAGAGAGTCAAGTGTTCCACCCTTATATGTTTTCACTAAAGATAACAAGCAAATGAACAGGGTAAAGCCATCACTAATTAAGAAAGCACCACGCTTCAAGAAATAAATGGTCAATTAAACAGTAATTACATAGAATAAATAGTAATTATGCAGAATTGTCCTTGGACATTGGCTGCTGATGTGTTTTAGTTAGCCTCCATAATGTTGAACACAAGTTCTCAAACTTTTTGGTGTCAGGAATTATTTTTACTCTTAAATATCACTGAGGTCATCAAAGAACTACTGTTTAGGTGAGTTACTGCAAATGATGTTTACTGTCCCAAGTACACACTTCATCGGTCATTGGAGCAATAACTTCATCCCAAAGCCTATAGAAAAGTCCACCACCTACTTGTGAAAGTGGGAGTAAAAAAGGCTAATAACATATCAGGATTATCATGAAAATAGTTCTGACCTCACAGAACCCCCGAAGGACTCCAGAGGATCCCCACAGCCCCCCAGACTCCATGTGGAGAAGCACAGGCATAACACAAAGAATTTAGAAAACAGCATAAAATCATGTTTAAATGTCGCATAAGCTTTTAAAAAATTAAGATCTTCTTTAAAACCTATGAAAAAGTCAAGGTATAATTATTTATTTGTTACATAAATATATTCCCTCTTTATAGGTAGAAGGGAGAAAAAGATTTCAAGGTGAAATGCCTTTAGAGCACACAGGTGTACCCACACATATAGATGCAGGTGGTGTAAATCAGTGCAGTGAGCCTGCAGGAAACAACACAAGGATGCAGTAAAAAAGAGACCCCAGACCCCTTCTCAAGAAGGCAGCATCATCCAGCTCCAGCCACGTGGAAAGTGGGCCCAGTGTTGACAGACACTGTGATTTTTCAAGAAAAGCTAGAATTTTTATGAAAAAAAAATCACCTAATTTTATGTTGGGAAAAATAATTAAACATTTCATGAATACCATGTGAGCCTACATACACACATTGCCTAGAACAGCGCCTGACACTTCGGAAGCCTTACGTCATTAACTATCATCATATTCAGTACTGTCAGGCAAAAGGGGGAAAATGCTAAGACAAAGATGCAGACAGTTGGCCATGGTGAATGGAGATAATGCATGAGGCAAAATGACTGGCTGTTATTTTTTCTTTATCTTCACATAAATCTACCTCATTCCACCCCCAGGACCTTCCTAAGTCTGGTCACTTGTTTTACACCATCCTTGCGTACTTCTGTCTTAAGGAATGATTCCTTATCAAATTTTCATCAACTATTTATTAGCTGAAAACTTAGAGCGCTGCACAGTAGCTCACCGCCCACTCCGACCTAACGTGTACATTTCACGTGTTTCACCTCTTGTCTCTTTCCTTCAGCTCACTGCCACCTTCTACTTTCTACCCTTTTTCTTCGCCCTTACCTCTTTATCACTGGATAGCCAGCACAATCTCTAGCCTCTGTTTCTCCCCCTCTTTCTCCTTTTCTGTTTTTCAGAGTAAAAGTGAAACGAGGCAACCACGGGAACAAGCGCCTCATACTACCAAAGGGAGTCAGAGCAAGAGGAGAGTCATTACACGATGACACCACAGCATCCTGCACCTTAGAACAGCCGCAAACAATACAACACAAGCAGCTGCTCATCCACATCTACACGTGGTTACTCTCAGGAATAAGTTACATACACTAACACAGCCAAGCAAAGAGCCCAAGTGCAGAAAACCTTAATTATTGTTCAAGACTGATATCTGATTGACAGGAGAAAGAGAAGCAATTGGTCCAGATCGATAGGTCCAAGCCAGCAGGTGACACAGGGATTAGCACCTTAACTTCCATCAGTTCTAAATGGATTATAACTAAATTCTCAGTATTGATAACATTAATATCAATATAAGATCAGACAGAAATCTCCAAATTCTTTTTACACTAGAACTACAACCATCTCCTACCTGGACTTGTATACTATTTCATAACAACACTGACCACCTGAAGACCTGTATGTACTAACAGAATAGGCACCAAAATGCCACAGACCAAATAGGAGTCTTAATATGTACCAGAGACGTGCTCTACCCAACTTTTCTATTTCTGCAGAGATACACGATCATATTAAATAAGGAAACTGGGGAAAAATGAATAAAAAGGATCCAGATTTTATTCTCGTATAATGAAATAAATATTCATACCTTGACAAAAGTCCGTAATGCAGCTTTTTAATTAGGGAAAAAGAGCAAAAGACAAACATTACATATCTATTGTTTCCTGCATTTATAGTGTGGTCTGCAACATATACTTTCCAAATTAAGAAGTTTAAATATATGTTTAAGTACTGTAAGTCAAAAGACACAGTTGGAAATACATGTGTATTATCAGAACTCAAGTATCCATCGCTGACAGTCATCTGCTTGACCTGTTTTCACAAACACAACACACAGACCTCGATGAGTGTTTCTCCTCCTGCTCTTCTACCTTACCCAACACTTTTCCCCTCTTACTGGCTTATTTTGCGGTCAGAGGTTAAACTGTTAACCCTTCACCTTCCAGGAAAGTTTTTTTTCCTCTCTTTATAAAAGGTTTTTCACAGTGTGCAGCAGTGGGATTAGCTCCTCTCTTGGAGAACAAAAGCTGTGTCTTTGTCTTCCTTGTTTGTGCCTGGAGCCCTACATCAGAGGAAGCTGCTCCTACTCAACACGCACAATGATGAGACTGTGAGGAAATGAAAGCCTGGCCTCTCGGTGTCTAGACTCTCACCCAACCAGCTAGCCAGAGAAAATCCTGTCAAGCACTCAGCTGAAAATTAACTAAGGTATCCTGTTGAGAACCTGATGAAGATGTTATGTGACCACACGGTAAAACTTTCCATTGTTGCACATAAAGATAAGAGAAAAACCTTTAGAACTCAATGCTTTAACAATCTTGGTCACCAATTCACACATGGGTCAGTAAATGTATTTTACTAACATACAACCCCTTCCTCTATACGCTCTCTTAAAATAATACACAGGCTTATTTATGACATTCTAATCTCCTGCACTTAAAAATCTAACTAAAGGATACATTCAAAAATATTACAATAGACCATTTTTTATTTGCAGTTTTTATATTAGATATTTCTCGTTAGAAAGTTTACTATTGTGTTTATCGCTGAAGGAACTGGTCAAAATGCAGAAGTCAAAAGAAAACTGTCATATCTTTTCACATCCCTTAATATTTATATATTTTACAAGTTTTTAATATTGAACAAAAGACAAATAGTAAACCAAAAGCAGATATTCAATTAAAGCTTTAAAACAGAAGTAAAGTCATACATAAAACAAATCATACTTATAAAAACTATTTGTAAATTTTTTTAACCTATAAAATGTTAAACACATTAAACAAATTTAAATTTGGTCATATGATGTCAGTAGAAAAACAATTCCCTTAAGTATGTTAAGTTATGGGTGAGTTCATGAATATTTACAATGATTGTGGGGAGGACTACAGTTTTTAAAATATAACCTTATAATTCACATCCATGGAAACAACTAATGCTGAAAATTATTAAGTGAAAACTTATTATATATGATTATAATCATATTAAATAAGCTCATAGTGAAATCTGAAACGAAATGCACAAAAATAGATATTTTTATGTTATTGGTATAAAAAGAATCTTTTTCCTTTTTTCAAAATTGTCCATAATATTTAACAAGAATAATGTAAAAAATAAACTGTGCAGAATAATCAGAATAGTTCAAAAGGCTACAATGGATAGGAATTCATGAGAGGTAAGAGTGCAACCACTGACTATAGTATTCAGAATTCAAGAATAAATCATGGGTTACATAGTTCATACAGTAATATAAATTGATTCCCCAAATTTTAGGAGAAATATAAACATGCCCTTTTTTAACCTATAATGATGATTAGCCTGACAACTTCAATAGGTCATGACCAACAAACTTCACAAAAGAAATAAATTTATTCTTATGAGGAAAAAAAAAATCAATGCTTATACATAGCAGATGTCTGATTTGGAGAAGTATGTGCTATTCTTTTAAGAGTCACATGAAAATTGGCCGGGCGCAGTGGCTCACACTTGTAATCCTAGCCCTCTGGGAGGCCGAGGCAGGTGGATTGCTCGAGGTCAGGAGTTCGAGACCAGTCTGAGCAAGACCCCGTCTCTACTAGAAATAGAAATAAATTATCTGGACAACTAAAAAAAAAGTATATATAGAAAAAATTAGCTGGGCATGTTGGCACACGCCTGTAGTCCCAGCTACTCGGGAGGCTGAGGCAGTAGGATCACTTAAGCCCAGGAGTTTGAGGTTGCTGTGAGCTAGGCTGATGCCACGGCACTCACTCTAGCCCGGGCAACAAAGTGAGACTCTGTCTCAAAAAAAAAAAAAAAGAGTCACATGAAAATCTAAGCCTGGCAAAGAACACCATTTAAATTGAGGACTTTGGAACAAAATGCATAAGCAATGACTGGCAGGAAATGTTAAATATTTCATTCCTACTTCTGTAGAAAAAAAATGTATACAAAATTAAAAGGAACATTTGATAAAACAGAAAAATATAAGAAAATAAATTTAGTTAAATCTATATATGTATAATAGTTAACAGAATGGTACAAAACCTAAGATTAAATAGATCTATCATGCCTATCATTAAATATCTTTTCTGTCCATGAATTATGCCTAAGTAAAATGATGGAAAAGAGACAACCAATTAACCATGACTCTTAAAAATCAATATTGTATGTATGTTCAAGACATGAAGGAAACATTTACCAATGGTAATTTCTAGAATATGGGATTAGGCATGATTTATATTTTCTTGTATATGCATGTCTTTATTTTCCAAATTTCCATCAGTAAGTATGCATATATACTCATAAATATACTATATATTAATACATCCATCAGCATTAGACTACTATCATAGTTAATAGAAAAATTAATTATTTTATAGAGTAACTTAACTTTGGAAACAAGAATGCTTTATAACAAAACATTCTTATTTGAAAGTACTTCTGTATAGTCACTTCCTCCAACAAACCAAAAATCAAGAATTTCAATGCTTCCTTTAAAAATTTAAATTTGATCTGGCTTATGATAAAATATATTAACTTTCCAACTTCTAAAAATTTAAGAAAGCTTAATGTTAGAAATAAATCATTCTGAGAATAAATGAAGCACAAGGGAAGAAAAGGAAGAAGAAAATATGGGAGAAACATAACGGAAGGCTACAAAAGAGAATGCTATGGCATGATGGAGGCCAGTCAAGGTTTTTCCTGTAAGAACTAATTTTTAGCTAATACGTGACACTTTTATGAAGCTTGTTCACAGTTTTAAGTGCTTTTCTACTACAAATGTAACTGGCCATTTTTGGCCAGCTGAGCTAGAATTAGCACAAAGAGTAACTCCATTCCCACCATTCTTCCCTGCTGTCTCTTTTTAAATCCATTGATACGTACAGCAGCTTAAGTTTAGAAATTAGATAAGTAAGGGTTTGCATCAGAGGTGAAGGATGAAAAACAAAAGGAAGAACAAAAAACAAGTTTGGGCCAATAACGTGTCCAAGCTGCTTGGACTGGGGTGAGCTCCTAAAATCATACAAGATGCCGATTCAGTACAGGCATGAGTGGCCAAATGACCGTTGATCTACTTAAATGTTTTTTCCCTTTTCCCTCAGCACTTGGTCATAAAGTTAAAGATGACATTTTCCAATCTCCCTTATACCTAAGTAGTATCACTGTGTGACTAAGTTCTTAGCAAGGAAAGTAACGTATCAAATTTTCCCCTACCTTGCCTAAGAAATTTCTTCCCTTAAGTATTTCTCTTGCCTGTCCTGTGGCTTAAACTTGGACACAGTTAGTGACCCAGCTTTGAATGCAGATGAAAATAACAGTCTAAGGGCTGGGTATAGTGGCTCACATCTAGCACTTTGGGAGGCCAAGACAGGAAGAGTGGTTGAGGCCAGGAGTTCGAGATGAGCCTGAGCATGCATGAGACCTCATCTCTACAAAAAACAGAAAAATTACCCGGGCGTGGTAGCACGCACCTGTAGTCCCAGCTACTCAGGAGGCTGAGGCACGAGGATCACTTGAGCCCAGGAGTTTGAGGTTGCAGTGAGCTATGATGATGCCACTGCACTTTAGCCTGGGCAACAGAGCAAGACCCTGTCTCAAAAAAAAAAAAAAAAAAAAATAAGTACTGACAGTTAAATAGGAATATTCCAATAACTTTTTAAATAATTTCTGCACTTTATCCATTTAAGATTTAGCGATAAAACAGAAAATTGAGAAAACATTACATAAACACTCAATTCAACGTAAAATTTTACTTTTACTCTTACTTACAGATAGCATTACTTTTAGGGCACAAAAAGTTGTAACTTGTTAGACACTAAAATATTAGTTATCATACTACTTAAGTCCTTCTTCAAAAGAAGAAAGGTTACTGGTTTTTGCATGGGTGAGTTTAGCTTTTAAAAAAAATCTTTAGAATTTTGTGCCAATTAGCCATATAGAATGTATTAATCGCAACCTAGAGAAACCAAAATTGCTTACTTTAATCATTTATTATATTTCAAATTTTACTAAGCTGGATAAACTTAAAATACACATGAAGATGTTTCTAAAAACTAGTGATTTAAACAGTAACAGCAGAAAGACAGTAATAAAAGCATGGCAGGAATAGAAGATACAAACTGGAATGACTAGTTCATGAACAGTAGGAACCGGTGAAGGGAGGAAGGAGGGAGTAAACCACTCACAAGTCTTTATGAAAAGGTAACAACCTCTCTTACTCGTGCATAGATTGAATGTTATATAAGGCAGACTGATCTATCTTTCAAGATCACTTTAGCATGAATTTAAAGTTATGGAAAATCCACATTTTCCAAATGAATTTAGCCTATTTTACCAACAACATCAGGTGAGCATTATTCCACACACCTTAGGTAATGCTATGATTATTTTCAAGATTAATTCATAACAAATACACTACAGAATAGATTTAAACTGGAACTGAAAAAATAATATATCCATTTGAGTACCCATTCTGCAAAGAGGACTTCATTGGGCCTGGAAAGAATGCAAATGGACAAACTTTACTCCATGTAGGACAACACAAAATAACTTCTTTAATCAGAGAATGTTCCCTGCAACTTAGGATCACTCTCTGCCCGTGGACATACCTGACAACAGCAGCAGTTCAAATAGGCCAGAGGTGCAGCAGGCAGGGCTGGTGGAGCCAGAAATGTGGGTGACTTCCTACCTAAAATTAGCTGTGCCCATTTCACCACAGCTGGGTGGGGCTCCTCTATTTTAAGGTGTACAGCTCTAAACTGCTTAAAAGAAGATAATTGCTGGCTGGTTTCTGGAGATAAGAGTGTCAGTAAACTTTCCACCAAGGCTTTAGGATAGCCCACTAGTCTCCACAAAACCCCACACTTAACCATCATGCTATCCAGGATCTGAGTGCACTACAAGGAAGGTCCTACACTGGAGATATCCATGAAGATGCACCATGCAAAGAAATATTAGAAGAATAAGCAAGGAGACATTCTTCATTCTTGTCTGCTACCCATGCCCACACACACACATGCACATATACAATATAGCAAATGTGGGGGGAAATTATAACAATCATGATATTAAAGTACTATACTCTCATATTTTCAGGAAATCATACAGAACTGACAACTGAAACCCTTCCAAGTAATGTGACGCCATTGTTTCTCTCTCTCTGAAAGTGCTATGCCACTGAAGTAAATCCAGCCCAAGGGGCTACTCAGTCTACATTCTGCATTCCAGAAACATTAGAAGGGAATTGGTGTAGCTTCCGTTGATACTGGCAGAGAATCTGCCTTAATGTTTTTAAAAAGATGCTAAATTTTCAAACACAAATGAAAGAAAATGAAAAGACAAACCCTTTCCCAAAACTAACAGTAACTTTATCAATGAATCATGGTAAAGTTGAGTTGTAAGTTATATGGGCTTAACACACACCTGAAATTCAAGCTGCACAGATAACATTCATGATTTCTATATCCCCAAGGCAAAGACCTAGCATCTGTTACTACCAGAAACCTGAGACACTCAATGCAGAATACACATTTAGTACTATTATTTTCTGATACTATCATGTTCCAGTACTCCACAATGTTAACACTTGCTTTGACAGACTCAATCAGTTATTTGAAGAATTTACAGAACACACATACCTTCATTTTCAGAGCCATGACATTTCACTTTCAATACCAAGTCAAAGGTTCTTTCTGGATTGGCCCTAAAAAAAAAAAAAAAAAAACTTTGTTATATTTATTTCCTATAACAAATAAGCATCTCCATAAAGCTTGTATTTTCTTAATTCTAAGACTAATCTTGTTCTTACCTCTACATATTAAATGTAACTATATGACTACAGTATAGCAGAAATAACAATGAAAATGTTTCTCAGATTAGAAATTTAAGATTACTGATATTTAGGAGCTGAGATCTGAGACTTGGGGCAAAGCATTTAACCTCTGAGACTATTTTCTTACCTTAAAAAAAAAAATAAAGTGCCTTGTCCACTTCACAGAATAATTGTATTACAAGTCAAATAATATATGGGCAATTACACTATAAATCAAGTGCTGTATAAATGCAAATCATCGCTTTTATCTTATTGCATCCAAAATTGGAAGGCCAGTGTGTCCCTAAGTGTTTTTAGATCCTGCCAATGGAGCTTAACACAAGCTCTCAGCCTTTCTTCCAAGGACTTGCAATCTGAGTGTAAATGACGAATACCTGGCTCCACCTGCCACGTTCTATTAATAGATCACCATAGGACATTTGTAAAGGTCCACGAATGGGATACTTTGCATATACTTTCCTTGAGATGTATTTACGGTACTTAGGCATGTTTAAAGTAGCAAACTATTCAGAGACTCGAAAGATAACAAAAAAAGACTTCTTTCATACCAATTATCATTGGGGAAACTGGACATCAGCCCCCAGATTAAATTTTCCCGCTACAAACTGTAAGGCTGATTTGCATCAGTCAGAACTTACTGTTTTTACTAACTTGCCACACGTTTAACCTATTCATTGGTTAAATTTCAAATTGTAAATTGAAATCTATTAAGACACTTTTTTTTCAAAACAGAGTTCTGTTTTATCTCTCTTTCCATCAGAGGGTAAAAAAATAGGCCTAGTCTGATACCACAAGTCCAAAGTGTTACCATCTTTCAGTTATTCCTGCTGACGAGACTTTAGTGTCTCTGTATTACACATTGGCTGTTTTTAACACGTACCTCCTTCAAGAAAATAAAGCCAGCTCTGACTTCTAAATAAATACTGATTTTTAGAAAATTTTTGTTACAAGACATGATCTAGAAACATAGAAAGTGACAAGCCATATAAATTAATTCACAGATACACATTTCCTCAGCCCTCCCACCATTAACCGGTTTCAGTGGGAAAAAATCTCAACTCTGATTCCTTCTCCAGCCTCCCGGGTGGACTTACTCCCCCTTTCCACCAGCTGTCAAACAATGAAAACAGTTCCAAATGACACAATTTTCCTATTTGCCTAATGCCCTTTAGTACCTCTCTTAGGGGTAAAAGTTAAACATTGATTCAGTCATGCTTCTGTGAGATCCGAAAGGCCGTTCCCAGTGACGGGAACACACGACGCTGACGGGCGCGGGCGGCGGGAGGCGGCGGGGAGGGGGATTCTCCCCGGAGTTTCAGGAGGGAAATGCGCAGCTCACGCCTCCGAGACACCTAGAAACAAAATCACCATCGTCATTAAACCGCTTTTTACCCAATCTCCTGAAGTAACATAGCCACTGACGGATACTGTAGCGCACACACAAAGTGCCGTCTAGTCGCGTGGCATTTGCGGGCACCGTGCAGACCCGGCGCCTCGTCCACAAACGTCAGAGGCCAAGTTAACGAGAAGAAACTGCAGAAGGAACAGCCGCGACACACTGGTCAATGCAAGTCAGAAAGACACGGTGACCTGGATGCTCAGAAAGCGCTTCAAATAGCGACCGCTCCACCTCAACGCTCCTCCCTCCCGGAGCCTCACAGGGCAGCGACCGTCCAGCCGGACACACCCGGGACGGGCCGGTCCCCTCAGCGGGCGGCGCCGCGGCCGCCCCTCCCCCCCGACGCGGCGACACCGGCGCTCCCACCGCCGCGCCCGGGCAGCGCCGACCCGCCGGCCTGGAAGCCGCTGCCCCGGGCGCCGGGGGTCGCGCCGCCGGGCAGGGGGCTCCTCACGGCCGCGGCGGTGGCGGTGGCGGCGGGCCCACGCCCGCCCCCCACCCCCCAAAGCCTCCGCGACAGCAGCGGCGTGGCCGGCCCCTCTCCGCCGCCCCCGCAGCCGGCCTCGCAGTTCCTGCGCCGGAGCCGCGGCACCTTCCGCAAACCAGGAAGTCGCGGGCGGGCGAGGGGCGCGCGGGGACGCCCGGCGGCTGCACCTGGGCGGCGGCTGCGGCCGGAGCCGCGGGGAGGCGGGGCGGGGTCCCAGCGCCCGGGCGGCCGAGGGCCACGTGCCCCCTGCGACCGAGCCGCACCGCCAGGGCGCCCCGCGTCCTCAGCACGGGACCAGCCCTGCTGTCCCAGGACAGCCCGAGCTCCAGGGCCTCGCGGCTCCAACCGCCCCACACCAAGTCCTCGGAAAAGTCCCGGGACTCGCAGTGTCCCCACCACGCGCTCACGGACCGGGTCCTCCCGTGTCAGATGCGAAGTCCCAGCTCGCGCCGCTGCTCGGCTCCTCCTCGCTCCCGCGGGCCGCGGCTCTGCGGCCCCAGAGACGCGGCGCCTGCTCGGCAGGGACAGGGCTGCGCCGGCCTGCGCCTGTGGGCGACGGACGTCACACCCCGCACACCGCGCTCGCCACGCAGTCAGACGCCACGCACCACACACCGCACACATGACACTCATACACCACACAGTCACACACCCCGCACACATGACACTCACCACACACCACACAGTCAGTCACACGCCACACACCACACACATGACACTCATACACCACACATCACACACACCACACACCACACTCATACACCACACACTACACACCCCGCACACTGCACTCGCCACACAGTCACACGCCACGCACCACACACGACACTCATACACCACACACTACACACCGCACACATGACACTCACCACACACCACACAGTCACACACCCCGCACACCGCACTCACCACACAGTCACACGCCACACACCACACACATGACACTCATACACCACACACTACACACCCCGCACACTGCACTCGCCACACAGTCACACATCACACACCACACACACTACACACCGCACTCGTCACACAGACACCACACACCACACACACCACACACATGACACTCATACACCACACACCACACACATGACACTCATACACCACACATCACACACCACACACACCACACACATGACACTCATACACCACACATCACACACACCACACACCACACTCATACACCATGTTTTTTATGAACTCGTTATCCTGTTCCATAAGCAAATCAAATCAAAATACAATGAACTGGATAAAAAAATATAGTAATGCACGTAATAGACACAGAGCATAATAGTTAAATGGCTTCTAAAAATCAGTCTAAAGGAGTAAAAGATACAAATAGACATTTCATAAAAAGATATATAAGATCTTAAACAAATGAAAAGTTACTTAACCTCTTAATGTGGGAATGAAAATTAAAAAAAAACACTGAGCTACCAATTTTTACCTATGAGATTGGCAAAAATCCAAATGTTAACATCACACTCTGTTGGCAAGAATATATTGTTGCTGAGAAAGTAAATTTGTATGTTCTTTAAAGAAAACTGTTTGGAAATACCTGTCAAAATTACAAACACACAGCCTTTCACCTAGCAGTTTTTCTTCCAGGAGTTTATAATAAAGTTAAAATTTTACATATTTATATTTAAAAGACCTATGTATAAAATTTTTTGTTGCAACCCTGCATGGAACTGCAAATAATGCAAACATATATAAAGAATCATCAATAAGTTACCAGCTAAATACATTTTCAGAACTCACTTAATGAATGACTGTGCAGTTCCCCCAAACAGTGAGAATACTCTTTATGTACCCTTACAGAGTTTTCTTTAGATACATTGTTAAATGTCTCCCTGAAGGACATTTGCGAATGTGTGGGGAACATTTTTGGTGTGGTATCTGGGGAGAGAGGGAGGGACTGATACTAGTATCTAATGGGTAGAAGCCAGGATGCTACTGAACATTCTATTAATATGATATGCAGGACAGCTCCCTGCAGCATAGAATTGTCCAGCCCAAAATGTTCACAGTGCTAAGGTTGAGAAACTCTGCTTTAGAACGATGATCACAAACTGATTGTATCATATACCCATTGGGCTAAGGGTTAGGGAGGGCTAGAAACTCCTCACTGTATTCCATTTCCTAATTGTTGAATTATGTTCCTATATGTACATACACTATTCATGCAAAAATAAATAAGTAGCATTATCATCTACTATTTTTTTAAAGTCATTGTTGAATCTCTTTACAAAGAAGTCTTTTAGGAGGTGTAAAGAACAATCTTTGATTTGACTTGTTTGTTTTGTTTCTTCCCTATGGCTCCTTGTTCTTTTGAAAAGCTCAAGACATCTATTTATACACGAGTTGTTTCAACATGGAAGAAGTGTTCTTTCCTGGAAAGGTCCTCCAAACAATAGAGTAAAATAGGGGCGTGGAATTTTGATGTATTGTATCTGACCAAACAGGCTTTGGTCCCAGCAAACACTGGAGAGAATTGTAACCTAAATTACTAGAAGTTATACACGTGTAAGCCAATGTTTTCTCAGGGCCAAGGACAAACATTCTTATAAAAGGAACTGATAGCATAGAGGTGCCTTTTACTGCTGACACTGGTGACTTTCTCTAAGGACCTCTAAAGATTTCCCTGGAATCATTTCATAAATTTACTGTACATTTTCATTATTAGTGGTTCCTGTTCTGTTTCCCCCCTGGATGTTAATATTAACAGAAAGGCTGAAGAATGTATTTACCATTAAATCTCTACTATCCTTCTTAGTTACTACTGCGCCAAAACTGCTTTGCCAAGATAGAGCATTCACTGGGTCCTTGAATGTGCCACAAGCCAAAGTCATTGTGATCAAGGTGGGGCTTTGCCCAGAGTGTTCCTCATGGCTTTGCCTGGCAGAGTCATTTCAGGAGTCTGTGCTCTATACTTCCTCTTTCATTTTAGTATGGGCTCTTTCTCTAATAATCTTTTCCTCTTCGTTTCAGGGTTTTCTTTGAAATTTCAGTTATTGTCCCTCCCTGTCTCCAAACAGTGACATCAGCAAGGAGCTACCTGTATTATCATGGACAGGGTGAGAATAAATACCAATTACCCCCAATCTACGACCATTCACTGTGCAAGCAAGTAGCCCCATACGTTATCATTAATCTTTGTTTTTCCTTAAACTAGTATGTGAATTGTACAGTTAGAAAATTTAGGGAGTGAATCTTCACCTTCCAAAAATATCAGCTTTTTAAAAGAACTATTGTAAGATTCCTTCACATAGTTATGAGCTTTCAGCCTAACACATATAAAAATGAATCAATTCCTAATATTTGGCTTCCACCAAGACAATGTATCTTGAAGCTGACAATCAGCTTTGTTCCTTCCCTAAATTCAGGAAACCTGGAAAAAGCAGCACACTCTCAATAAGAACAAAAATTTAATGCACCCTGAAAACCCATAAGAACACTGGTCTTTAGAATTAACTGACCTTCTGTCAAGAAATAAATTCATCAAGAAATATAAGCAAGCTGTCATTTGTAAAGACCATACGTACTTTGAGAGTTTTTGTTTTCCAATTTGCAATGTTTAGCAGTGCCAAACCATGCATGCAAATTTTTATCCAAATTTGTGATTTTGTGATTTTTGCTTCTACACCGGCATCTCTTTATTCCCTTGCCCTTCCAAGAATATACGTGCCTTCCCAGAGCACAAGTAGGTCAATGATACCCCAGTTTAGTTGGGAGAAATTGATATCTTTAGATACGTGAAAACCAACTCTTTGGCTGCTGTGAAACGAGTTTAACGGGCATGATTTGCAGGCATTACAAAATTTTGTCCTTACTGTGAAACTGAATAGAGGTAACATTGCTGGTGAAAGTTGGTGCTTTGTAAAGTAGCGTCTTCACTTTCTCAGCATCTCCAAAATGCATTTTATTGATGCCACATAGGATTTGGGCTTTTGCAAGCTGAGGGTACGTTGTGAGTCTATATAGTAGGATTCCTATTTTTGGCTGGCACTATGGGTGTTCCTAGCTATAATGTCACATTTCAGAATTTTTGTTATTTTCAACACATTCATAATTGTTTTGAAAATCATGGAATGTCTCTTGAATTTATTGAAGGGTTTGCTAATCCACATGCCAGACATTATAAATGTGCCTCAGAAATCAGGGATGGCCAGGAGAGGCCTGGAGCCAAGCCCCAGAATTCTTGGCCTTGAGGTTTGAACGTGCTCATGTATGGACCCCCAGGAGCCCTTTGATTTGCGTGTTCCCATCTCTGTGCTTGTGCACGTGTGCCATGACGTGCGCAATTAATTTGGGAACCACTTCTTTGAGCATATAGTAAACTCTTAGATAAGTATGGTCTGATGAATGGATTTAAGAGAATTTTAGTGCTCATTTTCTTTTTATTTATATAAATTTATGGGGCACAAGTGCAATTTTGTTACATGTGTAGATTGCTTTAGGGTATTGTATTTTCTCATCATCCACCCTCCTCCTCCCCCACCTTCCGAGTCTCCATTGTCTGTCATTCATTGTTCATTGTTTATACTATTCATTTCCTTAAAATATTAGCCTATGTAGTCTCTTAGCCCAAAAAGAAGTAAGAATCTATGCTATGGCTTATCCTAGCATCACTAATATAATTCCAATCTAGAGGGCCAGGAAGTCTGTGAGATAAACCTTCCAAATAAATAAGATTACATGAAGGATCATCTCTATAATTTGTAGGACTCAGTGACAACCAAAAGTGTGGGTCTCTTTGCACAAAATTTACTAAGAATTTCAAGATGACCCAACAATGGATTGTGTCAATTTTTAAATATTATTTAGTTTACAGTTTTCCTTAGATACTTAAAATGATGCAATAGGAAAGGAAATTGTTAAACTATAAAAAGGTAAAGGGAAGTGATTGTGATATATTAGGAAAAAAGCAAGAAACTTCTAGTCAGAAAGTTATAAGTTTGAATCCTGGCTCTTAATAGTGGTGGAAGCTCAGTTTTCTTATCTGAGAAATGGGACTTCATTTTTTTGACAAATATTTATTGACAAACATACTTATTCTGGAAGATTTATATCATTTAATCCTCACCATAACATCATGAGCAGGTGGTATTCTTTTCCCCAATTAATATATCAGAAAATCCTGGCACAAAGAGGTTTAAAAACTTGCTAACGTGTTCATTAGTATAATAGTAAGTATCTGAAACGGGGCTAGAGCCCAGGTGATCTAGCTCCAGGGCTCACACTCAAAATCACCCTGCCTGACTACCATCTTCTAATATATGTTATTAATGCATCATTGGATTGTAGAATAATAATAATAACAAAAATTAAAACCCACAATTCAGGCTCAGAATCAAGGCTCTGTTACTATACGATGACTCTTTTGGCACTTAGAGTTTTCTAGGTCTCTGACATTACAACCCCGGAACTTTCTCATAATTGGGCAATAATACAAACCAGGAGATAGGTAATTATTTCTGTTGTTGTTTAAATCTAGACAACTGATTACAAGAAGCAACAAATCAAATAATACTCTTTTGGAGAGACACCATATATGGCATTATACTTACTGGAATTCCTTATGAAAGGAGTTTTCTTCCCAGATGGCCCCAAATGTGGTTTTACGGTTTCCTCATAAATGCTCTTCTGATTATCACCAATCAAAAAAAGAAAAAGAGACCAATGAAATCACCAAGGAAGCTATGGAAGGTACGTAAGGTTAGAGAATAACAGATTACAAATAAAATCGCCAACATCCATTTAATGCTTCATTTTGATAAAGAGAAATCAGACTGGATTTTCATTATCAAATCTATTAATGAATTATATAGTTACTCATAACTGTGAATTTGCAGATTTGATCTAAGACTATTTTGCAGTTCCTACAGAATTGCTATTAGAAGTCAGGGTTAAGCCAGGCACAGTGGCACATGCCTATAGTCCCAGCTACTCAAGGAGGTCTGGGGGGAGGACCACTTAAGTCCAAGAGTTCAAGGCCAACCTGGGCAACATAGCAAGACCCCATCTCTTAGGGGAAAAATAGGGGTGGAGAGAGCTCAATGACCTTGATTGCAAACCAAACTTCTCAGAAGTCCATGGAGCATACGGGGGGTGGGGGGTGGCATGGGGTGGCGGACTGCATGGGAGATCTACCATAAAGGCTTAGATCTTTCACATTAGAAAAATCCATGAGTTCAATGACTGAGATCTAGAAACCTTTAGGAGCCAGAGGAGTCATCATCTAGTAATTTAGCATCAACTCTGTGGTTTAGTGGTGGTCTTTTCATGTTCAAGAAGGGGAATTGTTCAAACAATATATTTGTTTTGAAATATTTCCAGGACCAATGCAAACACCAAGTGGGCTGCCCAGAAACCACACATTGTTTCCTTCAGACAAAAGATAATGATGCACTAACGAGTTTTACCCTTTATTGCCCTCTCTGGAACACAGCCTCAGGAAGAAAGCCCACAAAACCAAATTGTTAGTCCCAAAATTTACAATATTTTCCAATGATCCCTACCCCTTTTTCCTTAAGTGCTAGTACTGTGTTAAGTATTTGTGTTGTTTAACTCATAAATTCCAACCTCATGTAATCTCAAAAGTGCCCTCCCAGAGAGAGAAAGGAAATGAGTGAATGAGGAAAAAATAATAAAAGCCTCACTGATACAGGGTACTTCCAGGAGACTTACAGCACTTCTGAGATGTTATCTAATTCTGATGTATTTCGGCCTCATTAACAGGGAGGACAGTAACAGATTAATATTTTAAACCATGGAGAGGGATAGTGAGGCAAAAAGGTGCTGGACTAACACGGCCATTTAATAACAATCATTTAGTAAAATACTCAAGACTGTGAGTGGAGGAAGTTATGATCCAATTGATTAGACTGGGGAGAATATGATATGTTTGAGGACTTATAGGATTCGTTGGAATCATCTGTTGTCGTTTCATTGAAAAACAAGATTAACAGCACAACTGCAGGACTTGCGCTGAAATAATCCACACCCCTTCCCTAACCTCACCGTCTGCTCCCCTCCCCCTTCCTGCTACCCTTTCAGTCTGCAGCAAAATTTCCAAAAAAGTGTCGCTTATAGTTACTGAGTTACTGTTCCTACTTCCATGCCTCTTGTTCTCTCCTCATCCTCATTGAGAATGGCTTCCTTGTTGAACATCACTGAAGTCACTCTTGATAAGTCCACCGTGACCTCCGTGTTGCTAGATCCCTCAGCCATTTTGTCTCTCCGCCTACTTGATCTCAATCACATTCCAAACAGCTCTAACACCTTCTTCTCTTGGCTTATGTGACACCACTCCCTCCCCGTTTAACCTATTCATTTCTGGCTGTTTCTTCTCATTCTTCTCTTCTGGTTCCTCCTTCTCTGTGTGACTCTTTAAGGTTGGAGGGCCCCAGAGCTGTGTCCTTAGCTCTCGTTCTTCTCCAGTTCTGTCTAAATATGTTCATCTGCATCCCTAACTTTAAACATTGTTGCTCACCCGATGTTTACATCTCGCTCTCACCTCAACTTTAGACTTATATTCAACAACTTACCTGAGTTTTCCACTTGGATATCTGATAGACATCTCAAACTTAATGTGGCCAAAATTAAATCCTTGATTTCTACCCCAAACTCCCTGTTCCTCTAGTCTTTCTTACTTCAAAAACTTTGCTTCACTCTCACATCTAATGGAATATTCATCCTGTTCTTTTATCCCTGAAAAGTGTCCTAAAGGCATTTTCCTCTCTTCTTCCCCACTGTTCTCACCCTAGCCCAATCCACCATGACTTTTCATTTATAGATTATTCCAATAGCCTCCTAAATGGTCTTCCACTTCCATTCTCACCAGTATACCTTCCTTTCTCTGTAAAGCAGTAACTGTTCTAAGTTTTCGAGACATAAAATTAGATCATGTCAATTTGCTACTTTAAACCCTGTAATGGCTTCTCACTAAACATACAATAGAATTCAATAGAATTCAAACACTTTATCATAGCTCAGTGGGCCATTCATGAACTGGTCTCCATCTGCCTCATTCTCATCTCTTGGTACTGTCCTGCTAGTCCACTAGGCTCTAGCCACATTGGCCTTTGTCTTCTAAGGGCTGGACAAGTTTGTCCCCATCCCGGTTCATCCCTATGCTACCTGTTCCCTCTTCCAAGAAATCATCCCTTCTTGCTATTGGGGTCTCAGGTTGTATCCTCCTCCTTAGAAAGGTGCCCCCAACCTCTCAATCTAATGACTTCCTAGCCCAAATCATTGTCTCTCCCATTATCTTGTTTTATGTTCTTCATAGTACTTCCTGCTACCTGAAAATATCTTACTTTTATGTCATTTACGATTTTATTATCTGTATACCATTATTAGAATGTAACTTCTAGGAAAGGTGGGGCCATCTCTGCTGTATTCCTAGTGCCTGCAACATACCTGGCACATGGTAGGTTCACAATAAGTATTTGTTGAGAACGAATTAATTTATGTCTAGTTGGAAGTGCTGAAGTGGAGTACTTTAAAATGGAGAGCTCAGGAACAGTGATTGGGATTATAGAGAATATTAAATGTCTACTAATATGAGGGCATTAACTTTTCAAATTTTAAGGGAAATTTTTAACAAATTCCTACCAATAAACTGAACTATGAATGTGTGTTACATGAAAATTTTATATGGAATGATTTTTAAGACTTTTTTATATATAGTGCTTAAAACATGTAGGATCTCAGATGTTATATTGCTTTTATCATTTTTCTTTAAAATCAATGTCTCAGGGAAGTAAAAATGTATTTCATTTAATGGAGAGCAAATTGTATTGAATTATTAAAGTCTTATCATTAAAGTTCTCTGCCTATGTGTCATGTAACAGAAAGCTCATGTACAAAAACCCAGAATTATTGTGAGGGCTTGTTAAAAACCAGATTGCTGGGCTCCAAAGCACCCTATCTCCTTCTCAGAGTTTCTAATTCAGTAGGTCTGGGTAGTGGAGTAGGAGGGAGGGTGCAAACATTTGCATTTCCTCCCAGGTGATGTTGATGCTATTAGTCAGGGAACCTCCCTTTGGGAAACTCTGATCAAGATTAATAGCAGCTGTGAAAGGAGGAAAAGGGCCTTAGTAGTAGGAAAACAGGTGTAGTTATTACCTCCAGAATTATTCTACTACCTTGTTCCTAAGTTATCCAAACAAATCATTTCTTTACATTTTATAATTTTGTATTAATATTGAAGGATATTATCCTATTTGATGCTAAGACGTTTCCCTAACTAGTAGGTATCTATTTCACACACCGTCAGAGGTTTTCATCCTAATGCTCTATTCACATGTGTTCTTCATTCTGCACCAGCAAATTCTTCTCTGTATTTATGTTGAGAAGAACCAACCTCACATAACCTTCCTTTGCCTCTCACTGTTCCCTTGTATTGAAACAGCAACTGGGTCTTCAGCAAAAATCTATTATGCTTAAAAACCATTTGCCTGAGCAAAGATCACCATGAAATGGTTGGATAGGTGTCCTGAGAAGATGGAAAGCTGATCAATGCTCTTTTCTCTGCCGCTGCTCAACTTCCGTCTGGTTTGCTGGCTCCTCCGCCGGGTCAGGAGTTTTGAAGTGTCGGTTTCCACACTCATTCTTATTAGGGGCTGCAGCGGCTTCCTCATCCGTCTTTCCCTGGACCACGGACACTTGATTTCCCAAACAGATACAGTCGCCCCTAAGGATCCAAGGGCAATTGGTTCCAGGACCCCCTGCAGATACCAAAATCCACAGATGCTCAAGTCTCTAATATAAAATGGCGTACATTTGCATAAAACCTGTGTACATCCTTCTGTATACTCTGTCATCTCTATATCACTTATAATACCTAATACAAGGTAAAGGCCACGTAAATAGTTGTTATATTGTATTTTTTGCATTATTTTTATTGTTGTATTATTTTTTATTGTTTAGCATTTTTCCCCAAATATTTTTGATAAGCCGTTGGTTGAATCCACTGACATAGAACCCATGGATATAAAGGGCCAACTATACTCAAACTGACTAAATATTAGAGTTCAAAGGTCTCTTGGTGACAAACTAATTCTACTTCTAGTTACCTATCTTATTGCAATAATGTAAAATGAACATGTACACAAGTTTCATAGCAGTATTCCTTATAAAATTGAAGATTAGAAGCAACCTAAGGAAAAGAATAGTTAAGTACTCTGAACACACATATGTGTTACATTGTATAGTCATTGAAAGTTGTTTATATTTCTCATTAATGTTTTCTGATTTCTCTCCAAATGTTCTACAAATAGCAACAGAAATTTTGTAACAAAATTGAAATTATTTTAAGGAAAACAGATTAAGTTTTTTTAAAAGAAAAGCAAATTCACTTGGATCATACTATAGTGCCACTTTCCACCCAATGCAGATGTCTCTTTTTTCTCTCCTTGAAGAATAATCACAAAACCTTCATTGACATATTTTCTCAGAGATAATGAGCCTAATAGGCTATGAATCAATCCATGCACTTTTTTGTTTATGAGAATAATGTTTGATTTTTGTTGATTTAGACTTAACCACGAACTGAATTCACTCATCAAATAGTTTTAAATCAAGTAGAATTTTTTTAAATCTCCATTTCAAATAATTCCTCTGCTAATTCATTTCTTTTAATTGAGGTGAAATTCACACAACATAAAATTAACCATTTTAAGGGCACAATTCAGTGGCCTTCAGTACCTTCACAAAGTTTTGCAACTACCAGTTCTATCTAGTTCCAAAACATTTTTATTGCCCCCTAAAAGCAACCGTGTACTCATTAAAATGAGTCATTGCCCCTTCCTCCCTCCACCCCCAGCCCCCGCCAACTACCAATCTGCAATGTCTCTGTGGAGTTATGCATTCTGGATACTGTTCATCTTCTGTGTGTGTGTGTGTATATGTGTATGTGTGTGTGTGTGTGTGTGTGTGTGTGTGTTTTAAATTTATTTGATTTTATGTTTAAATTTTTAAAATTTCTTTTAAGTTTCAGAATATTATGGGGGTACACACACTTTGGTTATGTATATTGCCTTTGCATTGCCCAAGTCAGAGCTACAAGCATGCCCATCCCCCAGAAAGCATGCACTGCACCCATTAAGCGTGATTTACCCATCCCCTCCTCACCCCTCCCACCTGCCTGACACCTGATGAATGTTACTTCCGTATGTGCCCATAAATGTTGATCAATTGGTGCCAATTTAATGGTGAGTACATGTGGGGCTTGTTTTTCCATTTTTGTGATACTTCACTTAGAAGAATCTCCTCCAGCTCCATCCATGATAATAGAGTAGGTAGTTCATCATTTTTTATGGCTGAGTAGTACTCCATGGTATACATAGACCACATTTTATTAATCCACTCATGTATTGGTGGGCACTTGGATTGTTTCCACATCTTTGCAATTGTGAATTGTGCAGCTATAAACATTTAGGTGTAGATGTCTTTATTATAGAATGTCTTTTCTTCCTTTGAGTAAATACCAGTAGTGGGATTGTTGGATTAAATAGTATTAATAGTTCTACTTTTGTTTTTTTGAGGTGTCTCCATATTGCTTTCCACAGAGGTTGCACTAGTTTGCTGTCCCACCAGCAGTGTATGAGTGTTCCTATCTCCCTGTATCCAGGCCAACATTTGTTGTTTTGGGACTTTTTGATAAAAGTCATTCTCATTGGAGTTAAGTGATATCTCATTGTGGTTTTGATTTGCATTTCCCTGATGATTAGAGATGTTAAGCAATTTTTCATATGTTTGTTGGCCATTAGTCTGTCTTCTTTTGAATAGTTTCTGTTTATGTCCTTTGCCCACTTTTTAATCCCAAGATATGAAATCATCCTCATATAGCAGTCTGACCTTTGACAAAGCAGACAAAAACATACATTGGGGAAAAGAATCCCTATTCAATAAATGGTGCTGGGAAAACTGGATAGCCACATGTAGAAGACTGAAACAGGATCTTACCTCTCACAAAAATCAACTCATGATCGATAGCAAGCTTAAACCTAAGACATGAAACCACAAAGAATTTTAGAAGAAAATATTGGAAACACTCTTTTATATATCGGCCTACACAAAGAATGTATGAACAAGACCCCAAAGACAATCACAGCAACAACAAAAATAACTAAGTGTGACCTGATCAAATTAAAAAGCTTCTGCACAGCCAAGGAAAGAAACAATCATTAAAGCAAATAGACAACCTACATAATGGGAGAAAATATTTCCATGCTACACATCCAATAAAGGGCTGATAACTAGAATCTGTATAAAAGTCAGGAAAATTAACCATTCGCCTTTTAAAGGGCTATAGTTGTTATTTTTAAAAATTCACATATTGAGTAAGAATACTTCTCCCTGCCTGTCTGTTCGTTGGCCCTAGCTTGGCTCTGGAGTAGCCCAGGGGGGCTTAACTGTGGCTTCCACATGACAGCCCTTCAAATATTTGGCTGCAACTCTGAGGAATCGTGGTCCCTTGACACTGCATCCTTCCCATCCCCGGGACTTCCACCAAATACATATAATTTTCTTTATGTCGAACACGCAGAATTCCTTCTATGACCCCTTCTGCCATAATAGATACTGCCTGTAGATTCTCTTCAACTTTTCAACCTCCTGCTCAATGCACATTGACTGAAAGAGATCCAAACTTCGTGGAAAATTGGAAAGGGGAGGGTGCAAAGAGGTCATGAGAATCAAATGAGCAGGTTCCTGGGCAGACTTATCACTGCACAGAAGTGAATGTCAACCTTCGCTATGGCTGAGTCGCAGTGAGCTGGGGCCCTCTCCCTGCAATGCCGTCCACAGAGCTCGGAAGCCACAGCGCGCAGGCTTGGGAAGAAAGGCATCCTAAGTGGAAACACACGTCACAATTACTTGCAAATCATCTCCCTCACATCTTCCTGTCACAAATCATTAATGAAGTCCTCTACGCTAAACATGGGAAAACTGCTCAAAGAAAGGAGAGACATCAGATCTAAATTTCAATTAACGTTAACGCTGATTGCTACATATGACTGCATTAGTCTCTGGTCCTTATTAATGAGGATATAATTAATGAAGTGTGCCCTGGGCAATGGACCAGAGCCTAGATAATTATATTCTAGACAAATAATTTAGGCTTTGTTTTTTAGAGTATGGGGTGCTTGCTAAACATGTCATTTCTCATGTTCCAGCTCAGATCTTGAGTATCTGAATTTCCACGGTGTGTGGACCTGGGTTCTGCATTTTTAACAAGTTCCCAGGTGTGTCTTGTCTATAAGGAAGGTTGAGGTCTGCTTATATTAATAAAAGAAAAAGAAAGACTTTATTGAATTTGTGTTGCATACAAATAATAGATATTATTACTAGAACTCGCTCTATGGGAAAATGTGCCAATCCTTGTGCAGTTAGGCTGATCCAAGGAAAGACCTAAACGGAGTTATAAAAGGCAGAATGGACACCCAACATTACGAGCACATGTGCACTCAGTAAATATTTGCTGGATGAGTGGTACACTTAAATTTGCTTTATTTCCCAAATAAAAGGCAAAGGAATGATTCCTCTAATCTCCCAGGCTTTCCCCTTCTCAAATATAGCTTCTGTCATTTCTCTGAAACATTAGATATTCTTTCATTTATTCAATAACTATTTATTGGTCATCTACTATGTGCTGGGGTCTGTGCTGAGTTCCAGGGAAATGGTGATGAACAAAACAGACTTGGTCTCTACCCTGATGGAATTTTCCATCACAGAGGAGTCGTAAGTTAGGTATTTTGGGAAAAGATTAATTATCTGACAAACAAGGGAAATCTTGGAAAAAGTAGAGGGAGCCTCAAACCCAGGCACCAGCTTGGTACGTGCCTCATTACGTTTAGCTTTTCAGGGTATTTTGGGCTCCTGATGTTGAAGTTCAGAAAATACATTTTATCCTCTCCTCATGATTCCATTTACTTCACTCAGCAGATCCTTAAATATTTGGAAGGCTAGATGAATTACAGTTTATCAGCAATGGTTTAAAGCATAACAAACAGGATTTAGTACACAGTATCTTCACTTCTCCCTCACTGTCTTCTTGTTCCCACTCACCCCCACCCAGGGGAGATTCTTCCCCCAAGGTGACTCCTATCCATGCAGTAAAGACTTTTCTGTCTTTACCCCACCTGCCTTCTTCCAGCCTTTGCTGTTCCTGCTTTTCCTTGTCTGCCTTTGTCAGTTTCCTTTCCTTTCTCCCTTGAGAAGCTGGTGGTCCTCAGAGTTTCACTCACACACTTTTCTTACCCAAACGCTGAGTGATCTTATTACCCCACACAGCTGTCTCCGAGACGTCTTTCTTTCCTTGTGCCATAGAAACTGCCTGTCCCCAACAACCAGCTCTTCCTCTGATCTTCCCTAAGCTGGTGAAAACCAGCCCCAGACCCGTCACCCAGTTGCCTGAAGCAGGTACCTAGATTTCTCCCCATTCCACATCCTGTGTCCATTCAATTATTTCAACACATTAAAGCCCAAATATCTAAAATGTTGCATCCATTTCTATTCCCACCACCCCTTAGCTCAGACCCACACCATTTCTTTCATGGGTTACTCAAAGAGCAATTAACTATTTTCCTATAATCAGGGTTATTGTCCCTTTCTGTTTATTTATGAATGAAATCAACGTCTTATTCCTCTTTGTATCTCAACCCCCAGGAAAATGCATGGAACATGTAGAATGAATGAATGAATGGGTCGATTCATGCACACAACTTTAATAAAACTGCTGCCTGTTACAGGCCCATAAATGGAGAATGGTTTTGGTATTGGTTTTCATTTTTAATATGTTTTCAACACTTTTTCTTCACTTTTTCCATAACTCCATATCCACTGGCATGTTTTAAGTCTCCTGGTTTTCTCTGATTATGTTTGTTTTCCTTGGTCGAGAGCCTTGAATTTGCCCTCTAATTTGTCTGAATTCTACATCAGTTGTCAATAGGAGTTAACTTGAAAAAAGTAGGGTGCATAAGACTTAACAGCGACCAAAGCAGACTTCTTGTTTCAATTAAATTACTTAATATGGGTCTTTCCAGTCCTCTATGGACCCATTAGCCAACAGAGTGTTTTGAAAAACTGTCAGGAAAGAGAGGTTGCAGAATTCAAGAAGTGAGTGGTGATTAAGAGAGGAATGAAGCCTGAGGTCTTTCTTCATAACATTTACACGTGGACATAAAATTTTTATGTATCAGAGAACTCAATAGTGACTTATTCTTCTTGTACAGCGTCATTAATGCAATCCTCATGCTTGCAAATAATAATATAATATAATAATGTACTCTAATATACTTCAGTGGACTGTTCTGCAAACATTTTTAATTCTAAATCTATGACCTCTCACAAACTTTTCAATTGACATCTAAAATTTGCAGTGGATATATTATTTAAAAAATATTGCAAACTGGATGTTTTAAAATAAAATGGTGACATTTTTTAATGTTTCCAGAGGAATCTAAATACCATGGCTATTTTATGCCCACTGCTGTACATTTAAAAAAAATGTAGAAATACTCCTTTAAAGGAAATTTTACATTGTATCTTTTTCTCCTTAAATTCATATTTCACACTAGTTCCAACCACAGAAGTTTTTCCTAGTAGGTTTTGTACTGGAAAGTCTTTTATTTCTCCTCATTCTTTACTATGACAAAAAGTGTGCATGTAAATTTTAATTTGAATTCTGTGGCCAGCTTTATGTGTTTTCTGGGATTGATTACTCATTAGAGTGAACAACAGTATTTGATCAAAATAGCATAAGTGGATGTCACAAAGCTGATAAATAATTATTAAACACAAAAAAGGTAAATTTCAATTATTTTCCTCTCTTAAAAAGATGCCTCGGCTGGGCGCGGTGGCTCACGCCTGTAATCCTAGCACTCTGGGAGGCCAAGGTGGGTGGATCACTCAAGGTCAGGAGTTCGAGACCAGCCTGAGCAAGAGTGAGACCCCATCTCTACTAAAAATAGAAAGAAATTAT
This sequence comes from Lemur catta, assembly GCF_020740605.2. Lineage (NCBI taxonomy): Eukaryota > Metazoa > Chordata > Mammalia > Primates > Lemuridae > Lemur > Lemur catta. The sequence goes on along the minus strand of NC_059149.1, from coordinate 3,722,346 downwards.
CTGGCCAACTAAAACATATATAGAAAAAAAAAATTAGCCGGGCATGATGGCGCATGCCTGTAGTCCCAGCTACCCGGGAGGCTGAGGCAGTAGGATTGCTTAAGCCCAGGAGTTTGAGGTTGCTGTGAGCTAGGCTGATGCCACGGCACTCACTCTAGCCCGGGCAACAGAGCGAGACTCTGTCTCAAAAAAAAAAAAAAAAAAAAAGATGCCTCATGAATGGAGATATTTTATTGTTATTTATGCTTTCATAGAGGAATACTACTTATTCCTAGAAAGACGCAGGGTTCAGCAGAAATTCTTTACTCTCTGTGTGTATATGATTATATAATATACATAGTGTATTTTATTAATATATTATATTTTATATACATTAATATATAATTACATATGTAATATATACTAAGGAGATGTATTCACATAAGTAAATTGTAATGAAATGTGCTGTCTTTTTTCTTTCTTTCTTTCTTTGATTTTTTAGGACAGGGTCTCACTCTGTCTTCCACACTGGATGCACTGGTGTGATAATGCTCACTGCAACCTCAAACACCTGGGCTGAAACAAGCCTTCTGCCTCAGCCTCCCCAATACTTAGGACTACAGGTGTGTGTCATCACACCTGACCTTTTTTTTTTTTTTTTTTTTTTTTTTTTTCAGTTTTTTGTAGAGACAGGGGTCTCACTATGTTGCCAGGCTGGTCTTGAACTCCTGGCCTCAAGCGATCCTCCCACCTTGGCTTTCCAAAGCACTGGGATTATAGCCATAGAAATGTGTTTTCCTAAGAGCAATGTCTTGATTTCTTAAAATCCTTCAAACTTACATGTGAAAAATCACATATAGATCATTGATGAGATATCACCTGTGAATGTAATTAGATTCTTTTTCAATTTTGATTTAAAGCAAATTATTAGAAATGACTAGCAAAAAGATTTATTTGTCATTTACTTTTTAGTGAGGGTAACAATGCTTAGAATTGTCCCTTTGCTTTGCACCCTAAAGCCTTTGTCGTATCTCAGGCTGTACACCCCCATAAGAGTGGGTGGGATGGCAGCTGCCCCTCTCTTTTGTAAAGCGAAAGAAGAGAACACGAACGAGGCAGGAAAGGAGAACCTGTTTGTCCCATGGTGGGCACCTTCCCTAGCTGATCTCTTGGAAGCGAAGGAACACACAGAGGTTGAGGGTTTATACACTGATTCCTCTAATACTACACTTGAACACACACTCCTTGGAAAGCCTGTCTGTAACCCCCAGGGTTAGACGTATGCTAGTTTGAAGACCATTTACCACAGAGAATTGCTGGCCTAGTTAAGATGAGAGATAGGAAAGAGTATTGAGTTGGTGGTTGAAGAAATAAAGAGGAGCAGACAACCTGGGGAAGAGAAGGAAGATAAGGACCTGCAAAAATTATTGTTGCTGAATCATACGCAATGGTTCATTTGATTTTTTCAAATATTCCATTTTTAATCCTTATGTTTACTTCGGATTTTGAGCCTAGATGTGTATTAAATCATTATGATGAAAGGCTCACACCTACTGAAAGTATCACACCTACTGAAAAGTTAACCCAGTTTTAAGCTCTTATTGATAGTTTTTAAAAATAAAAAAACAAATCACATCTCTGCCAGTGTAGGTAAAACATATTCAATCATCCAGTCTTTCATTCATTCATACCTTAATAAACATTCAAAACTAGGCCAGGCACGGTGGCTCACGCCTGTAATCCTAGCACTCTGGGAGGCCGAGGCAGGAGGCTCGCTCAAGGTCAGGAGTTCGAGACCAGCCTGAGCAAGAGCGAGACCCCGTCTCTACTAAAAATAGAAAGAAATTAACCAGACAACTAAAAAATATATAGAAAATATTAGCCGGGCATGGTGGCACATGCCTGTAGTCCCAGCTACTTGGGAGGCTGAGGCAGGAGGATCGCTTGAGCCCAGGAGTTTGAGGTTGCCGTGAGCTAGGCTGATGCCACGGCACTCTAGCCCCGGCAACAGAGCAAGACTGTGTCTCAAAAAAATAAAAATAAAAAAATAAACGTTCAAAACTATTCTCTAGACCCACCATAAATCACTTTAAACAAAGATTGAATACCGGTGTCTTCCAATTTCTGACACCACAGTAGGGAGCAAACATGGCTCCCTATGTGGAGCTACATGGAGCTACATGGCTCCCAGTGGCTACACGGCGTCCACTGGCTACAGCAAGGCAGTCAGGTATGTCGATGGCAAAAGTGAGGGGCAGAGGAAACATGCAGGTTTCACAAAGGAAACAGCATTGGAATGAAACCTAAATGACTAACAGTGGTCAGAGAAACATTTCAGGCAGGGGTCAGATGTGGTGGCTCATGCCTGTAATCCTAGCACTCTGAGAGGCTGAGGCAAGAGGATCACTGGGGGTCAGGAGTTCGAGACCAGCCTGAGCAAGAGTGAGACCCTGTCTATACTACAAAAAAAAAAAAAATAGAAAAAAATTAGCCAGGTATGGTGGTGTGTGCCTGTAGTTCCAGCTACTCTGGAGGCTGAGGCAGGAGGATCACTTCAGCCCAGTATTTTGAGGTTGCTGTGAGCTATGACGACACCACCACTCTAGCCCAGGTGACAGAGGGAGACTCTGTCTCCAAAAAAAAAAAAAAAAAATGAGGCAGGGAAGACAATGAGGTCTTGTTGATGGATTTAATATGTTAGAAGATGAGCTAGGATACTCTCCAGTAACTCAACAAAAGTGCTTTAAATACTAATGAGTTTAACTCACAAACATGAAGTCCAAGGGTAAGCAGTTCCAGGAATGCTTAGTTCAATGGCTTAAAAACATACTCAAGAACTCAGTTGCTTTCCATTTGGGGTCTACCCTGCAAAGATTTGACTTTCATCCCATGTGCCCACCCTTATGGAGGCTGCCATAGCCTCAGTCATCCAATCCTTGCATAAACACAATCCTTGCATAAACACAATCAAAACCAGAACAGCCATTTCTCCTGGTGTGTCTCTTCTTGTCGGGGAATAAAACCCTTTCCCAGGAGACTGGATCTTACATCACAGTTGCATTATTGCCCATGCCTGAATCAATCACTTACAAGAAGAGTAGGATGATCAATTGGGTTGGACCAACCAACTTTCAACTGCATTGTGTGTAGAAAAGTCTATGAAGAACTTGAAACTCAATACCTGGACAAAATTGTGGTTCTGTTGGAAAGGAAAAATGGGATATTGACTCTCAGGTAGTAAATTAACAGAGTCTGCCTGAACTCTCAGCTCTCTGGCTTAGGTGAAAGGATAAATGTTGTACTCTTCATTGAGACAGGATCCATCAGAGGAGGAGCAGATGTGTGGGAAATTATGGCGAGATTTGGAACATACAGAATTTGGGGTGCCTGCGGGACATTTGGGGAATGTTTGCTAGGCAGTTGAGTATAGGGTCTGGGAGTCATGAGCAGAGTGCTGGTAGGTGAAGTCATAGGCATGAATAGAATTCTTGGTAGAAATACCAGCAATGAGAAGACAGGGTTATGAGAAATCCTTGAGGAAGATTCATCTTTAAGAGGAGAACAGAGAAAGAAAAATCAAGAAAAGAGGTTGAAAGACTGAGATTGAAAGAGGAAAAAGATATTTTCTCTTGAATTCTAGAGGAAGAACAAAGGGATGACAGTGCATAGTTTTGTCAGACTTTATTATGGGCTTTGCCACCATGCCTATGAACTGTCACACAATGAGAATAATGAAGTAGCCGGAAGTAAGAGTGAACAGGAAAAATTGATGGAGTACATGGGCAGAATGTTTTTGATTTTGCACAAATCATTCAGACAGGCCTCACTAATTTATTTTGTCTATTATATATACATAGACAGAAAATCTATTCTCTGCTCCCAGGAAAGGGGAAGCCTGCTATCATAGCTTTCCTTGAACACACAGTGCTGTTCTAGAAAGGTGGAGGAAGGGGACTGGAGAGTGCAGAATCCCTGCAGTATCATTGGTGACTTGGGCAACAGTCTAAAATCTTTATTTGAAAAAAAGTTAGGTGCTGCCTAATGGCTGCAGAGAACAATGTCAGTGGCTATAAAATCTTTAATGGGTGGCTCATAATTTCTTCCTTCCCTTCAAATAAAACTCATGGTTCTTTTTGCTCAGAGAGTTCTTGGATTATGACTTGATTTCAGTGCCACATTCCTCATGACAGCAACACAAGACAGCGGGTGGCAAGTGCCATTAACACCATTTTACATGGGGGAACCCGGAGAAGCCTGGGAGTGAGTCACATAGGGTCACGGCATGGCCAGCTCAGGGCCCAGAAACCATGTTCTCCCTCCAATTCCCCAGTGGATGTGACCTAGAGAGAAACAACCTATATGTGGGTAAACCCACAGCTTTCAAAGACCTTTCCCATCCATTTCCTTATTTAATTTAAGGCTTTGCCACAATCTTGCCACAGTGTTATATTTCCTATCTTGAACTTATCCCAACCATTCCTTCAAAGACTTAGAACTTCGATTATAAATTCCCTAATGATACACTGGCTATCCAGAGTCAAAGTAAATAATGATAATATCATTTCTTCTTTGGAAATGGAAAACGTTCTTTAAAAAAATAATAATAATATAATTTTTCCAGATGAAATGAAGCTTCTCCTGGAACAAAATGATAGTCAATGTTCCATTCAGAAAATGCCACTTGGAAAAGTCAATGAATCCATTTGGATTTCAAACTTCTGAGTCATTTGGGATCCCCTGATCTCTCTGCTTTGAAATTGTGAGCCACTTCCTATTCTTTTTATGACAGTTCAGAAGATTTACTGTTAGAACTTCTTATTTTTCCTTTCCTAATATTTTAATTTCTCTCATTCAGAATAAGTTGCAATCATTCTTTTTCAGTCACAAGATGGCTGCATTTGAGCTTAATATACAACCCCATGTAATCAGAGAGACGCGAATTAAAATAATCATAAGATGCCATTTCAAATGTTTCAGGTAGGCAAAGAGTAATAAATCTGGTAACACCGAGTGTTAGAGGTATGTGCTGTAGCAGGGACTCACGTGTTACCCAGGGCAGAGGAGGCTGGTACAAGCACTCGGAAAGCAACTTGACAAAACTTAGTCAAGCTCAAGTGATACAGATCCTATGACCCGGCATTTCCACTTCTTGGTGTTTCCTCTAGAATAACTCTTAACAGATGGACATAAATAAACACATACAGAAATATTCAGTGCAGGCCTATTAGCAATAGTGAAAAAGTAGAAGGAACCCAACTGTTCCTCAGGAAGATGAATGGATTGACTGTGTTTCATATTCAGCAGTGGACAGTAGAGACTCCTACAAATATCCATGTGCAGATGATCTCAAACACATTCTTTTTGGATAGAAAAGTTGCAAAAGGGCCGGGCACGGTGGCTCAAGCCTGTAATCCTAGCACTTGGGAGGCCGAGGCGGGCGGATTGTGTGAGCTCAGGAGTTCGAGACCAGCCTGAGCAAGAGCGAGACCCCGTCTCTACTAAAAAAATAGAAAGAAACTATATGGACAGCTAAAAATATATATATAGAAAAAAATTAGCCGGGCATGATGGCACATGCCTGTAGTCCCAGCAACTCGGGAGGCTGAGGCAGTAGGATCGCTTAAGCCCAGGAGTTTGAGGTTGCTGTGAGCGAGGCTGACGCCACGGCACTCACTCTAGCCTGGGCAACAGAGTGACACTCTGTCTCAAAAAAAAAAAAAAAAAAAGAAAAGTTGCAAAAGAAGAGTGTGGTACTGTTTAGGAAAAAATGAATTACACACATACAAACAGACTCTCATACACAAAACATACACACTGAAAACATCAACAGGGATGATGTAGACTGACTTTAGGATGCTGGTCATGTCACGGAGGGTATGAGAAGCGATGAGGACAGAATGATATTTTAACAGTCTCTATTATTTTTTTGCAAAATTGAAAGATTGCAAAATAAAAATGAGAACTATCAACACTGTTTTCATCTTGCTGTTGAGTACATAGGGTGTGTTATATTCTCTGTCTTGCTCTACATTTGAAATATTTCATAGTTATACATGTTAAAATTGAAAGCTCCTGTTCTGGCAAAAGAGCCCAGCAGTAAAGGGAAGGTGATGACTAAATCAGATAGAAAAAGTCTGGAGCAGGACTTGGCACTGGTTTTCTGTAAATGGACAGAAAGTCCATATTTTAGACTGCAGGTGTTAGGTCACTGTCTCCACTACTCACCCACTCTGCTTTTGAGACAAGGCAGCCTTGGACAAAACATAAATGAAGGGGTGTGGCTATGTTCCAATACAGCTTTATTTACAAAAACAGACCTCAGGTTGGGTTTGATCTGTGGGCCATGGTTTGCCTCAGTTTACGGTTTCTAGAGGTAAGTGGTTTCAGCAGACAAGCCATCTTAGGCTACAAGGGTGATGCTGGGGCCAGGGAACATCCGGATCTTTTTCTAGAGAGTTATTTGGGCAGATAGACCATTACCGTCCCAGTCTAAGAACCCAAATCATCAATGCAGTATCTTTAGTAGCGGAGGCTGTGGCAGTATTAGAACTCGTAAAAATAATCTCTGAAGTTTAACATTGTTGGGGATTTTGCTTTGGAGGTTTCTGTTTGAGTCTTTCTTCACTTTGGTGGTGACAGCAAGTTTATGCCAGGTGTGCCTATCAATATTCAGCCCTGGGAGCCTCCCTTCAACCTTCCAAGGATGCCCGGGAATTCTTAGGTCACAGAAAATGTCTCAGCCCCATCCCGATCCCCATTCCTGCATAGCCCCGTACTGCCTTGACCTGACTTCTACAACTCAGTAAGGTCACCCTGGGAGGGAGCTCATCAGCTTAGCTGTACCCTTGGCCTTTGGTCACTTGCGTTCACCTGTCAGGAAGGATGACTCAGCACTGCTGTAGCCTTTCCTAGAAATCAGGAAACTGTATTGCTCAAGCTCCTGTTGGCAGAACCCTCTTCAGGTCTTGACACTTCTAAGAAGGGCTGATAGAAGGGCCCTGGGATGCTTTAGCTGCCTAGATACTCGACTGCTTTGGCCTCTGCAGCCCCTGTTCTGGTATCTACCATGGCCAGGCCCAAGGGCATTCACTTAAGAGAAAAACACTTCCACCGCCTCTCTCTCTGCACCACCAGCTTTGGCCCACCCAGTCTGCTCAGGCCATCAGCATTCACAGTCCTGACACCCCTTGCCAAGTGACAACATCGCCAGGCCAGAAGGATGGTTCATAAAACCAACAGCATTTATTTATGAGTTTCTTCTGCTAGAAGCCAACTACAAGATGTGAGAGTAAAATGAAGTATCCTCATGCTGTCGTTCCTGGCAGTTGTCACAACATTCTTGAGAAGTTAATTGTACGCCAACCATTTTTCTGAGTAGCAAAGTGATTCAGGACAGAGCAGGATGCTAAAGTACTAAATTCAGGTCCTGGAGGGGCCCGGTGACGTATGCACACAGGGACAGTTGGTGAACTGGAGACAGAGGCATGCACGTTTGTTCTCTCCCCCAGGACCCCTACGCCACCAAGGGCCGGCAGAGGAGGAGCCGTTGGCTTCATTGCTTTAACGCCCTGAAGAAAAGAGGCTGCAGCCTCATAGACACCAGGGCAGAACGCCTCTGGCCTGTTTGCCTGTTTGGACACTGAGATGCCACGTTACTGCTGCTGGGTGTGAAGGAGGAAAAAAAGGAGACACAGGAAAGGATAGAAGAGCCTGAGGTGGTCCCAGTCATCTAGATTTCAGCAGCCTCTCTTCCCTTTCCTGAAAATTGGAGGTTTGCTTTTCTTCTTAGGTTCCTGGGAGACACAACTTTTAAAGGTGATGCTTTGAAAAGTTTGAAAGCGTTCAAAGGACGCATGTTGTTAAACCGCCGCATCTACTACTGTTGACTATAGGAGCTTTGGTCCCAAATGAGTCTGAGCACGTTCTCTCCGACGACGAGGCGGACCTGCTGAGTGGCCGCACGCATTTCTGAGCCCGTCCACCCCGCGTGGGAAGCTGTTCCTGGAACCAGGATTTGAGGACCCGGCTGACTCTGTCAATCTTTCCTGGCTGGGACTCGCAAACTCTTGGTTGTGTTTACCCAGGATGTTAATAATTTTGGAAATCATTAAAATGGAACCAAAATACTTTCTTTTTAAGAGGCTACTGAGATCACAAGTCATTCCGCAAATATAATAAGCTGTGTAAGCTGAGCATGTCCAATACTCAACACTTGCCACGAGCCAGCTGGAAGCGTGGCCATTTTCATATGACACCTCGTGTGTGGAACTAAGGAGGAATGAGAAGAGCCTTCTAAAAACTAGGCCTTAAAAGTGCAATAATTGTGTTGGACAAACTGTTTTAAAAAAAAAAAGAGAGAGAGAGAAAAAAAACTTTCTTTTTGTCCCCGCTCTCTGCTCTCAACTGCCCGTTGTCATCTCTGTGACCTAACTCCCGTGCTTTCGCCAGTGTCATCATCCTAAGGAATCCCATTAGGATTTTAAGGGACCTGCTTAGTTGTCACTTTCTATGCTCTTCCTGTTCCCTCTCCAGGCAGACCCAATGCTTTTGCTTTGCACCCTCACTGTCATTTGGGGTCACTGGTGTTCATCAAAGTTACCTGAGACAATTCTTAAAAATACGGATCTCAGATCTCACCCAACCTACTGATTCAGAATGCTTTGGGGTGGACCCTGGAGTCTGCATTCTAAAGCACCGCAGGCGATTCAGATGTTGTTGCTGGCAGGACCACAACTGTACGAACCTAGGCCATTGCTGCTGTTTTTAGCCAAGAGGCAGCGGTGCTCACCCGCAGCTCAGATTTCACAGCCAGGATGCCTGGATTTAAGTATTTTACATACTACTGGTTATATGATCTTGGCAATCTCTCATTGCCAAGATTGCATAACCAGTCCTCATCCATAAAATGCAGAAAACAGTAGTACCTACTTCATAGAACTCTGATAATTAAATAGGTTCATACAAGAAGGGAAGCTATCAGTGTCTGATGTGCTTTGAGAACTAATAAATATGTGCTACTAACATTAGCATGGATAAATTTATGACATTTATTAACAATTTGAGAAATTCAACATGCTTAATATTAAATTTTAGTCATTCTCTATACTTTGGGCTGATTAATATAATATTATAACTAATAGTCGCTATTATAACTATATAGTGACATATAGGGAGATTATTGTTGCATGTCCACTTTAGGGGGTGCATGTAAAAGGAATGGGAGTTTATTCAGCTCTGTAAGTGGTAAATACGCAGAGAGGGAGTGAATAAACATGAAGACGATGCTGATGACAACAGCTGTGTCGGGAGCTACAGCTGTGAGACGAGACGGTTGTCATCTCTGTTGCTGGGTAACTGCTAGTGTGCCTTGAGGCCACTCAAGAAACTACAAACATTGAAAGTGGGAATTAAACTTTGAAGTCCATCTTTCCCTTTAGTCAGACTTCGGTTTGCCTCCTACAAGACACATTTCAGACAGAGTAAGACTCATTGCTCTGCGATTCCCATCCCCGTTGAACTTGTGTGATAGTGTCCTAACACAAAGACTGAAAATATAATACATTCCTGTAAGCAAGCTTTGCATTGGCATCAGACAGTTTTAATGCAACCTGGAAAATGTCTCTGTTCACTACCAGGAATTGGTTTTCACTATGAGAATCTAATTTATGACTCATTTGAATGATTTGAATATCTGTGTGCAGATGTCCCGTGCTAAATGTTATATATTATTTATAAGTCATGCTAAGCAGAGACGCAACAATTTTCCTAGTCTGTGTCCATTTCTAGCTTGAATACTCGTCTTTAAGAAACTTGCGAACCACACCCACCTTCCTTCTACTTTTTACTTATTAATTTTTCTAATCATATCCATGTCTAGTGGTTAATTTTGATGGCTCTGGAGGTAGATGTCTGGCTTTAAATCCTGGGCCATTGCTCAGTGGTCGTGTGACCTTGGGCAAATAACTCAACCTCTGTGGGCCTCAGTTTCCTTCATTATAGAGTAAGGATAATAATACCACCTCCCACTTCAGGCTGTTTTTAGGATCAAATGAAATATCTATCACCTAGAACATACTAAAACACAGTAAATGTTGGTTATTAACTATTATTGGTACTTCTGCAAACTGGCTCGAGCTATCTCTTGACAGCATTTGCTTTGCAATTCTGTGATTGTTCAACATGTGTGTGTTTCCTAACTGTATTATAAATTACTTGCTGACCATTTTGTCCCTCTCCTTGTCTTGGGGCATTATGTGGGTGCCATCAACAGCAGTACACAAATGTACTATTTAGTCACTTCTCGCCTCCACCTGCCGCTGGGCAACCAGTAGTCAGCCCCGCCCCGCCTGTCACCTCTCGAAATAAAACAACTCTACAGCACTAAAAGGAAAACCGCGGATCGCGCACTCCATCGTCCATCCCAACCAACCCCTCTGACTATTCTTCTCGTTGCAGGATGTTCGGAGGCTTCTCCTGTCCTTGTTCTTGGTGGCCGTGCTGGCGAGGGTGGCGGGAGCCCGGGAGAACCGGCCGGCGGGCGCCATCCCCTCGCCTTCCAAGGACGGCAGCAGCGACAACTCGGAGCGATGGCAGCACCAGATCAGGAGGTGCTGGCCTCCAGCCAGGAGGCCCTGGTGGTCACCGAGAGCAAGTACCTCAAGAGTGACTGGTGCAGGACGCAGCCACTGCGGCAGGCGGTGGCGAGCAGGGCTGGGGCAGCCGCCGTCCTCCCCCCCTCTGCCGGGCCAGGGCGACTCCTAACATCCCGCGGCACGTGGAGGAGGAGGAGGAGGAGGAGGAGGAGTCCTTCCCGTCCTGCGCCTTCTGCCTGCCCCAGCGCGTCACCTCCGTCCTCGCGGAGCTGAGTGCCCCGGCCTGGACCCGCCCTTCCGACTCAGAAAACTCCAGAAGGTGAAGCAGCGCAGGTGCGTGTCCGTGAACCCGAGCGACTCGGACAAGCAGTGAGCGTCCCCGAGGGCGCAGGCCGCTCTGCACGCGCCCCCGCCGCGGGTCGCGCCGCCCCCGTCCCCGTCCCCGTCCCCGTCCCTGTCCTCCGAGCCCACTCACGCGCTGCCTGGTGTCCCCACCCCCGCAGCGGCAAGCACGTCTTTTGGGGCTGACGGTGTCCTTGTCCAGCACGTGGACCCACCGCAAGTGGAGCTTTGCCGATGTGTCCCTGACCGACCCCGGCCCCACCAGAGCCTCCGGAACCGGGTTGTGGATCAGGCCCGAAGGAAAAGGCTGGAAAACCACCGCCACCTGCCACCTAGCCGTCGGAGTGACCTTGCAGGTGATGCGCTGCCAGTCCGGCAGTGATGTTTCCACCGTGTGGAAAAGCGAGTAGTTCCCTGGCCTCCCCCGACACTCCGGCCCGCCCCCTCCCGCGGGCAGCGGAGGGCGAAGGATGCGTCACTCTGCTGAGCTGTCCCCAGACCTCTCCTGCGGGTCCCTGGACCTCTGGCTGGGCTGGGCGCGCTCCCTCTGTGATCCGGAGGCTGCCCTGGGCCTCCACTGTCACGCGGCTGTGGACAAGTCACATGAAGATGTCCATGGACAGGGGGTCTCTTCGCAAACCTGATACCAAGAAGACAACTTGAGCCACTTGGATCCCGAAGTGGCCTTCCCTGGGGACCTTGCTCACAGCAGGCCACACCCTCCCCCACCCTGAGCCACCATCACCCCTTCTTCCTCACTGTCCCCCCCAACCCCTTGGTGGACTGAAGAGGAACTCTGGTGTGCATGCTATTACCGCTGCAGTTAGAATATTATCACGCACACAAGTCTATGTATTAACGCTGGTTTTATAATTGACCTATATTGTAAAGAGTTGTTTAAAAAAAAAAGTATTATAGACCTATCCATATATTGTTTCACATGTTTTGCCTCTGGCTTTGCAGCACAATTCTGAGTAAGGAGAACAGCAGGTGATGATCTACCCAGAGATGTTTTTAACTCAGAAATAATGCCTGGTCAGCAGTTCACTGCCATGCACCTAGTTTAGATTGGGCAGGGAGATGGGAGGAATCGGATTTGACTTTGAATATTACGTCACGGAAGCTACTAAAGCATTGCAGCACAATGTAGAAATCGGGTTGGGACAGATGGGTGTCGGGAGGGGAGTCGTTTTAACCCAAAACTCAAAAGCCTGCCCATGCAGGGTGAGAAGGCCTGCTATTTTCACTGCCATGACACTAAGCAAAAAAAAAAAAATCCTGTTAAAAGAAAGAGATATTTAACAATATAAGGAGTCAGGTCACTTTGTGGTATAGGAGGAAGGGTGGACTATAATATGTAGAATAGCAATCTAGTTGAACTGTCCTGCAGAAAACAACTCTCTTCCTTTTCAAAGTATAGACTGTACCAAGGTCCCTTTCACTTTAATAAGGGATTGTTGAAGTTTCCGTGTTGTGGACTCTTGATATAAAAAAGTAGAGATAGTTTATTTTCCAGCAAAATGATACTTTCTTTGGGTCCCTTTGCTAAAATGTCCTAGGAAGGCTTCCCTGTGAGTAGTGTGTATGGAATCTGACTAATGTGACCGAGATGCCCCTGCTGGGAGTCAGCATGCTTTGCAAACTTTTCCCTGGTGTCTCCCTAGCCAAGGAAGCTCCTGCCAAGGGAACGGTTCCCTAGTATGTGAGAGAGACCCTCTCCCAGCGTCTCTGGGGACTGAAGCTTCCTGACACTAGGCAGTGGCAGTAGATCTAGAGACACTCACCCAGAGAGCACGATTGGGCATGGGTGTGTTGGTGGATCTATTTCAGGCTCTGCACTGCAAGGCTCTTTCCTGTCCCTTCTGTAACACCATGAGACCCGAGCAGCCTGTGCTGTTGGAAAGCGCTTGGCCTCGTAAATGGGTAAACACAGCCTGAAACAAGGAGGCAGAAATAAGAAATCTTGAAGGGCTGGAACCTGGGAATGGAGAGAAAAAGTAGAGAGGGTGTCCAAGGGCAGAATTGATTTTTGCATTTAGCGGAAAACCCCAAGTCAGACTCCGTGGCAGAATGCGCAGCAGGAGCACTGCGAGGGAGGCAGTGTGATCACATGACACGTGATCAGACTGGAGGCTAAGGGGGTGCAGTAGGAGGGGAGTGGAGGGGAGTGTCTGCCCCAACTGCAAAGCCAGCCCCTATCATGTTACTAACACAGAACCCACCCAGATAGGGGGAAGACGAAGCTGAGAATTTGCAGAATGCAAACATGAGCACACTCTCTGTTAAACCCAGCCGTGGGTGTAGCAATGAGAGCAGTATGGTATGCTGCAGTGTGAGGCTCCCTCTGGAGGCTGTTGTGTGGACAAAGTTTACCTTCTGATGGCTCAAATTGTATTTAATTGGTTTTTTTGTTCTCTTTATAAATGAAGAAAAGCTGTAAGTATAATGTAATTATTTTATAGGTATACTATTAAATTATAGAACAAATAAAGGTACTTTAGGGTTATATGTGATCCCGGTGTTACGTGCCATGAAAGTGGAATTCTGAACTTGTTGCAATGAACCGTGAAGGAGCCCCGTGCGTTCAGAGCGCTTTTGTCTGACACAGTGAGTTCAAGCCCTAGCCAGCTGTCACCCCGTCTCCTTTGGGTGCCGGCATCTGCAACGAGAGTCAGAATCAGGCATCCAAGGAGCAGAGGTGGTGGGTGGGGCTCTCAAGCCTGGTCCTTGGGAGCCTCCAGGGCTCTTCCAGATCTCCCGCCGCCTGAAGACAGAATATTCTCGCTGTGCTCTCTGAATAAGGAACACCGAACAAGGAAGCCTTGGGAAATTCCTGCAAATAGACGTCTGCACTGTTACGCTCCTCTTCCGTTTAGCAGCCGGTGCACACCGCACCCGTCTCTTCAACAAGCCAGAATGTGTCCTCAGTTTTGTTCCTTTCCTCATTGACTTCTCACGGGTTTCAACATTTCTTAATTTAAGTACTTGTTAGTTTCACAATGTCTCCATTTTTCTACTAATTGACTTATCTGCCATTCAAGTAACTCAATTATCAATAAAAAATAAAAACCTTAAGAACATTGCATATGGTTGATTCACTGTGTGGACTTCAAACGAATTAAATTCAACTTACTAATAAATAATTCATCTCAATTAGTAAATGGGACAGAATAGTCCACTTTGGGATTCTAATTCGCTTATTTTTGAAGTTGGCTGACTAACTTTTAATTTATAAAGTTGAGGAAAGTGAATTTTTGCTATTGCTCAAACAACATAGAATGTATGTATTCCTAGAAAGCTTACCTAATGATTAATCTAGCACCACTGATTATTAATGTCTGCATAGGAGATAGCAGTAAGACCAAATCATAAATAATGCAATTAAAACTTATTGATTATCATGTTATCTTCTGAATCCTACTTAATCTCCAACCTTGCTTCCCTCTCTGCCCAGTTCCACAGCCACTAGGCCTCATGCACAGCAGGCAGCCTATCCACTTGACCAAAAGCCAAATACAGGAAACCATGCAGTTTTTATTGTTGTCCTTTGTATTCATTTGTGTTTCTGGCTTCTCCAGTATTCAGTCTAGAATATGGGGCAAAACAAACAAAACCAGGGAACTTACTGCCGTATTGTTCCTTGAATCCTGAGTTTCCTACCTGGTCTGCATCCTTTTCTCCACCTTTTAGGATCTTCTTATGTTTGTTTTATATATGTATATATACAATGCCTAGAGATTTTAGTGGGAGGAATAGAGAAAATGTGTCTACTCCATCTTGCCCAGAATCAGAATACCCCTGAATCTTTATAAGTTTTATCGGCCACTTGCTAAGGTGTATAGAGTGTGCAATTGCCAAGACCTCCAACATACCCCATATCTCTCATCTGGTCTCATCTGATAATCATATGGTGAATCAGGGTAGTGTTTTACAGAATGTCCATAAAATCCAGGTCCCTCAGGTGTAAGAACTTACCTAGGCTGGGGCAAGACCGTAAACATAAACTTGTTCATCCCATGGGAATGCAGAGTGCATCTAGTTCTCCTTCCTATAGGTACGGCAAAAACCCTCACATTTTCCAGATCAAGTTCTGGAGGTTGTTTTAATCTGCTCTAACAAAAAGAACACATTGAATACTGTAGCTACAGTATCTCCTGCCATGTTCCATTTGATTTTTGTCAGAGCCAGCAAAATATGACAGGGGCTACAACAATATTAAAGTCTTTGAGAGTTTTGTTAATTTCCTCCATTCCTTCTGTAGTTCAGCATTGTTTTTCTGATTTACTCATTTTGCTGTGGTGAGGAGCAGCTTTGGAAGCTTCCACATGTTCCTCACTACTGCAGTATTTCTTACTTAACAACTCCAAGAGTCAATATGAGGGTTCTTCAAACTGCCAAGACTGTCCCTTCCAATCATGTATTTGGAAATCAGAAATCGGGGGAAGAATCACCAGGATGGTCCATGGACCGGTGAGCCCACTGAGAGCCAGACCTTAGCTAGGACTCTAGCAGCCCTGTGGGTCCCCAAATTAGCAGGGAGCCATGGTGGTTCCCTGGGGCACCAGGTTATTAGTGTCAGTTCAGACCTGGTGTTCAGTAATTCTCAAAAGTCTTGAGTATTCTTTTCTCCAAAGCATATTGATCTGAATAAGTGGTCCTAAGTTCCCTGATTAAGGAGTGGGACAATAATAAATTAATAGATTTGCCCTGTTATTGCAAGGTTGTAGGAATCACCCACTCCTTCAGCCAGTGGAATCCAAGTCTGATCTGGAAACTAGGCAAGAGATTGTGCTTTTTATTGACCTGCTGCCCTCTGCTTCTGATTATCCGTTATTGGTTTCTTTTGACTGTGTAAATTAAGCAATACCCTTGTTGACCCCGTGTCTGTCTTGTCTCCAGGAACACCATGTTCTGTTCACATCTCCAACAGTCCTTTCACTGGAAGCCATTACAGTCCTATCACGCTTTGCAACACCTGTGCTCACATTACTTCTGAGAGCTGAGCATCGCTACCTGGCTTATATTATTTTGAGATCTTGCTACTCTCGTGTCCATCAGGGAGCCTAGTTTTATAACAGCATCTCTTCCTCCAGTTGTCCCTGGCCGACAGATGGCAGCACTACTGAGCTGCTCACTAATGCTGCTGCCCTTCTCAGGAGCACAGGCGTCATTGCTTTGGGAAACAGAGACTTTACTAGAACATAGTTGGCTAGTGGGGTTTTTTTGTTTTTGTTTTGTTTAGCTTTACATAGCAAATGCACTTTAGCATGCCCACTTCTCTGAGCCTTTGGATCCTTTTATCTACCATGCGTCACGAAAGTTTTGCATTTCTGTTTCATTGAGTGTAGATCATAGCATTTGTGGCCCTCCAAGAATCATCCTAGCAGCTTATTACCACCATCCCTGGGGGATGTGCCACAGTGATAATCACAGGAGAGTGCTCCCACGGTGATAAGTATCCCTTATCCAACTGAATGTCCTGCTCCCCTTCCTTGATCCTGCAGACCCAGGACACATTCTCCTGCTGCTTCTCCTGGCTCCTGCTGCAACTTCACTGTACACCCCCTCTCCTTCCTTAGCCCACCCCACACAGCCGCAGTAGAGGGAGAGCTTAACAACAGGCCTAAGTGGGTTCAAGGAAATTTGGGATTTTGGAGTCTCAAGTGCAACTACTTGGGTACTTCCCTCCCAATTTCAGGGCTTCTACTCCTTCCCTATTAGGGTTCTAACCTTGGCACAGGAGACTTGCTGGAGATGAGAATCCAACTTTCTCTGAAACAGCACCCCTTTTATAACTGAGTCCTTCTCTGACTGCAGGAGACTAGGGCCTGACTAAATGCTGCCAAAGAGACCCTATCTGTGGCTTTCGCGCTCCACCTGAATTGATGATTGATTAATTACCCTGAGTCTTTTATTATCTCTTCAACAAACCAGTGCCACTTGGAAATAGGTATCCAATCCCAAAGTCTTTATGGTCACTCTGTCCCTCATAATTTTAAAACACCAAAGATATTGCACCAGTCAGTGAGTCCTCCCCACCATCATCCCATCCTAGTTTAGCCCCGGGTGAAGTTTTAACATATACTGTGACAGCCTGCCAGGGGCTGGCCAGCGAGTGAGCCATCTCCACATCTGGTTGGAGTGTCCTTCCTCGGGCTGCTCCTGGACCTCCCTGTCTTAGACTGGTTTCCCAAACTCTGAGAAAGGGTTGTCAGCAGGTTTATGGGGGAATATTGCAGAACAGAGACCCGTAAGGGTGTGAGGAAAACAGAATTGTGCAGCAGGAAAAACAATCTGGTCACAACTGAGGTCTTGTCTGACCTTATGGGGAGTTCTGGACCTGGATGGCATTTTAGAGTTGTCCCACATTGAAGCAACAGGGTCAGTCTTTGTAACCCACATCAGTCAGTCACCGCCCACAGGCCATCTCAGGAGGGGGCATGGATTTCCCTTCACTAAGGACAACTCCCGATGAGGGATCCAGCCCTTATGTTCAGCGGGGCTCAGGGTGCAATGCAATGGGTGCATCAGGCCTAAAGAAGATGTCTGGGCACAGCACCATAATAGCCACCTTTCTGTGTGTGTTAGGGGTCAGGGGCCGGGGTGGAAATGGGAGGAAGGAGGAGACAGAGAGAGTAACGAATATGGAGGGCCTTAAAAGAGAAGCTGAGAAGTTCCACTTGATTGTGTAGGAAATAGAAAACCATTGACAGATCCGATCAAGGGTTACCCTAGCCCCAAAATGGAAGGTGATTGGACGGAGCAGAATCAGATCCAGATAGGCCAGCCCAGGGGCTCTCTTGCAAGGATGTAAGCTGAATATTAGGGCCAGACTAGGTAATAGCATTGGATCTGAAAGGAGGAGACAAATATGTGAAATATTTGCAGAATATGGTGACGAAAAAGACATGTTAGTGCAAGACATGGGGAACCCAATGTGAGTGAGGATCTGGTATCAGAAGATATTGTACTAATGTGGGTCTTCATAGATGTTGGGTCTGCAGTGATAGTGAAACAATATGAAAATCTTTTCCCTCATTTGAAGACATGGAACTGGTATTTGAGTGAGAAGCTAGTTCTAGAGAAACTGGTATAGGAGCAAAAAGATAGCAACTAAATCCATGAACATATATGACAATTCTAACAGAGAGGGAGAATAGAGGAATAGAGGGCAAAGTAACCTTAGAAAACACTCCTTTAAAAGAATAGGAAATTAACAATAATATATTATATAGTTTCAAATAGCTAGAAGGAGGCCACTGAATTCCCAACACAAGGAAATGCTAAATGTTTGAGATGATGGATATGTTAATTATCCTATCCTAATCCTGATCACTATACATCAGATGTGCTGTGACATCTGTGTACTCCATGAATATATACAATTATTATGTGTCAAATTTAAAACAAAATTAAATAATGGAAAGAAGAGGGAACATCAGAAGACATGAATAGCAGTCCTCAGGCCGTGTCTGCCCACTGCATGACATAAAAGTGGGACCTTCCAATGCTTCATGTCACGGTCTTTCTCTTGCTGTACACAGTGCTTCTGAGCCTCCCCTCCTCCCCCCCGGGCGTCTCTGCTGCCACAGAGAATTTCAGCTCCTCCTCACCTCCCTAGTGGTGACCCGCCTTGCTCTGCTCTTTGGGCAATGCTACTTCTTTCTGATGAAGTACTGGTGGCCTCAATCCCACCCCTGACTCATTCCTGAAGGGAAAGAGCATGTTTAATCAACTAGGCACACATAAAGTCCCGAGCTACCACCTTCATCTGTCACATTCTGCTGCCAGGACCTTCTTCCTCTAACAAGACCATAGCTATTTAACAAGATGGAATTGCTCATTTATGGGAAGGAGGTCCTGGATACCAAATTATGAATGGGGTGTCTAATCAAAGCTGGAAACTTTACATTTTATGTTTGAAACTTTAGCAAAAATGGTTTGAGAGTTATCCAAATATTTACATCTGGAGTTTCTTGCTTTCTGTTTTTGTTTTTGCCATGATGTGTGCGTGTTTGTGTGAGTGTGTGTATATATAGATATATTTTAATTTTTGTTTTATTTGAAGAACCAAAGAATATACAATTTGTGTTACCATAGGCACCACACGTCTGATTTTCCACGTGCTGGAAGGCACTCTGTGGATGGAGTCTATTTCTAGCTCTATCCTGGAATTCTGTAAGCTAAATATTCAAATTTTTGATTCTCACTCCTTACTTGGAAAATATGAGCTTGCTAATTTATGAATATGCTGACAAATTACAGACATCACTTATAAAGCAAAATATGTGGACATAAAATAATTGCTGTGGGGCCATATTTAGATTGAGCCCATAACCATATCGCTTGCTGGGACATGGTGTAAGTATATTGATGGGTTCTGACTCCACAAGCCTAAAACAAACAAATAATAATTCTTGCTGTTGATTAACCTGTAAAGTGTAAATTGGTCCTATGGTCCATTGCATGGATTAGAAAGTGATGTTAATCTCTAGAAAACCTTAGAATGTATGATAGGAGTATAGCTGTAAATCAGAAAGATTTATGTAGTCAATGAGGGTGATGTGGAGTGACTCCAAAATTGAGGTGAAAGGAAGTTTTGCATAAGTAGTACCATATGGGCCTATTGTGAAATACAAAGCCAAATGTTACTAAAATAATCAGACCACCATAGGAACAAATATGACCAGCGGCCTACAGACCACCCTGATTTTTTTTTTTCATTCTTAGATAAACATGGTTGGCTTGCCACCCTTCCTAAATAGCTCTGCACAGTGGTCTAGGGTGAGAATGTCCTGGTCTTCCTTGGGGAGGACGTCTGATAGGGTTGCTACGGTAATGTGCTTAAGCATATTGTCTCCGTGGTTCAACAGAATTGACCAGACAGATGTCATATTTGATATTTAAAATGAGATAAATTCCCAAAAGTCAACTGTAACATATTTCTATATTGACTTATGTTTCACATTGTACAAAATCCAAAAGAATCAAAGGAAGTAATAGTGAAAAATTCTCTCTTCCCATGTCAGATTTTCCCAGTTTCTCTTCTGCAGAAGCAACTGACACCAGGTACTGGTGAATGCCTCCAGAGATGGTCTAGTTTTGTTAATTTCTGGAAATTCAACACTCACATTGCCCCCATTTTTATCTATATGGGAGCTCACTCTACCTACTGTTTTGCTTCTTGATTTTTTTTTCCATACAAAAATGACAAAGATACAAGCTTTTCCATGGATTCTATTCCCCTTAACAAAATGTTGTACATCTTCTATATCAGTAAAGTGCCCCTTACTCTTTCTCTTGTAAAGTCCAAATATTATTTCATTATTTAGACATTTCCAATATTTTGCTACTTGTTGTCACTTCCTAATATGTTTAATACATGGTTGGGCCAGTTCCTTTTTCAACTAGTCTTTTTCCCTCCAATTTTTCTGACTGTTCTTATTTATTTTTATGTAGGAACTTTGAAGTCAGCTTCTTTAGTTCTCACTCTCCTCAAAAAAAAAAAAAAAAAAACAGAAAAGAAAAGAAAAAACGTTCCGTTGGTATTTTTATTTGGATTGCATTAAATGTATACATTTGTTTAGGGAGTACTGACATTGTCAGTTCCTTTCTATCTCAATTATTTTCATATAGATCTTTATATTTCTTATGAAATCTATTCTGTGTTATTTATCTTTTTTGGTTGCTGTGTTCAATGGGGGTACTTTTCTAGTCTTTCCACTGGATATTGTTTGTATACATGAAAGTTCTTGATTTCTGTATATTAATTTTTGGCCTAGTCAACTTACAACTTCTATTATTGTCTCCAACAGTTGTTTGGTTGATTATTTTCAATTTTCTGAGTAGATAGTCTAATAAATAGCAAATAAAAATTACTTTACCCTTTCCCTTTCAATTGTATACGTTTTTTTGTTTTCTCATCACCAGAACAGTGATAAATACCAATGGTGAAAGTAGACATTCTGGTCTTGGTCCTGATTTTTAATGGGATCACTTCTAATGCTTCCCCGTTATGCCCCAGGTCAACTTTATCTTGAGGTATTTGATCATTTAAGGACGTATCCATATTATACAGACCTTTTCTTCAAAAGATACTTAAATGATTTTTTAGCATTCACAGGAAGTCATATAATTTTTCCCAACACATGTATATTTTCAAATGCATGTATGTTATCATATTCAAGGCCAAACACAAATGATCATCCTAGTCTTCCAGGATAATGCCCTCTGCTTCATGATCTTTCTGATGTTTGCTAACATCATGTTTAGTATTTTCACATTGCTATTTTTCAGTAAGTTGGCCGATAGTATTCTTTCTTGAATAATCTTTGTTGGTTTGGTAGCAGCATTATGTTCACCAGCTATATGAAGTTGTGTGTGTTGGGGAGAGAGTAGGGCTGTGTTTGCAGCTATTAAATGTTTCATTATGAAGCAGGGTGGTGAGCACATCTGGCCTTGACTACTCTGATTCAGCCTCTCTTCCCTTACCCTAGTCTTATGGATAGACATCTTCCTGCAAATATGACTTGTCTGTCTGATTTCTCATGTAGGCAATCCTTTTGGCCTTAAAAATGTAATAAACCACATTCAGGGAAGTTTCTAATACCAATTGGTGTACCAGGTCCATTATTGCAAACATAGGAGTTTGAGATGTCACCTAAGGGTATGGCTTCACCTCGGAGAAGGAGACTCTGCCGGCTTTTTCTGAGACGTGTCTCCATGAGAATCCGAGTATCCTTTCTCTGCTTTCCCCCAACCCCCACATTTGGAAGATCTTCTATATATTTTGTGGTTTGGGTTTTCGATACCTCTCATTTTAATCAAAGATGAATCAAAGATGATGCATTTTTGTTCCTTGTTGCTTGGGAATGATTTCTGAGAGAAGAAGGGGTAAATGCGCCCTTTCTCACACTATTTTAAAACATTAAACCTCTTTCTATTGCTTTTGATTATATAACTAAGATGTGTTTTATGGGAACCAAAAATTTAAAAAAAAATGCAACCTCGAAAAGTCTGAGTTCGCTAATTGTCTGGGAAGTGGCAATGATAATGACAAGCTGGCATAACTCGAGGAATGATTGCACAGGATTTTCAGAGCTTGTGAGTAACAATTCCTTTCTTCCCCCCAAATTCTTCCGTCCACCACCCACAATCACTTCTCTTTTTACCATACTTTGTTTTGCTTTGCTTTTCCTTAACTTTCTGGCCTTTAATTGGATTGATAAGGTTATTTTTTTTTAATTCCTTCTGTTTTATTTTTGTTCTTTTAATGAATAGCCCTAAAATTTTAATTTATATTTACTTTCATATTCTTGTAACAAAGCCTAAACATATTCTTTTATTTTTTTAATTTCAGCTCTTCATGGGGGTACAAAAGCTCAGGTTATATACACTGTCCGTGTCCCACCCATCCCCCTGAGTCAGAGCCTCAAGCATGTCCATTCTCCAGACTGTGCCTGGCACTCACCATGTAGTCATACCTCCATCCCCTCCCCCCACCCCCCACCTCCCCGAGTCAGCACCTTCAAGCATGACCATTCCCCAGACGGTGCGCAACGCACTCATCATGTAGGCATACACCCATCCCCTCCCCCCACCCCCCGTCTCAGTCTGATATGCAATTGGTACCCTTCCCCCATGTGCATTTAGGTGATGATCAGGGAAACCAATTTTCTGGTGAGTACATGTGATGCTTGTTTTTCCATTCTTTGGATACATCACTTAATATAGTGGGTTCCAACTCTCTCCAGGAGAACCAAAGAGATGTCATATCACCGTTATTTCTTATAGCTGAGTAATACTCCATTGTATACATATACCACAGTTTACTAATCCATTCGTGGATTGATGGGCACTTGGGTTGTTTCCACATCTTTGTGATTGTGAATTGTGCTGCTATAAACATTCGGGTACAGGTGTCTTTGTTGTAGAATGACTTTTGTTCTTCTGGGTATATGCCCAATAATGGGAATGCTGGATCAAATGGTAGGTCTACTTGTATCTGTTTAAGGTATCTCCATATTGCTTTCCACAGGGGTTGCACTAGTTTGCATTCCCACCAGCAGTGTATGAGTGTTCCTGTCTCTCCGCATCCACGCCAACATGTGTTGTTTTGGGATTTTTTGATAAAGGCCATTCTCACCAGAGTTAAGTGGTATCTCATTGTGCTAAACATATTCTTTATCACTATCTTTTGTCTTCTTTTCTTCTTAACACTTAAAAGCTCACCTACTATGTATATGGAGGGCAACCAGAGTTCATCTGGGTACTGTATCAATTTATGGAGGTTTTCCAGGCATGGTAGCACCCACTTCCACTCTCGATAGCATTCTGGTTTGACTCTACTTAAATATCGTATTTCCTGGCATTATTTTACATCATTGTTTGTTCACTTTTCATCTCTCCCATTAGAATGTAAATTCCACAAGGATGGGGTATTTTCTGTTTGTCCATCACTCCCAAAGCCTACAATAGTTCCTGGAGTGCATGAACCACTCTACAAACATTTGTTGAATTGAATGAATGAAGGGAATAGGGCAAGCCTCTTAGCATGTTTGAATTATTCCCTGAATTTCTCTCACCCATGTTGTTATCTAAAATTTTAGTTCCCTGTGTAAACACAAAAATTGTAGTTGCCATTGTTTACAATCTAGAGTTGATTTATTTCATGAACTTCTTTGCTGTCTGTGATTTCTTATATCACAATCCTTCACTTGGCATCTATTTTCCTTGCTGACATGTGCCCTTAGCAGACTGTTCAGTAAGGTTTTGGGGTAGTAAACTGGTGTAGTTTTCATACGTCTGAAATTCTCTCTCTCCCCTCCCATATGAATGATACTTCAACTTGGTAGAATGGTCGATTCACTTTTTCCCTTCCACAATTTGAAGACACTACTATTTTCTAACATATATTGATGCTGAAATAAAGCCTGCTTTGGGGTAACTAATTTTATTGTAGGTGATGTGTCCTTTCTTTCAGGACGTTTTGATATTTTGTGTTTTCCTAACTAGAGATTCACTTTGACCTTTGTAGGTGCAAATTTATTGATACTCATCTGGCCTGGCACTTGTCACACATGTTTAAACAGAGAGTATGTCTTTTTTCAATCCTAGAAAATTCTCAACATTGTTTCTTCAAGCTATTGTTATCTGGCTTCTCTACAATTTCCTTTAGTTTCTCCTTATGGGATGCCTCTTAAATTGGAGTCTCTCCATCTTTCCTGTATCTCTTTTAACTTCTCTAACACATTTAAAAATATTGTTTCTCTCTGCTGCACACTCTTCTTAAATTCCTTTAGTCCCATCTTCCAAATTGTTTTCTCTTAATTTGTATCCACCTAGAATTCATTTAGCTTATAATTTTTTCTATCTCAGTGAATTATATATTTCAAGTTTCTTTGTAGATACTAAATAGAATTATTAAATTATTTGAAGTTTGTGCTATTATTTGCATTTTTTGAAGGTGAATTCATTTTGCCATTTATTGGGTTGATTTCTTCTTTCTTCTTGATGTTTTTCTCCTGTGCTTTGGAGCTGTGTTTTGCAGAGTTGTCTTGAGAGGGTGCTCACACTCTTTTTCCTCTTCCCTCTCTATCTAGTAATTTTTCTATCATGTCCACCCATTCCTAGTCCAGAACCAGCCTTTTCTGGTGGCACTGAGCCCCTGCGTGGCAGTGACATTGGAGACATTGCAGATAGAGACTTGGGCCAAGAAGTCGGCTGGCCCAGGTTGGTCTGCTTTCTCCTGCCACCATACACGTGCTGGTCTGTGTTGGCCACATCATCTGGCATCCACTGCAGCTGTTTCCAGTTGACTCTCCCTGGTAGGTGAGAAGCCCCACATCTCTGGTAGGGAGCCTGGCTTGGCTTCCCTCTGCAGATGGGGCATGATTAGTTCTCCCTACCTTGCAGAGAGATCTCTGTTGCTTGTGCACTCTCACTCCCTTCCAGACCCCCTGCCCCATGCTGTATCTATACTTTTGAAAATATATTTTATTTTTCCATTTGGAACCAAAGGGAAAATTCCAATTTTAAACTCAAAGCATAAGGTTTCTCAAATGACAGAAACGTCTTCCTAGCTTGGAGCTACTAAAATGTCTTCATTAATTATAATTAATCTCAATGGAGTCTCTCCTTTCTACTTCCTTCCTTAACATTTCCCTTAGTCTTTACCACTACTCTTTATCAGCGAAGGGACATTTTTCAGTCCTCAACTTGCTTGTGTCCTGAAGCATTTGGCATAGTCAACACTCCCATTTTGCCTTAACCCATAAACATGTATGAGTGTCTGTTTTGTGCAAGGAGCTGGGGAGACCAGTGTCAAGAGATGTCTTGGATGCAAGTGACTTCTAAACTCAGATGCAAGTATTAGTTAACCAGATAAAAAGGTTGGGAATGCATCGAGCTGAGGGAAAACGTGAGGAAAGGTGCATAGTTGAGAGAAAATAAGCCCAAAAAGTACTCCAGACAGGCTGGAAGCCTGGAATTCAAGACAGATTGAGTCAAGAGATGACACTCAAGATGTAAACAGACATCAGATCACTCAGGACTCTGCCAGCCACACCGGAGATTTTGGATAGTATCTTGAAGCTGTGTACCTTGGTGTATATGGTCAGTAAAATGTTTTAAGTAGGAAATTCAGATGTGGTGTGTATTTTAGAAAAAAATTTGTTGGACAATTTTACTGTATGTAACCTAACTAGTATTTCTCTTAATAGTATAGAAACATCCGTCTCCAGAGTTTCAGGGAAAAGTGATTGCATTATTCACTTACTGGAATTAATTTATCAGTACCTATGACAACACTTTAAAACATTTCCTCTCTCAGAGATTAGGACGGCAGGATAAGAAAACTGATTTGGAAGTCTGCCTTTCTTCACTCAGGGTAATGCATTTAAGATTGCTACAGCACTTTAGTGCTTTAATGCTCATCTAGTCTTCTAGATGCTTCCTAGCCAAGGAAATATATTCTAGCCATTTCTTCCTCTGCCCCACAAAAGCTCCTGAACTTCATCCGAGGAAGATATAAATACAAGATTTAAAAATGACAATAAAATAAAAAGAGTGGTTGAACATGTACTCACCATCAAATCAGTACTATTCGATCAAAACTTTTGTGCACATATGGAAGTAACATTCATAGTGTGTCAGGCAGGTGGGAGGGGGCGCAGGGGATGGGTAAACTCACACCTAACGGGTGCGGTGCATGCTGTTTGGGGGATGGGCACGCTTGGGCAATTTATGTCACTAAAGCGTTAGTACCTCCATAATACTCTGAAATAAAAAGGAAAAAGAAAACAAAAAGAGTGGTTGAACAGTGGGTTGTTTCTTTTACAGTTTAAAATGTTCCTTCTTTGGACCTTTTAGAGGTGTTGACTCTGGGGTCCTCAGGAGAAAGGCCCAGGATATGCTAACTTCTCTCCGTACAGGCCATAGCTTTACAGGCCTCATGCAGTGATAGGTTAGAGAGCTTCCAACTCAGTTAGTCTCAGCTGCAGGGATGAAGTGGGCAGGGTACACCTCAATCCCTTTGTACCCAACAACCTGCTGGTCTGTAAGATGTGTTATCTTAACTTCCACAAAGTGGCAATTCCTTTCGGTATTTGAAGAACTTGAGAGGGGGCTTAGAAGGCACTGCTTAAAGCCTTACCTCTTTGTTTTACTGCTGATTTGGTTCATGATCCATTGAGATTATTTAAGTACTAAATACTACGCTAGCAAGTGGTTATATGGGTGATCAAAACACACTTGCTCCCTGTCCTCAGGGAACTTGGAGTACAACTGGCCAAGGCCAAGACAGACAATGAACAAGACAATAAATAAACACATCATTACAAATTGTGATCAAGGCTTTGGAGGGTAAGAATGGATGCTCTAAGAAAGGGAATAACCTACTTTAATGAGGGTGGTCAGAGGAAGCCTCTGTTAAGAAACAGAGGTGAGAAGGATTCATGCAAGCAAAACATGTGACAAATATTTGGGCAGAGAAAAAATTGGGAATCAAAGTTAGGAAGCCAAGTAGTTTATCGATAAGAGCAAATGGTAAGGTAGTTCTATGCCTCGGAATCTATTCCCCTATTTTCACAGCATCGAAGATCCTGGGTAGTCT